>NC_068957.1:23350788-23659399 GCF_026419915.1 Harpia harpyja | reverse complement strand
TTGTGAGCTTTTTTCTGTAAAATGAGAGAGTGAAAAATGCTGATGGAGCCAGATGCGCTGCATAAAACACCTAGAAGCAATAACTGTAATTTTTCTGAGTGGTGCTGTGATAAAGCTGTTCTACTGATTTGATTTTGAACTTTAAGAACTTATTTGTCAAGTAAAGAATGAAATTAAAAATGAATGAAGCAACACGATTCTGCAGCTAACTTCTGTCAGTGGATGGGAGAGTAAGATGCATCTCTTTCTCCGTTTTGGCCACTCTAGATGCTAGTATTGTTTAGGGAAAGAGGTACTAAAATACGCAAACAAAATGTGGACAGGTAACACATCTTGTAGGCTCAGAGTTTAACGAGAATCCAATATGGCATTCCAGACTTCTAAAATAAAAAGAGCAAATATAAAATAATTAAGCCAATCAGCTTTTAGACTGCACTTCAAGTCATTTATATTTGTGGCAAAATCTAAGCAGCATGGTTTTGCTTAGCAGTAATAAAGCTGATTATTAAGGAAACTTTGATAGATTTACAATAGAAAAGGAGGAAATCACCACAGATCTTTGACTAATTTTAGTATGAGTAAGTTAAAATATTGAAAATTTATCTCCCAATTCACTTGAGATTTGTATTTCCCTTCCTCACAGCCCCATCTTATTGTTGTCAGGAAGTCATCTCTCGGTCACTAGAGTACTTGGGTTCTTCCCTTTTCCACTTCTCTCTCTTTTTCTTTCCCCCACCTCTAACTGAGGACTCTCCACACAGTAGCAGTAATCTGTTAATAGTTCCCAGATGGCACAACCTGTTGTATTACTGTATTTCATTCAATTTCTAGTGGTCTAGTTTTCAAAGCCACACAGTTCTGTTCAGACAATATTTCAGTCTTTTTATTGACACAACCTTTTAAGTTTATTGTTAATGTGTTTCATGAGCACACTCTGCCTGCTACGACTGTGAAAATGAAAGGGAGCAGTTTTGATGGAATGTGAAAGAAGCCAATTTTAAAAAGCCAGCAGAAAGGAAATGTGTGCAGGGGGAAGAGAATATATGCCATGAGACTTGGAAGGTGAAGTGGTGGAGGAGCTATAAAGAGTTTGGAGGTGGATTCCCAGAGAGACTTGAAGTTTTTCAAGAGAGAGGGAAGAAAAGAGTGCTTAAGATCAAAAAGGACAGAGTAATTAAAGGGTAATGAGAGTAAGAGTGAAAGAGAAAAGATATTTGTGCATGTGTGAGAGAACTAGACTTTACAAAATGGAACTGGAACTGGGAGGTAAGTGTAAATTTTAGGGAACTTTTAATCAGTTTCTACCTTTAAGTTCAAGGTATAGTAGCAAATCCAGCAGCATACAAACAAAATTGGTTTTAAAAGTTCTAAGCACTCCTTGCTCACATTTTTACCGTTCAGTGTCTGTGAGGTAAGCAGAGTGAAATCTTGCAAATTTTCCTGGAAGATGAATGTGGCATGAAGAGCCTTTCAGCTGAGGTCTGACACTCTTAAATACATTACAGTGACCTTTCACGTCAACAGTCATGTTCTTGCTTGCACTTCTGAAAAGACTGAACTTGAACTAGGGGTGGGTGTAGCAATTTGAAAATGAGGGGTCTCTCAACAAGGTGCATGGTTAAGAAGGCACTATAACTGAAGAAGCAGCTTATATCTGTTCTGCTTACTGAAATGAGACAAACTAGAGTTTGCTCATATTGTAGTCCATTTGGGGTTTCAGTTATGGAAACAATGGTGAAATGCTTCATATATTTTTGAGAGGTCATAGTTGTACTTTCCTGCAGTTGGAAGTTGACTCTTCTGTTGACCCATCTAGTGATCAGAGATTGAAACCATGCAGAGTCCTGCAGATTTACTGCAGTAAGAGAACTGGTTGTAGAAGAATAATGAGAATGCTTTGCATTAAAATAATTGAAAACCAAGGACTGAGAGTTTTTGTGCTAGGGCACAACTAAATTTAGGAGAAATATAGAATAGAACTTATTACTTCTGTTTTATTAACTTGTTAATAAAGCTTTTGAAGGGCATGAATTTTGACATAGCATTGACATGCTGTTTTGGGGGGAGAAAAATATGAATGCCACATACTAGAAGGGAATAGAGTGGAGTGCAAAAAGGGATAGACTGCAAACTGTAATACGCCTGCATCGTTACTGTGCTCTCAGCAGCTACTCGGCTGCATGTTAGTAGAAATGGTAACAGAAATTGCAGGTTAGGAGATAGGAGTTAGGATGCAAATGGAATAAACAGAAGGGTAGTCTAACAGGTACTGAGATTAAGAAATGGGAGTACAGACGACTAAACCAAAAAAACCAAGGTGGTTAAGTTAGCATTTGCAAAATGAACAAGAGATGTGTAGAAAACAAGTAGAGTTAAAGAGCAAGTGACAGAATGTGTGAATACATAGTCATTTTAATTTTTTGGCATGAAGAATGTGATAAAAATGTGGTAGACAAAGTGGATGTAATTTTCCATGTCTCATTTACAATACTTGGTTGAACTTACTTTGATTATGAACATTTGTGAACTAAAATGCAGTAGAGAAAAATGTGGCTTGAACAGTGCTTATTGCAAATATTTAAAAATTGTTCTCAAAAATACAAAAGGCAAAGTGTGTGTCATAAATTTTCCTTTATTTGCTCAGAGAACATGAAGATTTTGGTGGAGTGTTAGGTAGTGTGTGTGCTTCCTTATGCTTCTGGCTAGAGAAGATTTTAATTTTTCCTGGTTAATTAAGCCTATGCATGAAAACTGTGAAAAGGCATGGGGCCTATTTCTAGTTCTCCCACTGTTCTTCGGTGTGTTTTCATGAAAATCGCTTTACATCTCTCTGGTTCAGTTTTCCTACCTGTGAAACACGGAATTATAATGAACTCTGAGCTTTGCTAACAAAGAAGTGCTACATAAGGATAAGACATTATTATTACTAACAATACATATAATATGTATAATAATAATACATATTTTAGGTTTATGTGTCTGTGCTCCTTGGTGATTTGTATGCTAAGAAGCCAGAGCTAACATTGGAGTATCTCTGGAAAGTAGGTTGCAAATTTAGCATCTTTGCATCAGGCACCCAGTGGTGCAGGTTTCCCATAGGTTTAAGCTGATCCAACACTGTGCTGTCACAGGCAGCAGTGGTTCTGTCATTATCCTGGCAATATGCTGCCCTATATCAGGGTTAAAAAACTTATTATCACTCGTGCTGGTGAGGTCTTACAGCTTGCTGCACAGCTTAGCAATTGTGAGTGTGGATGCAAGAGAGGGGATCAGAATGTGCAGGCAAGAGCTGCAGACCAGCACCACCACCCTTCTCAGAAAGGTGATTGTAACTGTGGAAGTGTGTCCCAGTCTAGAAACTTTTCCTTTTTTTTTTTTTTTTCCTTTAGGGGAATTTGAGCTCTCCCATTGCATTTTGTCTGTTGGACAGGCTTCAAAGAATTGAGTTGTCATTTCTGCTAGGTTTAAAAAGATTAACAAAAGAGCTATCTACTCCCAGTGCTTCTGCCTGTCACTGACTTATCAGAAGAGTTTTGTCAGAACTGTCTTGAAGAAATGATGAAGTATTGGGAATATTTTGATCAATATTAGTCTTTGAACAGAAACAGTTTTCTGAGAAGCTTGTGGAACTACATATTTAGTTGACTGGAAGTTTCATGTTGCATACATATTCGCTGTGAGAAATGAGATTCTTAACAAGGGGTGAGCTCTGAACTCTGGCTGTGCCCCTACCTAGCCTGGTTCATCTTCATGCATTTATAACTAAAATTCTAAGATTCTCTCTAAAAATAAATTTCTGTATTCTCAAAGGGAATTTACTTCAGGCTGAAAACACTCCTCAAACTGGCATGCTTAGATGTCTCCATGCAGCAGCAATTGATGGTTTGCAGTAGCTTTGAAATATGTGCATGACCATAGAAGCCAATCCCCCCTGCTCAAGCAAACACAGAGAAACACAGAGAGAACGGGAGGTATCATGTTCCTGCTGTCACCTCTGTTTCTAGTCCTTGGAAATGGAACTACCTTTCCCCAGTTGTTATAGCTGTACAGGGCAGTTTCACACAGATCCTTCTCTGACACCAAGACAAATTCAGCTTTTTTAAGTACAAGAGGAGTTCTATTGACTGTCTTTTTTTTCTTCACAAGCAACGGCTAAATTCAGCTTTTTGGGTTAAAAATGAATAGTGCGAGAACATGGCATATGGCTGTTTGCCTAAGAAACTGTGGCTTGTGTTTACTGAAAGAAATTGTAATGTGTTGGCATTCATCGTAATTCAGCTTAACTGGGAGCCTGCCAGAATCAAATCAAAATGTGTTCACAGTATATCCAAAATACAGCACAACTGCCAACTTTGTAGTAGCAAGATGTAACAACCTGTTTCAGAATGAAACATGAAAATTTCCCAATATGCAAAATAAACTCATTGTGTTATTTTCAGCCTAGTTATCACACCCTTTTTCTAATACCTCTTTAAAATAGAACTTAAGTGGCATAGAGGTAGTCCTTACAAGACCATTTCAACAGAATTTAGCATTTGATTAGGCATTTATAGCTGGAAAGAGGGGGAAAAAATGCTTTAACTTGTCCAATGATAAGCTATGCCACTGGATTGCTTGTTCAAACATATGGTTGACCAATGGGTCTACCAGATCTAAAGGAGCTACTGAAAGTGTGCCAGTATTGTGGGACACCTTTTCTGCCAGCAAAATGAATGGATACTGTGTTTCTGTCTTTGAGTAAGTAGCATGAGTTCGCATCTGTTATGATTTGGGTACCTGTGTGTGTCAGGCAACCAGAAATGGATCATCTTTTTGCCCTAGAAATATCAATATGGCATGTTCAATCCTCGTCTAAAACATCAGCATATAGCTCAGTGTAGTCAGTATCTCAGCTTACATACAAAACAGTGGTGACCTGGAGGTGATGACATTTACTGATGCTCTAAGACTGAAGTTAGAAGATTTTGTGCATTGCGTCTGTGTTTTTGTCAGAGTTTTGTGCTAGAACTTCATGTTCCAAACTCCTATGGTGGTACTTATACAGTGGCAATAACCACTAGTACTTATAAAATAGTGTTTTTCTGGCTCTAAAAGGAGAGGTGGATGTAGCTGAGCACCTGCTTTTTGAAGGTCTGAATGTGCTTAATAATAAAACTGATGAAGAGAACATTCATTTAAATACTATCAGTTATCACTCTGGTCTCCAAGGATTTTTTTCTTCAGTCCTTGAAAAAGAAGCTTTGGTTTTGACCTTTTGTCTTTCCATATGTAGAGCCAAATCTCTTTGGTTTCAGTTCAGACTCAGTGTACATACCCACCTGACCTTGCAAAGAGAGACTTGTCTAGGGAAAATGGAAATAGTAATTTCTCTCAGCTCTGTATCTCATGCTCATGTCCCTTGGTAAAGTACTGAAAAGTGCAATACAGGTCACTTCCACTTGGCTCCTCACTGGCTGCAGTTCTTCAGAACAGACCCAACCCATCAGTCATGGTCTAGGGGAATTTTTTCTCATCATCTTCTCGTGAACAGTAGCTTCACTTTGTTGAACGTGACCAGTGTTCTCACATTTCCTGTCTCCTGTTTTGTTTTTTTTTTTTATTCAGTCAACTGAAAAGCCATGACTTCAAGTCCCTACAAGGTTATATAGTTGGGTTTTTTTAATTAAACTAGTATTTATGTACAGTTTTAAAGGGTTTTATAATAGATTTCTCAAAGTAGTATTAAAAGCTTATGACAGAGGAAGACAGCATGTAGATGATGAGACAGAATGAGAAATTTTCTTTAGTGGTTATCTCTTTTTCTGGAACCAATGACCTACTAGTATTGAAAGGAATATAATCTCTTTACAAGTAGGTGTTAAGTCATGTCACTGCCTATCCTAGAGTGGAAGAGACATCAAGAGTGGTGCAACTGTAAGTACTGCAAAATGTGAATATGCTACCAAAATGCATCTTTACTGAGGAAATTAGCACACATGTATACCGGTAAGTATCATGGGAGATGTTAATTCTTGTAGAGGATTTTTCAAAATGGAGGAAGCTTTAAGTGAAGTATAAATTTTCTGTGTGATGTCCTTCCACAGAGACATGAATTTCGATCTGTGAAATTGAATGGACCATCTCCAAACCTTTGGCCATCGTGGGCTCAGTCATGCAGTGTTCAGTGCACTCTGGCTCTGCTCCAGCTATGCACTTAAGTTTGATTTGAATCATGTGAATATTCCTGTGCAAATCAATTGGAGGATTAGCAATATACAGGGAAGTGAGGCAGGCACTTAAGTTCTTTGTTGGATCAAGGCCACACTCGCACAAATCATCACCATAGTGCTTCCTATATTAAATAATGACTAGTACCAAGAATAGGACCCTCCACGATCCGACCAGAATTCATAAAAAATTTATTTTTCAAATAGCTGTATGCCCAGTAATCTTTTTTTTGGCAGGGGAGATCTTCTAGGGGGAACTTCAGTACTATGATTTCCACAGACTGCAATTATCTGACAAACATCAAACTGGAGATAAGTCTAATTAGATTTCTATTTTAAAAGAAAATGTCCTCGATTTGGCGAGTTATACAGTCTGAGTGCTGTTTCAGTTATGAAATTAAGCATAGGATACATCTTAAGAAGATTTCCTGTAAATGTCAAGGATTTAACTGATGATTTCGTAATTCCTAGTGCAACATATCAAAATTAACTTTCTACCATCTTACAGTTTCATTGACAGTCTTCAGTTTCCTTTTCCTTTCCTTCATATTTATATAAAAATGACCACCAGTCCCATCAGAGACACTTGGGACTAAAACAATTCATGCCTGTTGGAAAAGGGCTCATTTGTTGTGCTCTGCATTTGTAATCCATTTTAAAAATTTTGCTGTAGTAAGTTGTAGCAGTCTTGTACATCAGAATTCTCTTTCCTTTCCAAGCTTTTTTACATAGATGTAGTCGATCAAATGACTTTCTTTGTGGCAGTCCTGGTTTAAACGGTTGTTGCTCCATCCACTTGTTTATACCTCCACGCTTCTTGTGTCCCTGCAACTCCTCCTTGCCCTGTCTCCTGGGAATGCCGGCTCTGGTTTCTGTGCCGGTTTTGTAACCTGGATTGGGGAATATTCACCTGCCAAACAATAACCTTTTTTTCTTTTATTTTTTCTGGGCTATTGTTCAGATGGATCAGTTCCCCAGTTCAGCTCACCATGCAGCCACAAAGACATTTGGAGGTAGCAGCAAGTGGTGAGAGGCAGAGAAGAGCAGAAAATGACTGGTTTAGCTGCTGAATTTTCAAACCAAAGTTGTTTCACAGGCTGTTGACAAAAAAGGTTGAGCTTCCCTTCACCTTCTGCATGCTTCACCTTCAGTTTGCTGAAACAGGCTGATCTGATTCACTGTGCTGCAATGAAATTACTAATGCCAATACAAGAGGAGGGGGGAGGCAAAGTTGTTGCCTCTTTTGGCAGCAGCGTGGTCTGAAATTGGCTTAAGCCCATTATGGAACTGCACCTTTAGTGACATTTTTATATCTGAAAAGATAAGAAATATATCATCTTTAGAAGTATAGTTGACACAAAGATACTTGAAAAGTAAGAGCTGCTGAGAAGTAGTGAATAACATAGTGCCTCAGTAGTAAGGTAGACATACAAAGTACAAGTTTTGCAAAAGAATAGAGAGAGAAACAAAGACAGAATATAGTGCAAAATTATCTTGGCTGATCAGGCCTAGGATTTCTGGTGGCAGACATGGAAATATTAAGACAGTAAGGTGATTTAAATTTGAAGTCCTGAAGTTTAATTAATTTTTCCATTGGTGTATAAATTCTTTGAATCAGGAACTTGGTTAGCAAGATTATCAAAATACAGCCTTAGAGAAAAATTAAAATAATGGTTTACTTAGTATATGAGTTTTGTATATGCATTGCTTTAGAATGTCTTGTTAAATTCTAAATTAATATTAGTGTGGCATTAAAATAATCTTTAAAGAAAGGACGGGCTCTCCATAGGGAGCAATATTCCAAGAAAACATAAAGTGAAAATTGATTAACCTCAGCACTTCTAGTAAAAATAATCATATAATCAGTCTCCATCTCATTTTTTGGTTTCTTATAGCGTTATTGGAAAGTGAGGATGCTAGCTGTGATAGGATCATCACAGTGTTATCTCTGCACTTAACTAATAGTGATTTTTTTTTTTTATTCCAAAGTAGGAGCAATCAGAATAGCAATGAGCCTTTCTGACCCTTAGTAGTGCTGCCACTTAGTGCAATATAACTTGGATGACTTGTGAAATAATATAGAACCTGAAGCCCTCTAGAGAAAATACTAATTTTTCATCCTGTCCCTGAAAATGACTAAAGTAAGTCAAGGACATTCAATTTTTGTAAATCATTTTTAGCGTGTTTGCAGGTACCTGATTTGTTTTTTAAGTTAGGAGTTGCAAATTGGTCATAGTGAGCAAACAGCATTGTTAGATGTGTATTAAAGATCATCATTTACTTGAATTTTTCCAGTCCCATTATACAGCTTTAGGGAAAAGAAACACACTGAATAGTACTGTCAGTTAATATATGTTATCAAGTTACTTAGCAAGTTACATTCTCAAATGTAGTTTATCTGGCAAAAGCATAGTAAAGGAAGAAATTGAAATTCAATCTTAAACAGCTACTGTGTTTGAGATCAAAATGACACCTTCTTTTTGTTTCTGAAACTCTTTAAATTTTTAGAGACCATGAACTATGGAGGGATATGATGATAGAGATGTCTTACCTAAAGTAGATATCTTTAAAGCATTTAAAAACAAGAATCATAATATACCTTATATGTAAAATACATAAAATAATTCCATGCATTTTCAAATTGAAAATTATCAATAGTTTGTGCTTGCTTCAGGGAAATAATGCATTTAGCATTTAATTTTTTAAAGATAAAAATTAAGATTGTAGGGTTTTTCCTAACCTGAAATGATTTCACACAACTGTATCCATTTCCATAATTCTTTTCATGTACTTGTTTTGCTTTTTGGACTGAGGTTCAAAAAGCCTGGACTTATGGTTCAGCTTGTAAGAATGGTTTCTGCTGGTGTTGGGGTTTTGGGGGAGGCGGGGTGTGTGTGTGTGAGGAGGGTTGTTTGTTTGTTTTGCAAAGATCCGTACTGAGCCGAAGTTGTGTGTCATCTGGAAAAGCATACAGTTACAGCACAACAGTAACTAAAACTACTAATCAAATTCTCTTATGCCATAAAAATGCATCTGTGCTTCTGGCTAAAGTGAAGATGCAAGTTGCCACCCTTTACCTGTACAATCCTCTTAACACAGGTGTACTGGGCTTCCATTTCCAGATAGTGAAGAAGAAAATTGTAGCTCACTGTTTGCTAAATCCTCTTAGTGATGAAGCAGCCTGAAATTTTGCTGTGGTCTGTAGAATTAGCAACCAAGTTACATTTGCTCTTTGCCTGCTCTTTTGATTGAATATGCCACGGGCCAGTTGTGTAACGAATTCCTCCAAGTATCCTTGCTCATCCAGCACTTTTCTGAGCCTGCAACACCTCTACTATAGCCTATTTGTAAGCATTTAATCATTAGTTGTGGCCTGAAACCCTTTGTTGTAAATGGCAACATTTCCTTTATAAATTAGGTATTGTAATACTCATGTGAAAGATTTTCAAGTTTTCTTTTTGCTTTTACTAATATATAAGAGTTGGAAAGAGAAAATCTCTTGGATCCAGGATGCACTGACCTTTTTCCATATTTGCTGAGAGAGATTGGAGTGGCCAGATTCACCTATTAATTTACCAAGTGATATTCCAGGAAAAAACAATTGCAGCGATAGGTGAAACAATGCATTTTCACTGAGAATTAGTAATATCCTAAGAAATGTAGTTGTCTTTGTTTCAGGTCATGTTTCTAGAAGTTCAGAAAAATGCCAATTTAGAAAAAAATAATCACGTAACGATTTAAAGACAAAATGTTTCGTAAATATGAAAGTCACATCTAGTTCACTCTTCTGACCTTTTTGGATTATCTCAGCCTTACTTCCCTGTTTTTTTCTTACCACAGCTATTTTATTTCATTCAAATAACTGTAGTTCTTTAACTTATTTGTATACTCACTTTTCCCTGGCAACTTATTGTTTCTGTGTGACTCTGCATAACTTGGTCCTGCCCAAGGTTCCAAGCCATGTTATCTCAGGGTTACGCTTCAAAGACCAGAAGATGACATCTCGAGCGTGTCCGTCTGTCGCAGCCTCCTGCCTGTGACTGTGGTATCAGGTGTAGTAGGAAAGTGGTGACAGGAGCAAAGCAGTTCCTAAGTGTGACTTAAGGAGCTGACTAACCTCTAATGTCTTTCCATGTTTAGTTCTCTGGCATACATGAAAAATAAAACAGAGTAAACGAGAAGAGACTTTTCTTTTTTGAGACTTCACTGGGAATGGCTGCTAGAGTAGTGTGGCAGCCTGCTCCCTGAGAAGCCGTGAGGAATGCCCCCAGAAACATTATTTCATATTGTGCTACTCTTGCTGACATAGAATTAATTTATCCTGCTCAGTTAATACAGTGCATTGCTCCGGGTTGTTGGGTCTTTATTGTTAGTGAGTTAATACATTTACCTTTTAACCGGCAGCTCTATTTAGAGGTTTTATGGACAGCTCTTATTACTGGCAAATTACTACTGCATATCTCTTATTCCTTGTCTGATGTCCTGAGAAAACAGCTTCAACTGTTTACTTATGAAGAACAGAAAAATAACTAGGAATGGTCAGAGATCTACGTTTCAGTTCTCCCATGTTACTCTGGCAGGAGTGGGCCCTATAGCTGCAACAGTCTTTAGGTCTAGATGGGAACTCTGTAGTACTTCCAGGCTGATGCTTCCTTGTCAAAGAGATTTAAATTTCAGGCGCTAGTCCTGACCTATGTCCCTTTTTTGCATGCTGCCATGTAAAAGATTTAATCATCTTAAGCATATTAAAAAGTAATATTTCAAACATGAGTGATATCCTATGGTTTTGAAATGTTTTGTAATCACTTATTTTACTTTTTTGTACTGAATTACCAATAACTTTATTGCTTTGCTGGGAGGATTAAAATTTTCTTATACATTGAGCTGTAATCATATTTTATTCATGGACTTTTGGCTATATATTTCTTTAGATATGATAAAATTCTTGCCCATTTCATGTTACTTCATAGGAGTATTTAATCTTGGATAAGCTATGGCCAGATCAAATAGCAAAACATTTAGAATTCAGAATTAAACCACAAAATAATAGTGATTTAAGATGCAGTAATATCTTTCATCATGTAGTTGAAGCCAGAGACTTAATCTATCTTAATCTGATACTGCATGAAAAGTGGTAGTGAATAAAAATTTCTAGCTCTCATTCTGTTCAGTAACAACCATAATAAATTTGTCTGGCATCATCATGTAACATAAATACATAGAATAAAAATGGGTAAATATAAGAAAAGAGAAAAGCTCCTTTCTTCAGTAGGATTTACAGTTTGATTTCTCTTTCTCTTGTAATTTCTTCCCATTTGCCTACTTTTGCTAGTTTTACATAGTTTGTATGGATAAAAATATTAATTCCTAGTTTGGGAATTTCCTGACAATTAATCAACAATACCTAACAACTGCCTGATTTCTGAGCTAACCACTGACTGCTAGAGCTAATTCCTCCAAACTGATTAAGTAAAGAACCTAATTTAAGATTGTCCAGATTTATAGAGTCAACAGGATAATATAAACAAGCGCTGTGGGGCTGCGCATGACATTCTTAGTGTTTCCTTGAAAAAAAAGGAATAAGAGGTGCGTGTGAAACCCCAGATCAACTGATCCACCGCCTTTGCCAAGTAGTTGACCAACAGATGCTATCACCAAAGCTTCTGAACGTCCCTGGGGAAAAAAAAAAATCAAATCCTAGCCTTTTCTTTATGTCTTGCAGCAATCTGAAAGTGGCTTCCCAGTGATTTTTGGCAACTATGTGAAGAACTATGTGAGGAATTGCCAAGGCCACCTTCTACTTCTAGGATTTGTATCTCACAGGTGTTTAAACTATTACTTGTGAATTAGGTCGTAGACTCATAGTTGCTGAAGAAACTGTGTTGAGCAGAAATCTTGTTTGTTTTGGCTGTTGGCTATAAATGCCTACACTGGATTTTGCTGGGTTTTTTGATATCTAGGATTTTTAGTAAAACATGTCAGTGAAGTCAAAACAAGAATTAATATATGTTGGCACTGAAACATCTGTAGCACTTTTTGTTTGATTCTTCTATGTCAGCTCTCTTATCACCACTCAGCTTTGCAAGTGTTAGCACTTGCTGATAGAGAACACCATCTGGGGATTCTGGCTATCCTGTTACGGGTTTAATTTGTTGATAACGTTTTGCAGCAGTATATATGTCTCAGAAAATTTCAGTTTCTTTATATGAGTTTTGACCAGGGAAGCCACTGTTCTGAAGCATCAGTGACACTACACCTGGATGTTTTTGAATATGACTATGAACTGAATTTGATGTAGAGCCCTATTGCAAGCTCATCAGAGGTACTTCTAGGGTAGGATTCATTTCACCTAACTTTAAATGTCTGCCTTACGATTATATGAGTTTTGTCCAACAAGTTACTTTTTTCTCTTTATTGATTAACTCAGACAGACTTGTTATTTCTCTCTTGAGTATTTTTTTCCTTTGCATTTAAGACAGGGACAAGTGGGCATATCTCTGTATTACTTGTACAAAACTTGTTTGGCATGATAGTTTTGTTTGATTTTGTATATCATCAAACTAGTTTTTTAAAGGTCAGTCTGTGATTAAGACTTTTCTGTGGGGAGTGCAAGGTGGCTAAATCTTCAGAAGCTGGAGAAAGGAGCTTTCAGTTATATTTATTCTAGTATTCTTGCTTTTAAGATCAGTCCTCATATATATGAGAATATGGTTAATGCTGTTCCTTCCGTATTAGAAGTTGTGACCTTTCTAAAATGAAGACAACAGGGGTCTGAAATAAACTCACCTCAATGTGCTTAGGCTCTAGTGAACAAAATGATACTTGATTTCCTAATACTTTTCTTTCCACCTAAGAATGTTTCCTTTTTATTGGTGGTTTTTGGTTTTGGTTTGGTTTGTCTTTTTTGGTTTTGTTACATTATGGTTTTTTTCCTCATCATTTTTGGCAGCAGGTTAACGGTTACTGCAGAAACACCATCTTGGAAATGGAGAACTGGAACAGGCTCTCTGAATGATATACACCACTACCCTCCAATCCGGGGAGATGAGAAGCCAACCTTTGGCATTTATTGCAAGAAGGAGGAATACAAAACCTGATCACATCAGTTCTCCACTTCTAAGCAACGTTACCACTTGTGCATGCAGGGTAGATGTTACTTCTACTGTTCGTACTGATCCTAGAGATGGTCAATCACCAGAATTGTTATGATTGCTCTTTTGTAACTGGGTAAATTCAAGGATTTAATTATGCTGGTTCTGCATTTTGGTTAGAGTACAAATCAAAAGAGTAGCTGAAGATTCTTCTAAATATGAATCTATTTTTGGCCTTGTGAATTTATTTTATATTGTCTTTTTAGCTAATCCTAGAAGTTTTTAAAAATTTTGATGCATATTTCAGGATGTCTGGAACAATTGCCGGGATGGTGATCATAAGTTTGCCATCTCAGCAAATAAAAGAGAAAACGAAGTAAAGAATTATCAGATGTGGCTTTCTTATGGTGTCGCTTGAAAAGCACGTATCTTGGCAGTGGTGCCAGCTTAAGCAGCTGCTCTTTCATCCACTGGTGTATTCCACCTTGTTTGTGCAAGTTAAAAATAGCTGGTAACAAAAAGGATATGAAGTTAACAGAGCAGTTTCTGACCCAATTCACTACATAGCCACACAGTCGTACGAAGCACGAGGAGCAAGATGTACAAGGGTACCACTCTAAGTTGGAACCAGCGCTTCTGCCAGAAGAAATTCTCATCAAACTCTGTCTTGAAAAAGTAAAGCAATGTGTTACATGAGTCCAGTGCAGGAAATAGAAGTACTTGCCTTGCATTTGGCCAAAGCATTTCTCTTTTAAAATAAATGTAACAAGACAGATTCAGGGTCCAAGTATTCTCAGCTTAGTCACACTGGAATTTGGAAGCATATAATCAAATAAATGGGAGGTATGAATGTGTGCTGGCTTTTAGAAGCTTGCTAGCACTTCCAGGTCATTCTTCAGCCATGCTGCTTCAAAAATGACTGGAGGCTGTTGTTTATCAGGGAGGAAATTAATGAGGCTAAGGAAAGACTTAAATTTTCATTAGCACAGAGAGCTAATAAAGACACTTCTGCTTTTTATCACTTTCATGGAAATTCATTAGTAACAGCATTAGTGACATATCTCGGGGTTAAGATTGCTGTGAAATGTGACAGTAAGGAGCATGCTCTTGTGTCTGAAAACGTGATACATTCTTGGAGTTTCTTCCAGAAGCATCTTTAAGGTCAGGTCTCGTTCCAGCAGGCTTCTTAAAATGCTGTTTATTACTTCCGTGATAATACCACAGCTCAACAACACCTGTTAATTTTTGAGGAAAAAGTTAGAATGTCTTCTCTTCCTATTATTCAGTCATAGGTAATGAAGGCAGAACTCTATTAAGTCATTTACTTCATATATACGAATGTCAATTTAAGGGTGATGGCACACCATTAAATCAAATTTTGTAAGTAAGTGCAGCAGTTTGTTCATTTATTAATATTGCTTGACACATCCCCTTACAAAACCTTCTCAGATGGCCTGAACTCTTAAAATATTAATAATTTCAGCACAGCTTTTGTCCTGATGCTATAGTTATTTTGGAAAATTGCTGCCAAAAAGAGCTTGTAATTATAGACACTGAGATTATGAAAAAGCCTGTTGCTCTGGCCATGCTAATAATAAAAAAATTAAAAAAAAAAAGGAAGAAATAGTAAAGTTAGTGATGATGTAGTATTCCCATTGGTTTTGCATATGGGATAGAATCTGGGAGGCTGGCTTGTGTCTCAGACACGCACTCTTAGCAAAGTGGCTGTGATGTTTGCCCTTATTCAGAGGACACTTTGGAGGGGGGAAAAAGAGTATTCATATGCTTAGAAACTTGCTACAGATTTTTACATTTCTTGAGAATTATGTCCCTTTTATAAAAGGTGCTTGTGGCTGAGGAGATCTGTTGTTGCAAGTGAAGCTCTGGGGAGAGAAGAGGAACCGAGGTTGGAAGCTTCCATCTCCCTCCAGCCTGTGCTCTCACAACACTGCTTCCCTGCTGCTACAGAGAGGACGAAGCTGCCCAATTCACACATAGCAAATACAAGAAAAGGGACAGTATGGACGGAGAAAAAAATGTTACATCTGGAAATGGAAGCTGGCAGTAAATGGAGTTGAAGATATACAGGATTTTGCTAGGGGAAAAAACTGAGAATTTTGTGATAGCAATTAGGAGGGTGAGAGGATACTTGTAACTGGACTATTGAGCCAGTGACATTGGCTGGCGTGTGGGATGTAGCTGCAGGATGAGGACGGGAGAGGCTGAGGAGAAGGGAGCCCTTTGAATGACGAGCCAAGAGCGGGAGATCTGGGCTGGCTGGACAAGAGCCCAGCAGTGCTGCTGGATGCTGGTGCTTGAGCATGTCTGCAGGGAGCTCTGATGGGCAGAAGTGGATCCTGGTGCTCTCAGGAGAGGAGAATAGGAGCAAGAGAAGTAGCTTGTGGACCTGCACAGGCTTAGCTAGTGGACCGAGCCAAGTGGAAGGGTTTATGTCCGGTAAAGTTCAATCCACTTTGAAGCCTGGAATGGAAGTCAACATTTTTGGTGTCAGTCGGCGTCTGGGAAACATTCATTCAAAGCGCTCATCCTGCTCTAGTTCCTGTTCATGCAGATGATGGATCTGTAAATTCAAGTAGCAGAAGTCTGCCTGTATTTGCATCTAAAACATCCATCTGTATCTGTGTGAATATTATAGTGACGCAGAGGAAACTCATCCGGGAAGCAACATTTAAACACATTATACTTGCACAGTCAAGCATTTAAAGGTCAGATAATGCCACAATTGAAGGATTTTTTTTTTTCCAGAATAATCTGAATTCTTTCCTTTTTGTGTGTTTGTGCATTCATGCTATAACTTGAGATTTTTATTTTAGTTTTGTATGAAATTTTATAATCTAGCTACTGTATTGCTGTAGATAAGGTTTGTAACGAGTAGGCTTGAAGATGGAAAATACTGCATGATGCTCTCTAGTTTCTAGATAGACTCTAATCTTCAGGAAAGTTTAGGTCTGAAACGCTCCAAGCTTGGTGTTTTAGAGTGTTTTCAAACACATTCCCTTTGTCTCTTTCTGAATTGTGGGGTTATGAAGATCCTAGGCACTCTGAACAGGCTTTTTTTAACTCTTGAAAGGGCTTAAGAACAAATAGCTGATATTTGAAAGTCAGCTTAGTGTGAACATGGTCCTGAGGATTATGCCTTTTCTTTATTTGGACTGAATAATTCTTTAAAAGCTTTTAAAGTCATTGACAAAAAATACCCACTTGATGATTTTCATTGTTACAAGTTATATAAGAATTGGAAAAGATCCACTGTGCCTAAACCCAATGTAATAAACCAAAGGTGTTTTTGATCAAGAACACACATGAATTGATGTGTGTATTCAATAAAACTACATTTAGGAAAAGGCAGGCATTCCCCACCTACTTCTCTCTCTTAGCCACCCAGTCAATTTCTTCTAGATCTGTTTAGCTAGCTAATAAATATTGCTTTCTATAGAAAATACCACCTGTTATTAAAAAAAAACAAACCCCAACTTCTTCACTTGCTGTAAAAACTACTACTTGGACTGAGCCTGTAGATGCTGCTAAACACTGGATATATTTAAGCAGATCTGCACATGTAAACTGAAGGTTGTGACAGGAGCAAAAGTTTGTGCTGCCTTCCCCAATTAATTAGATAATTTCCAGCACAGAAACGAGGGTTTCATTTTTTAGTGAATAGCTAATTTTCTGGACTTGCAAGTTGCTTTGCCTCAGAAGAGAAGCCACTGTGGAATCAGGCAAGGAGTCTCAGGTGCAGTCCTGTTTATTTGGAAGGTTATGTGCAAGGTCACTTGCAAAACCCAGAAGGAATCAAGCAATATGTTTCTTTTCTGATGGTTCCAAACCTACTTCAGCAGTCTTCCTCTTTACGCCTTTTCTCAAAGTGCACACAGTTTCTGGTTGTCTTTTACCTTTTCCGTTCCCTTCTTTACAGTGTTTCTGTCCTTTTTTTTTTTTTATCCTTGTCACCCAGAGGTAGTTTCAGTACAATCTGTTTTCTTTTGAATTATTAGATGTCCCTGGTGGCTCACAACTCGGCTCCCACTCCTGAGATGCATGTGCTGGTACAAGAGTGTTCCTGTTGTGCACTGTGGTCATATTATACAAGATATCTGCCCTCACAAACAAGCACAGTCACCACTTACTTACTTACATTTTTCTTCACTGAAGGACACAGCAGCTTTAGTGGATTTCCTCCAACATGTAGCACAACAATGTTTGAAAATTGAGTTTGTCCCCATTTTATTTTGATTTATTGATTTTTCACAAGTCACCTTTCTGCAACAACAGAGATATGATTGTTGTATAGCTTTTATTAGTCAAATGAGATACATTAATAGGAATATTAATTTGCTCTTCGCAGACCAAAGTATAATCCTTCTGAACAAACTGAGATCATTCCTTTGACTTACAAGTTTCGTCCTTTAGACCCAGATTCCACAGACACTTGTATCTATACCTCAAATTTGCTGTTGTGTATAAGCCTTTGTGTAGTTGTGACTTTAGTATTCTGCTATTTGCTTTCTATTCTAAAAATTATTTTAATTAGGAAAAATGTTAAAAACTTTCTCAGACCCTTAAAGTGGTTTTGACTTCTTTGCCAAAGGGGCTACCTGTGGACTCTAATGCTTCCTTGCACCGGTGCTAAACTGCCAAAGTCAGGAGTGGTAAATGCATTTCCACTGAGCTGTTTTCCCTCTCTTTCATCCTAGACCCTAAAAGCAGAATGAGCAACGTTGCATTTTTATAACAGAGCGTGTCATTTTGCATACCCTCTTCTGTCAGAAGAATCACCTTGTGAGAGCGGTCATGTTTGTGACAAGCTGAACTGGCAAGGACCTTTCCTGTCTGCCCTCCCCGTAACTCCTCCATTTCACAGCCCGTGTTCTGTTGTTCTAGCCAGCTGCTGTGTATTTTCCGCTGGGAATAATGAGGTAGTATGAACAAAACCATCATTTGGTCAGGAATTTTTAGGATAAATTACAAAACCAGCATAGTTTACAATAAGTAACGAAAATCCATTAAAATATATGAAAAAGGAGAAGTAAATAAATGTAATTTATGGAGAGATTTATGAAAAATTGGAAATGACAGATTTTTTAACTTAGAAATTACTTTTCTTTTGTGATGGATCACACTTGACAAAGTTATCATCACCACATTTCTTCCCTGTGAGAGGTGCCCTGTCTGCATTAATTTGACTTCCTGCATAGAGGGCAACAACCTGTACCTTTCCTTCATTTAGTTTTATAGTAATTTTTTTTTTAAATCCTTGTCTAATGCCAGAGAGACAGGACAGATCTTTACGTAACGTGGCAACTATGTTTGTGCTTCTAATGTAAAACAAACCTGATGTTTGTTGACATCAATGAAAAGATTCATTCTAATCTCAGTGGGCCTTATTGCCCACAATATGTAGCATCTCTTTTGTAAGGCTGGCTCAGAGTTAATACTTAAATCTGATTTTAGCTAGCTCTACAGAGAATTTTTTTATAACATGTTGGTTTGCTTCGTTGTTTTAATGATCCCTTTTCTTAATTATGCAGTTCAGAAAATAAGCATTTTAAAGCTAACTAGCTTTTCTTTTCCTGACGTTTCTCCCTACCTTTTTTCTGCCTCCTTTCTTTTTCATATTTCCTTGATTTAGGCAATTTACTACATGCCTTATTTGCAAAATCATAGTTTGCAGTAAACGTATCAGACATGCTTGTTTTACTCTACTTTTTAAATACAGAGATAAAGTTTTCCTAGTTCATGTGGATGGAATGCGGTTTCTTTTACTTACAAATGGAAACAGACAACATAGCAGATTTCTCATCATGGATGTTGTCTCAGGTTTAAAATAAAGCATACATGTTTAAACCCTTTTCTTCAAATTAATTTATTGCACTATGAAGGATACATTAATCAGTTATAAACTGTACCCCAAAAAAGTAAGAATGTGCAGAAGCAGAACTGCAAGCCTCTATGTTTCTTGCCTATCTCTCACACTGTAACTTGGGAATAGTGGTTTAATTTTATTTACTTACATATAAAACAGAGTTAATGCCCCTTACTTCTTTGTAGTTATGAATCTTAACTAATTTAAGTCATATCTGTAAACAGAAATTATATCGAGAAAATTGCATAAAGAGCAGTAATGAGGCCTAAGTGGCTTGAGGAAATAAATATTCCATTTGGCTTTGGTGAGTCAAAATGATCTCATTCTGTGCTCTTTCTAATTGCATCTTTGATATTTTCGTGCTAAAACCAATTATAGCCATGATAATAAAGAATGAACCTACTGATAGCTAAATTCTAGCTTTGTAACACCTCACACTTATCAAATACAAAATCTTACATCACAAGAAAAGGAACAATGGAATACGATACCTAGCTCCTAGATAGACAGAAAAGCAGAGAGCAATGGACAAATATTTCTTTTTTTGTGTGTATTTATTAGATGCTGTCATGCTATGAGGCAGCCTGGTCCTTAATGATATATTTCTGTATTCTGTTGTCAACTGCCATACTGTTTGCACCATTAAGTAAATGCCTTCTAAAGATGCCCTGGGGAGCTATTACAGAGCAGAATGAATAATACAAATTTCATATTTTGCTCTTCTGTCATACATTCTCCCTGGCACAAAGGCACATTTAATACACCTGACTACACAGTTTTCATAGGATGTCATGTTCATTTGGTATTTTCTAAATTTTTCTGAATGCTACAAATGCTTATTTGTGGCCACTGATACTAAATTTTTAAATTAATTTTCTTCACTTTTGTTCAAAAGAATTTAATTTATGGTATCAGTTTCAGTGACTTTTTCTGATGAGTTTTAGGCAAATATTCAGTAAAAGCAAATCTGGAATGCATGAGTTTTGGAATTTGCTTTGAAATCGTTTCTAAGAATTGTTCTTGAGCAAGCAGGGAACAGAAATGCATAATGGCTCTGAATTTCAAACGTTAAATAATAAATGCAGAACTTGCAGTGACCAGTTTTCAGCTCGTCCAAACTGATATATAATTACATGAAATCATTCATTAAATCATTTAAAACTATGAATAGATGCAGAGAAATAGTCTCCTGTTTGCAGACCATTCTGGAACAGAGAAAAGGCTTAGGTGTTAATTACAAACAGACTGCTGATTTCAGTTAAAACAAACAACAACACCCCACCCCCAAAAAAACCAACAAAAAACCCTCCCAAACAAACCCAAACCCCCAAACTACTTCATACTTATGAATAACAATATAAAATATGACTTATCACTAATCTAGTTTTGTATGGGATTTATGTGTAAGTGACCATAAAGTTGTGCACGTTACTTGGTAAATGGTAAATGAGCACTGTAACATAACTTAGGACTACCAGTTTACAGTGTAAATAAGTGAATAATTTTGAAAGATAATGAAAGGAAACTGCAATGTATCCCTTTGTTTTTATGGAACAGAAGACAAAACCATTGTTTCGTTTTATTCAATTCTTGTGTCCTCACGGTCCTCATGTCTCAACTGAATTATGTTGGCTTAATTGAGACTTAATGTGGTAATATTCAGCATGCCAAATATAAGGTATCAGATCTCTCTTTCTCAGATAGTCTAGAAACCTGAGAATAGAAAACCATGGACAATATCAACTATTTTTGTCTACAGGATAATTTTAAATTCCACATTTTCTGACTTCAGTTTCCACAAGCTTTCACTTCCCAAGCAGGTGGTTTGGTTATTCTGACCAAGTCCTCCTATAACTTTTAGAAATTCATTTCTGGATGCTAACTAATTCAGTCAGGCTGGGGTGTTGCATGTTAGTAATGCGTTTAGCTAATATTTTCCATTACAATGAAAGAGACCAATTTTATTAGATCGAATTAAATCACTTAATATTATCTAAATCACTTGATATTATGCTTAGAAATGGAGTAATAGATAGTAATGTAGTTTTCTAATGTTTTCAGTGGACTTCCTTCATCCTCTTGTTTAACTCATTTACCGTTCCTGTACTAATTTAGAGGAATATATTTCTGTTCATCATTGCCAAACTGTATCATCTGGTTACTTAAAAGGACCTTTGTGGTTCAAAAAATGTTAAAATAACTACAAATTTCTCTTTTAAAAGATACTAAGACCCATGATAGAATTGTCTGTTTCCTTACATTAATAAACAAGGAAATGAAGAGAACATTAACTTTTGCTTTATTTCTGTTTATATTGCATATGTGAGAACTTTTAAACAGACAAATGAGAACAATATTGTTCGTATGCCTATTGCTTTCCTTTTCTTTATATACATTGTGTTTTCTTGGTGCTTGCATACACATTTTCTGCTTCATTTAACCATACTGGTAATTTCATGTGTATTTAATAGAAGGCTGCATGCAGAAATTATGGTATTTCAAAGCTCTATCTTCCTTAAATGCCCGACTTGGTTAATTCTGTGGTTTCTGGACATCTGTACTTTTTATGGATCTTAGGTTTAGTTGCTTCACTGTATGACAAATAATTGAGAATCAAAGTGTTCTACTTACTCTACTTAGTAGGTTAAATTATTGAAGCTGAATTTTTGTAGGTCTTCAGAAAATGATATGCATATCAGGTTTCCATTGAATCTAGTACAAATCTAAACAGAGTCCTTGAGGGACCTCTCCGTAACCTCGCATAGCTTTCAACAGTGAAGAGTCTTGTGTTCAACTAACTGTTCTAGTGGTTCTGAAACAGATTTGGAGAAATGAAAAATATTTCAGCTTATGTTGTTAATCAGTCCCTTCTCTGGTCTGACAAATAGAATAATGTAGCAGCTACCAAATCTGTTATTCTTACCATATCAAGTTTCAGGGCAAAATGGAGTAATTCTTTGTGCATGGGCAAAATTGTATTATTAATCGAAGGGTTTGTAACAAAACCATTTGTATGTTATTGAGTTTCAGAAAGTTGGATAGTTTGACTTAAAAAAAAAAAAAAAAAAAAATTGGCACCGGGTGTAGCAGAGTTAGTATAGGTGGTTACTGAACCTGAAAAATACTCTTCCTAATGAGTGATAGCCACACCGTGTGACTTTGAAGAGTCCTACAAGAGGAATACCAGGAAGAATATGCTCCTTATCATAAGCTAAACTGATATTTAGGTCTTCATGACATCATAAGAAAAAGGTTTTCTGTAATGTCACTCTCTGTGCTTCTTTGTTCTTTTCCTGTCTCCCTAATAAGTGCCATGAAGGTTTAAAATCGGTATTAAAATGTTTAAGAACATTGAAAATAATGTCAGTAATATAAACTTGTGTCCTTAGTAGTATGCTCTATACTATGTAAGTTAAATTATAATTTTTTTCACATTTTCCATGATAGATCTAAACAAGGAATTATACTTGCATTCCCAAGAAATTTCTATATTTGTGTATTACAGAATTATGATTGTTTGTCTCTGTTCTCTGACTATGCATTGTTGGCTTTTTTAAATAGGCCTTGATGATTGCCTCCAACAATACATAAAAAATTTTGAAAGAGAAAAGATCAATGGCGAACAGCTGCTACACATCACTCATCAAGAGCTTGAGGAACTGGGAGTCACTCGCATTGGCCACCAAGAACTGATACTGGAAGCAGTTGATCTGCTGTGTGCATTGGTAAGTGATTTCTTGCATCACTCATTTTACTAATCTGGGTTTATAAATTTCCAAACCAAAACTAAAATAATGTAGACTGCACTCTACAGCTATATGCTTGTACAGACACAGTGGCTTTGCTTCATTAAAGGGCAGACATGTATAGGCTTCTTTGAGCTCTAAAGAAACTATATATATCCATTTTATGATTATGTATGATGGTCTTTTATTGCTTTTCCTCTAACTTTCTTGGTCTTGCATTCAAATACTGTTGACTATCACTGCTGGCATCCATATGGTTCTGTAATTATATGCCATATGCCCTCGTATTTCACTGACATTTGCCACACTATATTAAACCAAGTAGACCTGAGTGTTTTAACCATGCCAGCATTCAAAAGGATGGTACTAAGGAGCCAGAAGGTAATGCTAATTGGACTGGAAGACTGTTTAAAATGAGCTTTAAGACAACATTGGAATGGTAAAATTGACTTTAGCTGAAGTACAGACACGTGTGTTAATTTAAAGTTGGGTTTTTTTTAGCAACCTGCAAGCATCCAAATTTGGAAGAACACAGTTTTTTTCATATAACAGGTTATTAATTCAGTTAGCCTCTTAAAGTATTT
The DNA here is from genome assembly GCF_026419915.1 of Harpia harpyja. NCBI lineage: Eukaryota > Metazoa > Chordata > Aves > Accipitriformes > Accipitridae > Harpia > Harpia harpyja. Next base: position 23,635,888 of record NC_068957.1, on the reverse strand, counting down.
GATACCAGAAAATTCTTTTTTTTCCTTTGTTATTTAATTCCTACCAGCTAATAAAATGCAATGTATTAGCTTAATTCTAAAGAAAACATAACTTTGTGTAGGTGAACAGGTGAAAGGATATTGAAAATACAAAAAGGAAAATAGTAAAATTACATAGGTAAATTACATACGACAGTCCCAGTATTTTACTTCTTTATCAGTTCTGCTTTTGCACAAACTAGGTTGTCCTGTGGGAATTTGATAAGATAAATTGTCTCCAACGGGGAAACTGGCACTTAACAATAAAATAGAAAACAAGCGGGGAAAAATGCACTTGATCTAAGAAAAAAGCAGTATGAAGTACCTTTTATTGTGCAAATGCTTCTTGCAAGTACTTCTAATTACAAAAAATACTTAATGTAGCTTGAGATCTGCTCTTACAGCCTAAATAACATATATGTCAAATCAGAGAAAGGCTTTTGGCCTTGATGTGGCCATACCTGTAAATTGTTGCATACTGCATAACCCAACAAACTTTGGTGTTTTGGAAACATTTAAAATGAAACTCATGAGTTTTTCCTCTGAAGCATTGTTTTCCACCTAAAAGGAACATAAGTACCCCACAATGTTACATTATCTAAAGAACAATGCAGTGCCATGCCCTGACGCTAGTCAGAAATAGCAGACCCAAGAAATTTCTTCTGCAAATAGAATGCCCTTCAGTCAAGTATGCCCATTAGGAGGACCTTTGCAGATTTTTTTTTTTTTTTTCTTTTTTAAACAAAGAAACTGTATCTCTTAAATGCTGGACTTGCTGCTGGTCAGTAGTGCAGCTCTTCTCTTACTGTGCTGTCTCATGACCTTATTTTTTCTTTTAAAACAGGATGAGGGTTTTCCAGCTCCTGGTATCATTTATTTAGCCTCCTGCCTTTAAGCCCTTACCCTTCCTTTCTCACTCTGCCTCTAAAATGCCTGCTTTTTTTTTTTTCTGCTTCTAAATTTTTATTTTCCTGCCCATTCCGTGTGCTTTCTGCTGAGAGACTGCTGCCTGCGGCTCTGTTCTTGGGGGTATTCTCTTGCTCCTGACGTTCCTGCTTTGCTGCTATGCACAACACATACTTCAATTCTTGCAGCTTCTTACTGAGCGAGGATCACAAGTTAGAAGTTTTACAAGACTAAGTATAATATCTAGTTTTAATCTGTAATAATTTATAGGAATTTTAATCTATGTAACCAAAAAGCGTCATTAAGAATTTCTCTTAATTCTTTTAAATAATGGCAATAATTGAATTGTAGGAGATCTGATGCTGCCATTATTAAGAACTGAAATACACTTCTAAAATATTACGATTATATTCTTATTCTGTGCTAAATCTTGAAACGTAATAGAATATTGCACTAAAATCTGACTGCTGGTTAAGTGATCAATGGAAAGGGTGAATTGGAGTTCATCACTGTAATGGATTTTTAGACTAGCTAGTCTAAAAAAACAGAGGAAAGACCTTATTTAAAAAAAAGGGGGTATATGGGTATCTGTGTTTTGCTTATGCCACTAAACAGGAACTAACATCTAAGAAATTATTTGAATCAGAATGTCTTAAGGAGCGTGTCATTTTACTCCTGATTTCCTGAGTTGCGTTATAAGCGAACTTCATACAGTTTCTGGGCAGCCAGAATACAGCACTGGTCAGTAAGACATCAATGCATCGTGTGTGTGTTTGTATATATGGACAGGGTGCATAGAGTACAAAGTACGTATATTTGTAGATTCACATATACTTTAAAAAATTTGTTTCAAAGCTTGTTATGAAAAAAAATTGAGGGGAAAACATCAATTCAGACAATCTGATCTAAAATTGCACATGTGGGGGGGGGTGCTAACAGCAGGTGAAATAGTTTGTTCTCTCTCTCTGTCCCTCCATTTGCCCCATTCAGCATGGTACGTGTTCCCAGTCCCATGCTGGCATTGCATCCACAATGCTCCACACTGTGTTTTCTTCCTCTCTGGATCATGGATAGCTGCATTCCTGTTTATATCAATAAATGTCAGGACTACTTTGTACCCTGCGTATCATCCACTCACTGGGCCATGTCAATGAGCATTGATTTTTTTTTTTCTTTTTTTTTCCTGTACATGGATTTCTTAATTGATTTCTGTTTGGCAAGTGGCAGTGTCCAAGTGACATGACCTATTTCTTCGAGGCAGTATTAGCAGGATGTTCCACTCCATCTTAGCTAGATGGGTTGTGTAACGCTTTAAACAGAAGCATCTCCAATGTACTGTAGAAATCTCTCAGGTAAGCTTAGGCTCAGTGATGCATCAGGAATTCAGCTGCACATTGGTCATGAGTTTAGCTGCAAAATAGCTATGTTGCTTCAGGAAACCAAGAGAAATTTGACTGTCTTAGCTCAAGCTCTTGGAACACACTGAAAGTGCATGTTGCGATGCCATATTTTCCATATGTGCTCCCTAAGGGCCTGGCTATCAGCCCACTGGCTTTTGGGGGGATGGGGAATAGTTGTTTGATGAGGTTACACATCAAAGAGCAATGCCTCTGCTTCTATCACAGTGATGCAAACCATTACACAGCATATACATGCCTAAATGCTGACCTATAATGAGGGTTGTAAGTGCAAGAGAAAACAAAAAAATAAAGGAGGCATCTAATGTGTTTTTTCTTCCCTGTCCTAAACCACCTATTAGCTAGGCTCTCAAATGCAAATTACTGAAGGCAGGGAAGTTTTGCCTCTGTGCATTTGCCCTTGATACGATTTTATATCTGCTTCGCAAAATAAACATGAAAAAGACCCCACTAATATTATGTCTTGGTTAATTGACTCAAACCATCATATTCTTTCTGAATAAAATCAGAAGGGAGATGATCTGTGATTGTACATAGTAGTAATTTTTCTTTTGAAAGAAAGCTGAATTTGGAGCTTGCTTTAACTAGGCATTACATATGAGAATCCTATCTAAAAAGTGGAAAGGACTATCTAAAAAAGAAAAGTCATAGATGAGCCATACTTTCAGCTTCGATTCTTTGACCATTCTAGAAAGACATTTCTAAGTAGTGTTTTAATTAAGAAGAAAATTGGGAATGATGGCTGTGGGGAAAAAAATGCTATCTTAAACATCAAAGTCCTATCTTACTAGTGTGGTCAGAAGGTGCTCTGCAATTATTTATTTGAAGTGACCTAAATAACATCTATGGACTAAAAAGTACAGGCCATTTAGGATTTGGACTGTAGTTTTATTAAAGCTGAAATACTAATCTGGATATGTATTGGAAGACTAGTTGCACGAAGGCTAACTCTGAAGAAGTAATAGGGCCTGGGGAAAACAATTCTTTGATAGACAGTAAAACATACTGGAAAGAAGAAAAAGGAGTACTTTTGAGGTCAACAGGGCTTGCTGTTCAAATCTATGCAAGTAAATTTAATTTAATTAGGACAGTATTGGAGTCAGTATGTTGTTAAAGCCTGCACAAATTAAAATATAAACAGTCTAGTGGGAAGAAAGACTTTGATAATGAATGGAAGAAAAATGAATGTAAAATGAAAAGCATGCTCAAATATAGATTGTATCTAAAGTAATTAAAAGTACTGTTAATTCATAGGCATTCAGCTAGTGAAATTAGTCAGTGTGCTGTGATAGCATTCAAGGAGAAATAAAGATTAGAAAATTTCTCTCAATGCAGTTACTGCAAAAGCTAGCAAACCAAGCATGATAGTTTTTCTGCTAGAAGGCAAAATAAAGTCACCTGTGGGTCAACATGTTTATAACAACTGGCATGAGTTTAATTTGCTTGCATTTTTACTACTTTTTTTAAACAGTGTATGGGACATAGCTACCAAACACACATGCATTTTTTCGAACATTTTTCTAACATATTTCTTTACTAGGCATCTCTTCAACAAAATTACAACAGTAAAATTATTTTGTTGGTCAGATGGAAAGCAGTTTGCAATAATTTATTTTGAAGTATGTGATGCTGAAGACGAAGCAGCCAGTCTTTCATAGCTGTCTCTTTATCTACTGATAAGGTTGTTTCTTCTGAATTAAAATTATTCAAGTTCTGCTTAAATTAATACTACTTTTTAATGGCCATACCTACAATGATCTCTCTTGAGATCCTTTTAGTCTGTATTTCTGCTGATACGCTTCTTGATTTGTCAATACTGTTTGTATATTGGAAAGTATTTTTTCTTACTTTACCCGATATGTAATCAAGTTTCATTTTTAACAAGTCATTTGGTATGTCAGGTATTTATTTCCCCCCCATATTTCAAAGGTTGTTCAGAGGTAATTATTCTAGGCTGAAATCTTATTTTAAATATATATATTGATGCTTAAGTAGATGGAAGTAAATCTTTCTTTGAAATGGAATGCCATCTCTCTTAGTGAGAAATGAAGAGACAGTCCATCTCCTCAGTATAATGAGGAACCTGGCACATACATTATTTTTGTATATACAAACATATATGCATCCAGAGAGCTTTATTAACCTCAACTGGAAAAGTAGTTCAACTTTTGGCAATCCAGTGCTATTTAAATTAATATTAAAATGGTTCGCAGTAGCCTAAAGTACAGGTATTTTACATATGTGCATGCATGATGGCATTGTCTTACTGGTAAGAAGTAAGAAATTCAAGGTCTTGCTAAGCTGGTATGCCGATAAAGGAGAACCTTGAATGTAATTACGTTTTATTTGTGTTGACTACCTAGTACAAATGAAATTTTTTCTTTGTGACATCACTCAGCATTCCCTTACCAGACATAAAGGCAGCTATGTGAGTTGATACAAGTAGAGAATGAGGTAGAGGGTGATGTTTATCTCCTCAGTTTTCTCTTCAGGGACTACTACCTCTACACCAATTATTCCATTGTAGCACATGGTTTCCAAGACTATTGTTTGCACAGTAAGAATATTTTGGAATACTGTAGCAGTACCACCACCAGTAGTATAAAAGCTTAGTATGTAAAATTTTCAGAGGTATCCAAGCACAAGATTGTTTTCAAGGGAATTTAGAACCTAAGTGACTTACAAATTTGTTCTGTGTGTTAAGTTGCACTAGAAACTTAGGCTTGAGTTCTGTTGAAAACTTTATCCTATATGAATTTATCATTCTTGTACAGTGACCGTACCTTAGCAGTCAAGGCCACATAACCTCTCATGAAGGCACAGAACCCTCTGGTTATGTGATGTCTGCATATCGTGTAGCTAAACACAGATTGGAAATGGTCCTATTCAGGTATTCCAATATGTATGTGGTCTGTTGTCATAAGATGATGTGTATATAGTAGAAATAGAAGAATGGAGGTTGGCTGCGTTTTAGTCAAATTTCAGCTACCTGCATACAGTCCAAAAGGGGAAGAGAGAGCAGGTTGGGTGAATTCCGGTAGACCATGTCTAAATCTTTTCCACAAGTAATGCATCCAATCTTTGTGGTGTTAGGCTATCAAACTTCAGATGAAGTACTTCCAGCCATAAGTATTTCTGTATTCTTCCTGCTTAAGGCTGGGTTTATGTTAAAAATAAAATGTCAGGAAAAATACAAATTTGCTGTATTGACTCCTATTTTAATTCCTTGAATTTATGTACATTAGTTGCCGGTAGAGCAAGACAATGTTAACAGACTAATGAGAGAAAACAGACTTTTGTTTTTCCTGTCTTTTGACATGGTTGAAAGATTTTGTCTTGTCACACAATAATTCTTTTTCACAAAATAGGGAGAAACATGTTCTATTCAAAGTGTTAAATCTGTTTCAAAGCTTATAATTTTCTTCTGAAAATGCATCTGTTTAAGTACCAGTAAGAATGAGGTTCCTAATCCATTGCAGGCTAGGCTGGTGAATAGGCTACTACAGGAACTACTGCATGCTTCTGAAAAATAAATGTACTTATTTCCATTTATAAACTTATAAAATAATCCTTTTATAATAATCCATTACTGTATTTTATGTCTGGTTATGTGTCTGGGTAAACTCAGTGGTATTCTGTCAATGAATGTTTTATCCCTTTTCATATTATGAGTTACTGTCACTCACTGGTAGAGAACAGCACACCATAATATGTACAATTAAATTGTATTGCTACTTATTAGGCCAATGTGATAGCAGAGATTTATGCAAATGAATAGGTAGGCTAATGATATGGTGCTGAAAAACCATGCATGTCCGATGCTGTAGACCAGGGCAGGAGGGAAAATACTGGCTGAAATTCAGTCCAAATAGTGTTGGTATATATTATAATTTATGTATATTCTTCTACCCCTGGTTTACGGGGTGTTAATGGTACATTCCTTTCTGACATCACTTAGATTTCTTTTGAGGTTTAGATCTGGAAGACAATGTTTTTATTTCTAACTTCAATCCTTCTGGATGTTCAGTTTCTTCAAGGCTGATGATAGTGATCACAACTACTACTAGGGATAGAGGAATGGATATTTTCCCTGCACAATAATAAAAGAAAAACCTATATAGGAACGCTCTGTTTCACTTCATGGTTGTTTCTGTTGAAACCAGGGGCCGTAACATTGCATGTTAGTGTTAAGTGGATGTTTATTGCTCCTTTTGCTTTGATTTCTTTGTGTTTCAGAAGGCATCCTTTATTGCACAGTAGTCTCGTTTGCCAAAACCAGTGGACAGCAAAAAAAGCAGGAAGGCCAGCTTTTGTTTTTCAATCTCCTTCCCCTGCTGCCTTGCTCCAATACTCTGAAGTGCTCTGTGTAAGCTCTCTTGTGTCCCAAGCCACAGACTAGCCAAGATTTGGGTACTTGATTTGTTTGCAGCAACGTGGAGGTACCCTGTGGTCTCCTAAGGATACTTACCTAGCCTTTGTGGACTAATTAGAATTGACATATCCAATTAATTGATATGAATTATTGCTTTCCCTAGAATTGCAATAAGAAGCGTATGGAATAGCCTGCTAGTGACACATGAATAAATTGTGCAGCACAGGAGTCACATTTTCTTTTCTATCTTTTTCTTTCCACAGTAAAGGAATTAAAAAGAAAGATGCTTGTAATATTTGTGTCTTGTGTCATCTCTTACCTCGTGATAAAATGTGTTGCTAGATTTCTACATTGCTTTTGATAACATTAGGGTGTATTTGATTAAGGCTTTCCACAAAAAGAAATCTTACGAGAGATTCTCATCAGTGCTACCACAAACATTAATCTCTATGAGATAAAACAGTGCTTAACAGCTTTCTTTTTCCATTTCTGGATGATATTTGTGGCGGACTTTGAGCTGAGAAGGCATTTATGTTTTCACAGAGCCTTGAGGAAAGTGCACACTTAATTTTTTGCAAGACTGTAACTACAGGAATAAGAGCCAAGTGTTTACCACCTTGCAGGGATGAAGCTCTAAGTTGTAGTGTGGGAATTGGTGCAAGTCAGGTTAAGCTTTTTAGATCACTCTGGTTTTGTAATGACATTTATTATGTTATAACAGTAACAGCAATGCTGTCATATGAAAACACATGTACAAAATGGTCAGCTGTCATAGCCTCTTATTTTAAGAGTCCCTGCTTTTATATAGAATGCCATAGGCTCTACAGAATATAAAATGTCTAGTAAATGTGCTGTTCAGATAACAGTATTATGTTACGTGGTGCTTAACACCGAGCAACTGTCTTCCTTTCATGTTAAAGGTGGCATTGATTTGGCATTTTTTTAGACCTGTAGAGCCAAAATGTCCAGATTCGTGTAAATGTATACAGCAAAATTAAGTACAGTGAAACTTGTAGGAAAAGTGGCTTAGCTGAATCTTGGCCGGGATTGTTTGGGTGAGTACCCTAGCTTTTGAGAGCTATGGAATTATCACTGACTTCAGACAGTGCAAAAACATTGGCCAAACTTATAAATCTGGTCAGACATGTTGTTTTGAGATTTGGCTAAGGTTTTTTTTTTGGTGGGTTGGTTTGTTTTTTGTTTTTTTTTTTTTTTTAGTTTTTGGTAGATGTATTAAATTTTGGAACTGGTAAAACTTTTCTGTGGTTGAATATAGCGCAGCTCTGACAGCGGGAATTCATCATTCTTCTGCTCTTTATTGGCTGATGTAAAACATAATTACTGGTTGTTGATGCAAATCCATGTTAATTTACTGTGCTCAGAGGTCCATGTGTGCACTGACTTGTAAAAACAAGTCTCATGTCAGTGGCTTATATAGTCTTTATCCTTCTTGTTTGAACTCTTCACACACAAGAAGGGGAAAACTAGCAGTGGCAGAAAAGCGCTGTTTCAATACTGGTAACTTTTCTGTTCTATGTTCTGTTGTCTTGTATGTTATACATACTTATTAGACCATTACAGATATGCTTCATATTAAATAATTCTTACTGCTGACTTCAAATCATTGTCGCAATAGACATGGCTGGAAATTGTTGCCTGTTCTCATCATAAGATTTGGAAAAGTCAGTGCTCCATTTAGTAAACCATAGAAATACAGGTCTTGCAAAGTATGCTGTGATCTCATAAAAATGCTACTAGAACACCATCCTTTTGTACAAGAGTTAAACTCAGTAATTTTAAGTTCTAAATTCTGGAGTGCTCAGTGGTATCTCTTCCATTCTGATCTCTTATTGCAAACATAGAAATAATACTTCAAGCAGGGTGTATGGAAGGAAAACATGTTGTTTTTCCAGAATCATGACTTGCAGCACAGAGGGCTTTTATGCTTTCCGTCAGAAGCCAGCATATGTTTTCACTGTATTGCTACATAAACCCACTTAATTGTATATTATTACATTAAACTTTTTAATATATAATTTAAATCCATTAGCCAGCTGAAATTGATAACTTGGACTTAGCATGTTTTATTAAAAGTCTTTACCAAAGCTATTTGAATTCCTATACATGTTTGGGTGTGAGAAACATCCAAGTGAGAATAATTCTCAAAGCAGATGCGGTTTTTGCTTGTGCATTGCTTGTGTCTGCACCAGTTCATCCCTCTACCAACCTTAAAAATTTTTGAAAGTTTTAGCCAATCTCAACCAAACTTGACGGAACGGTAAGTCCATAAGGATTCCTGCAAGTGCCGTGGTAGTCAGTAGGTCACTAGAGGGGTGGCTCCCGAACCAGTGCCTTTCTGGGGGAAAATGCACTTGATCCTCGGGGAGAGGCATCAGCCATATGGCAAACGACAGGTCGGTGCCTCTGGCCTCTGCAGCCAGCTCAGAGGTGGCTGTCCCCGACTCCCGCAGCTTGTGCCATCAGCCCCTATTCCTACGCAGATTGGCGTGGGAGTCGGGTGAAGAAGGGGATGTGGGAACGAACAGGGGACAGACCACTGAAAATCAGGCCTTTTCAGTACCACTGCTTGCTGAACAATTTGTTATTCCTTACACGGTGATTTTTAAAGCAGCATGTAGAAATATCTGTGTGGGACTACTGATTTCCTAGTATGGCAATAACTTATGCTTGCGGTGTGCCAGCACTGAAAACCTTAAAACTAGAATAATGCAGGCAGTGAAAGACAGTTCATTGACTGAATCCAGCTAATGGAATATTGATTCAGACCTAGGAAATTACATTAAATAGTAGGGGGAAGGTATATTAGATTAAAGAAGGTACAGGATTCTATTTTTGGAACAATAAGGAAGAATAATACACACTATTGCAGGGAGAGTTTAACTTTTCCCCATTAAATGAAAAAAAAATTATTCCACTAACATAAAATTTAAATTTCTTTAAAATAACCCAAAAGTTCAGTGATACACAGAAATTCTCTTGGTTTGTTCATGTGTTCAAAGTCTTAAACATCAAAGAAATTGTTGTCTCTGTAATGGTCCATGTGAAATACACTGGCAATTCTTAGTCTTTTAATGAAAAATAATTGCACTACTACTTATATGGTATTTTAAATAACTAGTAAACAATATTATGAACATTTAAAATTAGCTTTTAATTTCTTTTCTAAGGCTGTAGATTTCTTTTTTCACTGGGAAGGATTACATTTTATTTATTGCTTATATGTTTCATTTGCAAAATCTTTTCCTTCCAGAAAGCAATAGTTCATTTTTTCTTTAGGATCCCAATTTGAAATCTGTACTGAATGATGTAATGCATGTTGCATTGCACTGGTAGGAAGCACGATACCACAGAGATTCTCTGTGCGAAGGAAATACGGGGAGTATGTCAGTGAAAGTTAAGAATGATGACATATTTTCCCTATGAAAAATTGTTTTTCTTATTTGCAAGGAGCAATTTCTTTCATAAATTCCTAGTAAGTTATTTTTCATACCACTCTGTTACAATATTAATTGCTGTAAGCTGCCTGAATTCCTGAGTAATTATTTGTGATCAGTTATTGTTATAGATAAATTCATATGCGTGCAAATATATGTATGCACATGCATATTCATGTAATTGTTGTTGACTGTGAGTTGCTTGAGCAGCCTTCAGCAAATTCATGATAAAAATAGATAAATGAACTTTTTTCATATTCTCATTAATGCCCATTCAAAAGAATCTTGTTACTAGTTTAATTTTTGCATGCTTCTCTCTGAATTATTATGAATATATGTAACATATCTTTTCTGAATGGATGTAATTTTCACATGGAACTACCAATTCTGCAAGAACCTATGTTAATGCCTGACTTAAGTGAAATGGTCAGTGTCGACATTATATTTCCAAAAGACAAGCCTATCATTTATTCTCTGAACTTTGAATAATTCACCACTGTTTAAAATTCTAATTGTGTTATGTGCTGAATCTCTTATCCTCTGTAATCTTGCATTTCTGGCTTATAATTAATTTTAAGAGGTACTTTAAAAAAATTGAGAAAATGAGACTTCCTATGATTGGACAGTTGGTTCTTACAAAAAACCGATTATTATGAAATAAATAGCAAAGTTTAATTGGTTACAAGGTTTTAGTAACAAATAATAAAGGTTTGTGGTTATTAAACAGTGTACTACACATGAGAAGAATGCAGCACATGAGTAAAGCTCAGCGAGTACTGGAAAGATATAGTAAAGGCTTGAGATATTTTGTCCTTGAGATAAAGCCAGTGGAGTTCACTGGATTTGCAACAGGAAATTTAAAGAAGAATTTGAGTGTAATTTAGGTATTTCTGAGACATAACGTATCAGCAGTAGGATGCAGCGTGGCGCACATGGGGAAACAACAGTGGCAGGCATGGTAATCACTAATGCAGGCAATATTTGGTAATCATTTTCACAAGTTAGCAGATCATGGTCTAATATGTTTTTGGAGGTAATATCTATTAGGTCATCCTTTGGTCTTGTTTATTTTTCATGGTATCCCCAATCAGCATATTCTGCATAGCTTGTTTTCATACACGTATGGAGGAGGTCAAGCCATCACAGATGTCTGGCTTACATATGTTTTTAAATTGAAGCCATATGCAGATCAGTCCTTAATACTGAAGTAAAGTAATTGGAAACAATTTATCTTATGATGTGAAAAGAAGCCACAAAATAGACTAACTTCCTTCATCCTCTCGGGTCTTGCTCTTGTGCATATCAGAAAAGAAATGCTGCCACAGCTTTATTTTCGTACTTTCGTATTTTCTGAGAGTTGACATTGAAGCTGTTAAATATGCACAGATGTCAGCTTGACAGAGGACAAATGATGTATGGATGGTGCAATACATTCACCATCTTATGTTAGTATGTTTATGAGAAGGTATCATTATTTCATGCTGCTGTAATATTAAGGTTTTGCTCAAAAAATGTGAGAAAACATTAAAAGCATTTTGAAATGGAGAATTTTTTTAAATGCAAATTCACTTCCAGGGAGTTTAGATCTAAACTCTTTGTGAAGATAAAGTTGAGCAGAAAATGTGAATTAGGGCAGTGGGAGAGCAGTTACGAACAGCTCAGAGGGATGCTGCTGAAGTTCAAAGGAAAAGTAGTAAAAGCGTTCTCTTCCAGATAAACTAAAGTACTATTTTAAGCATAGGTTAGGATCAATTGCTCCTGTTTCTGCAACTGATGGTACATTGCCTCCACAGAATTAATTCTGTTGATGGTTCGGACATGTAAATGACCATGCTCTGCTTTACAACTGAAATGAGACATGAGTTCTCCTTTCAGAGGGAACCCCTTCTCTTAAGTTTGCTTTTTTAAAGCTTTTCTGAGAGTGGGCATTAAATAGATAAATAGGTGTTCCCATGTTTCAGATGATTCCAAGCAAAAAGTAGAAAATATAAAACAGCTGATCCCCAATATATTAGTCCTATTCTGTTTGTAATGTCAGATGATTTCAGTATAACAAATACCTGTTACATCTAGATCATGTATTTCAATCTAGAAAATAACAAAAGTTTGTTTTGACTGCATATTGTTTAATAAAATCTTGAAACATCAGTCCTTCCTACTATTGTTCTATAGTCCCTACTACACCCCTTCAGTCTAGGTTACAGTTTTAAATAGTTATTTATTAAACAGAAATATATATATATGATATATAGCAAGGTATAGGTATTTCAACTATTTAAAAACAGAAAAAAATTCAAGTACTTGCTGAATGAGTAATCTAAAACTGTGAAGAATATAAGAAGGTTTTAGATGTTTAAAAAAAAAAAAAAATCTCTTCAAGGGGTAGAGAAAACAAAAGGAAGAAACCAGAAAAAATATATGGGGAAAAAATGAAATTAAGATATTCCTTGAACATGGCTAGCAGAATTAGAGTGGCATGATCTTTAAAAATATATTTGAGTGTATTACAAAGTGAACCTTCTGTATGTTGAAAGTCTCTCAGACCAGTGGCCCAAGTCATCTGGGATCAGATGTTGTGATCGAGGCATTTTTATTTGCATAAAAGTACACTTTCTTTATACTTGACATTATTATGGTAATAAGCAGTCTACATAACTGAATAGCAGATTTGGTGTTTTTACAGATTTTAACCAAAAATTACATTGATGTTGTGTCATGACGTGCTGGATCATACTGTGTGACCACACAGTATGGTGAGATAAAATTTTAAAATGCATTTTAAGAAAACGCACGCTTCTCACACTGATTAGCCTGACAGAGATACTTGTATATTCAATTTGTTTAATGTTGTAGGACTTTTTTAAATGCCTGTGCTGTATATAATGAATTTAATTTTCTCATACCTTTTTGTTCTTTAGATACTTGTACCATAGTGATATATTCTCACTCTCTCTCCATGGATAGATATATATCGTACATAAACAGAAACATTAAGATGTTCCAGTTTATTCAAGCTTATGTAATGAGAGACAATATTTGGATATTATACAATTTAAATGACGTTGACTTCATTAGGATTAAGCGGACCAAGAAGGCTTTACGCAGTTTGTTCAGAGATCTATAGCAAGAGCTACAATGTAAAAGCTTCTTAAAAAAAATGTTTGGGCAGGAGATAAGAGCACCAGTTAATTCTTGATCATGCTAACCATTTCATAATAGAAACTATACAGTGCAGTTCTCGCCTGGCCTATAGTGGGTCAAGTCTTGTCATAATCAGTGACCCTTCTGAGATCCATGAACAACAAATCTGCATACTATGTCTCCAGTCTTCTCTTGATCATCTTTTATCCATAGTCATTTCAAGGTCCAGCCTAGCCCCCTATATTTTTCATGTTTTCAGAGGAGGTACATGCAGGAATATAACCTCATCTTCTGTTTTTCTCTAACTCAGTTACTCTTACCAGGTGTCCATCATTTGACTCTCTTAACGCTTAAACATAAATTTAACAATTTATTTAAATACCATATTCTGAAAAAAACTGTTTCTGAGGCTGGTCTTATAGTCTTTTTGAGTCTGATTTTTAAAGGAAAGACTGCTGTGTTCTAATTCTTAACTGAAATAAGAAATGCATGGCTTTTTCAATAAAATACTTTTCAAGGCACCTTAATTATGCTTGATTACATTGACATATATCAATTACAATGGAAATGCTAAAGCGTCTTCTGGAAGTAAAAAATATAATGCAAATGTTAAGTTTTTAAATAAGGTTAAAATATTTAATCTTGGCACAATATCTACTTAATGTATCTATTTACAAGATAATAGGAAGGTATATGATGTGCTTAGAAGCGCTGTGACAAGTTCCAAATTATAGACTGAGGAGACAAGAAAGAATTGTGACACAATTTGCTTCTGAAGTGTAGGATAATTATAATGGAAGGGAGCACAAGGGGGAGGAAAGCTACACTCACAAAAGAATCAAGGTGTTTGAGATAATATACTCTAATTTGTATTTTGATGTTGCATATTTGCATAGTATTACCATAGGTATTAATAAATTCCATACTTTTATTTTTATGTAATGTCATTGTGTTCTGTGTACATAAACTAGGTTATACTGCAGTTTAACTGTCATAATAAACTGATAGGCAAATGTTATTAAAGATAGTGAGAAGGATTGCTTGTAGAATATAGTGTTGCTAATTTACTGGTTTAGAATGAGAAGAGCTTTTAAAGAAAAAGCTGAAACAAATTTGGGCAATATTTTACTTGAACTGCAGTCCCCAGCCATTGAGTTGGAATCTATTTTCTTAATACATTTATAGTTTGCAAAACAACAGGGGCTAGGATTTTATATATTTTTAAAAAATATAAATTATTGAATATTTTAAGTAGCACATATCCAGATGTGCCCTCTGTTTCTTTTCCTTTCCCTAATGAAGAGCAAAGCAACTTTATTTAGTAAGCTAGGCTTCTTTTATAATTTGGGAAATTAATCCTGATTAATATCAAAATAGGTACAATATTGTGCACTAATATATTTCAGTGTGCAGTACAGCATCTCCTTGCTATAAAGTAACTGGAATGACCATTATAATAGTAATTCCACTAGACATTTACTACAGACAGATAAGTTGAACTAAGCAGAAGCAGGGGTTTGTGATAAGACATTCTGAGAACTAGGTCATGTTGGGTTCAATTGCCTCTTATTCAGATGCCTCATTCCTTTGCTGACAGAGTATGTGATTACGATCATTACCCAATTAAAACACTACTGTGCAGTGACAAGTCTGACACTGTATGAACTACATCTGACACAGTTTCCTTATAATAAAATAAAACTTACACTATTTCTTTGATTTATTTTGTTTAACTTTTCATTAAATGTTGTCAAAACTTGCATTTTATTATAATCATTGTCCCATTTTTACCATTCAGGAGATGTGTTAAGTTTTAGGTTCCAGTCTCTCGACCTGAACTTGTATACTGATTCATATGATCACTAATGGATTTTGTTAGTTCATTTTAGATGGAGGACATTTTTAGGCATCATATAAGGCTGCTTTTACGTTAGGGTTGGGGAGAGAGATGGATTTGATGGATGGACTATTAGATGGTTAAAGAATTGGCTGGATAGCCACATCCAAAGAGTTACAGTCAATAGTTCAATGTCCAAATGGAAACCAGTAACAAGTGGTGTCCTTCAAGGGTCTGTACTGGGACCAATACTGTATAATAACGACATAGACAGTGGGACTGAGCGCACCCTCAGCAAGTTTGCAGATGACACTAAGCTGAATGGTGTAGCTGATATGCTAGGGGGAAGGGATGCCATCCAGAGGGACCTTGACAGGCTGAAGAAGTGGGCACGTGTGAACCTCATGAAGTTCAGTTAGGCCAAGTGCAAGGTCCTGCACTTGGCTTGGGGCAATCTCCAACATCAGTACAGACTGAGAGCAGCCCTGCAGAAAAAGACTTGGGGATACTGGTTCATGAAAAATTGGACATGAGCTGGCAATGTGCACTTGCATCTCAGAAGTCCGGTTGTCTCCTGGGCTGCATCAAAAGCAGCATAGCCAGCAGGTCCAGGGAGGTGATTCTGCCGCTCTACTCCACTGTCCTGAGACCCCACCTGGAATACTGCGTCCATCTCTGGGGTCCTCAGTACAAGACATGGACCTGTTAGGGCAGGTCCAGAGAGGGGCCACAAAAATGATCAGAGGGCTGGAACACCTCTCCTGTGAAGAAAGGCTGAGAGAGTTGGGCTTGTTCAGCCTAGAAGAGAGAAGTCTCTGGGAGACCTTACTGCAGCCTTTCAATACTTGGAGGGGACTTATAAGAAAGATGGAGAAAGACTTTTTACCAGCACTTGTAGTGCCAGGACAAGGGGTAACTCTTTTAAACTGAAAGAGGGTAGAGTTAGATTGGACATAAGGAAGAAATTTTTTACAGTGAGGGTGGTGAGGCACTGGAACAGGTTGCCCAGAGAAATTGTGGATGCCCCATCATTGGAAGTGTTCAAGGTCAGGGCTTTGAGCAACCTGGTCTAGTGGAAGGTGTCCCTGCCCAATGGCAGGGGGGTTGGACTAGATGATCTTTAAAAGATCCTTTCTGACCCAAACTATTCTATGATTCTAAATAAAATCTCAGCTCTGAGCCTTCAGACACTGGTAATCAGCAAACGGTCACAGGCAATGAAGCACTACGTTTTCCCCAGGGCTAGGTATACAATGCATTTAGTACAGTGCATCAAAAATTAAGTGATAGGTCAATTAAAAAAAAAAGACCCCAGTATGCTGTAAGCACTAGTTATGCCAAAGGTGTAACTGCTAGCAGACTGCAAGTCAAGTAATTTTTTTTTTCCCCTAGCTGCATACTGCTCCAGCAGAATTTAACACTACCAAATGTAATACAGTAATTACAAGGTATAATTTATTCTTTATTTCAGCTGAATTTACGTCACCTCTGCTCACATGGAGTACCAATCTAGATATTTTAGCACTTTATCTGAAATCTGTAATAAATACTTAAAGTGGGCCATATTCTGTGGAACCAAGGTTTAATACATACTTTTAATTTAGTATTTTAAATGATATGGTAAAACTTGTTTACTTGTTCAGATAATTTCAAAAGAAGGACCTTTGTGATTTACATGAAAAAATTTATATTAACCTCCTTCAAATTGCTCTTCATATAAAGGATATTCAGCTTGTAAATTCTTTTTAAAGAGGAAAAAAATGACATGCCTGATGGAGATGCACTGCGTCACATACTTTGTCTTCATACTATTTTGATAACTTCACTTTTAAGTTGTATCCTAAAATTTTGTGGTGATATTTTTATCAGAGCTACCTGATGAAATCAAAGAAATGTTTACAGAGACAAGTATTTTTGAATACAGTTTCTGCTGTGTTTTCTGTTAGGCTCTTAACCTTTAAAAACATACCTCTAGAAGGGAAATTAAAAAAAAAGAAAGTGTGTTTTGGTGATTTTCATTCTATTTAAGTGTCAGAACTATTTATGCTAAAATTGTGGTGTATGATTATTTTGGATTTTAGCTTTCATTAAACAGGCTGTGTTTGCCTGTTTTTATTCATTAAGTGCTAAACGACTATATGCTATCACAGACGCTGTAATTTTCATTGCAAAGATATGGCCTTTGCAGGAGCAGCATACACAGCAATGTAGACAGCAGGGAGTTGTGGTATCCCATCTGGCATGTCGTGTTTTCCCAAAGGCGATTCCAAAAGCCCATAGCTGCTTTGGGGAATTTTCTTTCCTAGTCATCTCGGAGCCCCACGCTGCAACCGTGCCCCAGGGAGACAGGTGGGGAGAGGTCTTACGGAGAGCCTGCGAGTGCAGGTCCCTGGGGAAGAGGAGGGCTGGCGGGGTGAGCAGGCAGCCTGGGGGGCACCAGACCTGCTTTCCCAGCAGAAGAGGGGCAGAGCATCCCCGCAGAGATGCATCAGATGTTGCAAGTCCACAATAACGTTAAGTCAATTTACGTGCAATCTGAGAATCGGTCGAAAACCAGTCTGTAGTGGGGAAGATGTGCCTGAAGATGGAGCTTTTAAATTAGTTTCTTAATCCTGCTCACTATACAGTGATGCTGGGACTCAGGAAGAGGGCATGGCAGCATCCTTCCATGGCGCTTGACAAATATGTCAGCTTAAAGCAACTGGGAAACTGAGCCCTGAGGAAGAGCTGGAGCGTGCCATGAGTCCAGATGTGCTGCTTTCAGGGTGGGTTGGGAGGGGGAGCGGGGAGCAGCCTGCTGTGCTAAGGATGTTTGTGTGTTCGGGGCAGGGTGGCACTCAGCAAAGGCACATCTACTGTGTGGGTTTGCTAATGGTCCTCAGCTGTTGTTTGAAACCGAGACCTGCAGCTACGGCTACCACAGTTGGACTGGACTGATAAATTGTGGGGATTCTTCTAAGTTTAGGCATGAAACGTAAAAATGGGAGTGTAGCACAGTATTTAGGTTGTGGTATTTTAAATGCCTTAACATGGTGAATTTCATGTAAGATGCTTGAATTTGTCAGGGTTGTTTCCTTTAATCTTCTCAGTCAGATTTACTGCTCCGCACTTTTATTTCTCTGAACCTTACAGTTCACTGAAAATTGTAATGTTCTCAAAATATCACCTACAGAAAAAGCTGTATATGCATCCATGTGTTTATACATATTTATACATACATTACACCAACTATTTACATGAATGACAACATAAAGAAAAGCTGCTATGATTAAAAATAAATCTGTTTTTAAGGTAAATTAAAGTCCTTACTTAGGCAATATAAACTATTTAGCTTAAATTATATCCTGTGTCACATAAATTTCAATGTACACACATTTTTTTATCTCTGTAAGTCACATTATAGCAAAACCATTTCATTATATTAGTACCTTTAAGTATATAATGCTGGGGTTTTTTCCACAGAAGAAATACTCTTCTTATATTGCAGGTATTTCTTGCTCTGCTTTTGATCTTCAGGTGTTAGTATTTACAAAAAATTGATTAGCACTTATCTTTTTTTTCCATTTTATTTTTTATTTTTCACATGTAACTTTGTTACAATAATTTGGCCTATTTTGTCTTAGTAGCTAAAATTTTCACAGGTAGTGTTACTAGCATAAAATACTAATTTGTGATGTTATTACATACCTGCATTAAGATAGAAAAACACCCTAAGCCCTAGCTGAAGACTTTTTTTCATTCCACTTTGAATATGTAAAAAACCACAGGTGTTACATTGTCACATGAATAAAAAAATTTGCTCAGTTTTCCCACTGTCTTTTAAAAATGGAACTTCAAACCAGAATGTATGTACAAAACAAGCAGAGGTTTTAGCTAGAATTGTGATACAGACACAGAGCGGGAGGGTTCATTGTCACAGTATACTCAGCTATTTCTGCATTTTGGATTTATGACATAAAAAGGAAGAAATATCTGTTTGGAGGCAGATTTCATATTTTTCAATTTCCAGTACACATTTTTATCTATATGGAATATTCAATAACTTATCTCTTACATCCTATCTCCCACTCTGCACTAGTAAAAACAACAGTCTATTTCAGGTTGTTAAAAAAACCCTGGTATTCTCTCCTGTCTTCTGAATTCTAGTGCTTCTGACAACAGCCACCTGTTTTTTCTGTGCTTCAAAAAAGACAATCAACTGCAAAAGCCCAGGATCTGGCCTGTCTCTTCCCTCTCACCACCCTACAATAACGCTAATCACTAAGAACACCGAAACCGGCATCTCAAACTGAACAGGAGAGGGGAACTAGAGGGATGACAGGAATCCTCACTGATAATTTGAAAATGGGAAAATTAGAGGGTGAAATTGCTAAAATTGAGTACTGTGTTTTACAGACAGCAAGCAGACTTATCCTTAAACCAAAGTCAGTTGTACATCTCACTAACAAGTGTCAGTCACTTCAAGCACAGCTTCATCTTTGCATTATTGCTAATGATATTCTTCTATAATAAGCTTGTCTGCTTCTGATCTCACATTTGTGTTTTAATTTCTACCTCTTGAAATCCTTCTTTTCAACTCCTGTCATTGAATAGGGCATCAGGAATCACTGAGCTCCAACCTAAAATATACTACTGAATCAGTCTGTCACTGAACAAATCAGATGATAATCTTTATGCAACTCTTTCTCTGTGTGTGAAGGTAATAATGCTATCATGTATCACACTCAGTGAACATACAGAATTTTCTTACTGTTTGAACAGTGCTTTTGTGTGAAGAAGCTTAAGTAAACATTTAATGGATTTACAAGTCACATCTTCCTGTGTTCAAGGTGTGCTGTTACTTTGGCCCTTTCTTCCAGGAGTTACCCTTTCTGCAATATACCTGTCAGGCCCGTTTTACTGAAATGGAGTGTTGTCGGCTTTAGTCTACTTTCTATTCTCACTAAGCAGTTTCATGATACAGATTTTGTGATAATTTGACAAACTGTATGGCTGTGTAGTTCTAGACAGACAGTGTTTGGGGTCACTTTAATAGCCAGTATTCATTCTCTAAACCTGTATGTCCCTTTCCACTAATAGAGTAATTTGGTAAAAATGACTGTGCAGTAACCCTAAGCATCATGAAACAAAACCAGGGAATGGAGCAAACCTTGCTTGCTTTTTTTCCCTACTCTTGGTATGAAAAATAATCCTGCCTATGCTAATGGCACCCTCTTGCCCCTTTTAGATGTTTTTTCTTTTTCCTTTCCTTTTAAACCAGAAATTATATCCAGGATTTACTGTGCAAGAAAGAAATCACCTGCCAGGAGATAGAATTTTACAGGCTCAGGAGCATCATTTCTATGGCGTGTCTCACAATAACAGCACATATTTAACACAGTGAGAGCAGAATATATGGCTGTGAAAACTGAACTCTGATATGGTAGCTGTGATAATGATTTAGTCTGGCAGGTTTGAGACTATCTCAGTTAGCATCATGTAGATGAGATGCCTACAGGAATTAGAACTGAGATCTGGATACCTCTTGCAGTGTCATATATACAGAACAAGGCTACCCACCTACTCGCTCATTATCATAAGCTGCAACTCTTCTATTTGTGTTTTCAAGCACGTTCGCTGAATCATAATCAATGCAGTTCAAATTTGTGTATATACCCACCTGTTTGCTCTTTTCTTCTCTGGAACAATCTCTTTTATATCCCATCACCTTGGTTGCTGACTAGGGAAGCTCGAAAGGGGCCATAGTTTCCTTCAGTAGTTTTCTAACGCGCTGCTGCTGTGGGGCTTGTGGGGCTTGGTGGCATCAGCGCTTCAGCCTGGCAAACAGATTGCGCGGGAGGTGGCAGCAGAGAGAGAAACATGTGCAGCTGACCTGAGGTGAGCTGTGGTGCAGTAAATTAGGATGAGGTGCTCGAAGGTGATACTTTCAAGGTTTATTTTAAACCACTCTTTGCCCCGATTTATAGTTGGTTATGGTGGTTTCATTTAAAAATTAAGATCTTGGATTTGAGGCAAACTTAAATTTAGAGCAATGCAATGTCTCTGTCTTCTAGAGATATTGATTCACTGTCATTTTTGTAATATTTTTATCTTTTCCCCTTTATTGTGTCTTTCTAAGTCTCAGCTAAACCACTAACTTGCATCAGCGCTTTTACTGTGCTGAAAAATTTCCATTCATCTTCTGATTATCTTTATGGATATATTTTATCTATATTCTGCTATATTTTAAATTTTATATTGACATTGAGGTTGCCATCAGCATGTAATTAATAAACTTTAAGATAAAACAGAGAACTTGTTCACTAGGTGGATTTCCTCAACCATATTTTCTGTTCAGTTCTCTGTGTTTTCCAATGACTTGAGAAGATCACTCTGGTCGATTACACTTGTTAGTATCTAGCATACTTTCTGGCTTTTATAGATTCGCTGGTCAAACTGTTTCCTTTCTTGCTTAGCTTTTCTTGAAAGTAAACTGACAGGTTTCCAGATCTTTTATGCAATAATGAATTATTGGGAGAAACATTTTCTGCTTGTTTACACAGGGATAAGCAAGGTTGGCCTTGGAAATAAAAACAGGAGGATCTGGTTTATCATCCTTGTAATGTGTTGTTGAGTGTGCAAAATCAAACTCTTTCTGAGGGGAAACCGAGCATTGCCTAGCTGGTTGCTAGCTGGTAAAGGCATCCCAATACATCCACTTATTCATCATCTTGGCACGAGTAGAAGTTGAGAGAAAAATAGAGCAAGAGAGGAAATTCCTTCGGTGCTTCAATAAAAGAAAGATTAGCCACAAATATTAAACAGATGGCATACTAATATCAAATACAACTTGCTTTTTAACTTTAAACTTTTCCAAAATAGAATGACTGACTTCAGCGATGCTGTTGCTAACTGTACAGTATTTTTTCCGGAAAAATGATGAAGAGAATTGTTCTCGCCTGCAGCTAAACAAATGTAACTTTCTTTTGTTTCACTATTCAATCTTAAACTGGATGCTTCCAAACCTTATTGACTGATTGTGATGCTTTAGGCATGATATGTATATAACAA
Source organism: Harpia harpyja (assembly GCF_026419915.1). Classification (NCBI taxonomy): domain Eukaryota; kingdom Metazoa; phylum Chordata; class Aves; order Accipitriformes; family Accipitridae; genus Harpia; species Harpia harpyja. Next base: position 23,613,691 of record NC_068957.1, on the reverse strand, counting down.
TGAAGCTAATTCTGTCCCTAGTATGTAAAATTCTTTTAAAGTCTAAGTTCTTTGTAGCGAGCTAAATAAGATAGCAAAGTGTTTCTGTTCCTTGTAGGTTGCCCTCCAAGCTGGAGGCAGGGGGCCTGATTTATTTTTGAGTGAACTTTGAGAGGGAGAATGGCTGGTAGAGAAGGCGTGGTCCTAAGTACCAGCTGTAAGTGGTCCAAACAACATTACCAAGCAGTTTTTTTGTATTTTGTTTGATTACCATACAATCCCATTTCATAAGCTTGTTATTGGTCAGTACGTTTTCCTTTTTTAGTGTTGAATATTATTATTTCTAGTACAAATATCCATACTAGTGTCCATTGATAGTGTATTGTTTGCGGTTCTTTATTCTCTGTTTTGAGGAAGAAGTTTAGGCAGAAAAATTAATGTGATATTGATGATCAGTCATCCTCTGTAACATATGCATACTTGAAATTAATAGTGGGCAATCAATTCATACTCTGAAAGTTCATTTTGTTTAAGTGCTTATTAAATTCTTTCATATGCTACATCCTGTTGTGGCAGCAAGAAATCTGGCTTCAATTCAGTTTCTTTGAGACTTTCTATGTGAATCTGAGTGAATTATTTAATGTATATGAGCTGAGATATCTTTGTGCTTGTTACCTGGCTCTAAGTGGGGAACTGGCTTGGTGATAAAAGGACAGAGACGTGGATAAAGGAATGTGGATGAAGGAAGAAGGGACTTGTGCATGGAAAACTTCACTTAGATTAAAAAAAACAAACAAACACCCCATCAGAATTAGAACAATGGAAGAAAATCCATTAAGAACTGTTAAATATGAAGACACTGTCACTGGCTGAAGTCTCTGAACCAGTAACAGCTGTTACTACATGCCTGCTCTGTTCTCAGATGCTTCCCTACGCAGTCATTGGAAACAGGAGTACCATGTCTTTGCTCTGACCTGATTTGACTGTTCCCATATGACATTACATATGGGACAGCTGCTCACCAACAATAGCAGGGTTCAGGAAGGAATTTTCCTGTAAAAGCCTGTCACCGAGGCCATGTGAGATTTTATACTTTTTTCACAGTTTTAGGGAAGTTCTGCTAAGGCAAAGTTACTGCAAGTTAGTGGAGGGACTAACACAAATCTGAGTGAGGTCCAGTGCAGTGGGACTCCTAAAGACCTGCTCTCAGAGGTAACAAATACACCAAACGGTTGGTTAATCCTGAACCGTAGCAGGTAAGGGATACTGGACTGACTCATCTTCACTTTTTGAAAATGGGTAAGACGATGAGAGCCAGCATTTGGGGATTCTTTTTCCTTGCCCTCAGTGACTTAGTTGGACCGATGGGTCCGGGGACTCTAGCACTGTGAGTGTTGATGACAGCGGAGGTTGTCGTGCTGACAGGATGGATGCATCCTGTATGTTCTAAACAAAGTAGCCTGTTGCTTAGTCTACCATCAGGCATCCATAAATATCCTATCCTTTCAGCCAATGCCATTCAGAATGTTTAACCTCACAGTTTTGTTCATGTAGCTGACAACACACTATTTCACTTGTGTATCTTCTTCTTTCCCCTCAGAATTATGGTTTGGAGACCGAAAACCTGAGAACTCTGTCTCACAAGCTGAATGCCTCAGCCAAAAATCTTCAGAACTTTATAACGGGTAGAAGGAGGAGTGGCCATTATGATGGCAGGGCCTCCAGACGACTGCCAAATGATTTTCTTACCTCTGTAGTTGACCTGATTGGTGCTGCCAAGAACTTACTAGCCTGGCTGGACAGGTAATTTACTATTCTCATGCATGAAGGATCAAGAAATAAGTCTTTGGGTTGTTTTGTATTTGTTCTTTCTTTTTCTCTTGTACTCTTTTATTCTAATATTAAAGTGGCAGTTCTGGATTTCTAGCTCTAAATTTTGTTTTGCAAATTTCTCAAATATTGGAGGCAAAATGTAGTACCCTTTTCTGTCAGGAGGGTGTTAAAGTTTCCTCTAGTTACTGCTTCAGATTCTTTCAGTCTGATGATAGTATTTTGTGTGAAATGAATACTTTTGTGCTATTCCAAGTTGGCATCTCACTGCCACAAGCGGTAACTTCATCAGTAATTTCAGAAGGAAGGTAAGGAAGAAAAGATTGTGGAGTTTGAACTGTCCTTCAGCCTTCAAAAAGACACAGAAAAGCTGGAGTTGAGCAAATCAATTATGAATTTTCAAAATAAATTATAGTACTTGCTTAGTCTGAAAATTAAATTTTCTTATTAGAGTTTTTATCAAGAGTACGATTGATGTGTTAGGTACAGTTGTGGTGTTCGTTAATGCTCAACAATCAGCCACTGTGTTTTTTTAATCCACGAATTGAGAATTTGATTAAAAGTATCTCTCTGAATAAATGTAGTTAAAATTTTGACTGCAGAAAGACAGAAGCCAAAACATAAAATAGCATCAGAGCATTTATGGTTTGTTTCTCTTTCTTTGGAGTTATGGCAATGGATAGCTTTATCTTGAATCTGAATGCTCTTTAATGTATAAATGGCACCTTAGAAATCACAGTGAGAGTGAATCACCCTCCTTTACAGGATTTGTATAATCCTGGTGACATCTTCCTAACCTAATGCCAGCAGTCATATTCTCTCGGGCTATGACCTTGTCAGTTCTTATAAATCCAAATGGGGTCAGATTCAGCTAGAATTTGGAAAGCCTGAAGAAAATCCAAGTGTGCAGGAAGCTGTTAGTGACTAAGTAAGCATTACTTTGCTCTCTGAATTAAGGTGCTAGCTGCTGCTGAAGAGTGATATCATACTGGAAATGCTGTCTTTTTAATGAGCTGTACAAAGGAAATCTGGACTACTTACAATTATTTGGAAGGTCCTATCTCCACTTCCCCCAAGAATGATAACTTCTGATGTTCTGGCCAAAATCCAGTTTACATCCTTCCTGCTTACACTGTTTCTTGTTTCAAAGGCATATTTTACAAAAATTGTGTAACTTGCTGCTGGAGATTGTCATGATGAGGTGTTTCACATTTCTGTGGTGTAGGACTGATCTCTATATTACATATATCTGCTTATACTGTAAACAGGAGTTATAATCCTTAATGCTGTATAAACGCATCCTTCCTTTGTCACAGGTCTCCATTTGTCAGCGTGACAGAATACTCACTGCTGAAAAACAACATTGTTCAACTGTGCCTGGAACTAACAACCATTGTGCAACAGGTAACAGTGGTTATCTTCTGCTCAGTCCTCTTCATACTGTTGCTTAAAAATTGCAATAATAAAAACATTGCTAAGCTTTTACTTCACCAGAAAAATTGTTTCAGCATTACCTCTCTGTTCTTTGTATATTCTCTTTCTCTGGGAGTAACCGGAAGATTTTTGGACTTCGGTTATCCTCATATGCCTGGATAGATTGAAGGACAGTGTGAAGTTAAAAATAATCCACTTTTTGCTTTTAAGTAGACTATTTCATGTCATGTTATTTACCACCATGCAAGTGTTAAACAAAAGAATAAAGCCACAATGGGAAACAGCTTAACTACTGCTAACAGTTTATTACAGATTAAAATAGGAATGATCAAAAACCTTTCAGGGTCAAGTTCTTACAATACATACAAATATATCTAGAACCTGTCCTGTGGCTGCTTCACTTAAAGGACAGCTAGTTACATGAAAGTTGTTTAGTGATTAACATGAAATATTCATAACATTAAACAAACCAAATATGGAACAAATAAGGGTAGTAATATTATCATCACTGACATTCATTAATTAATTGTAATATAGTACAGTCCACAGGTACATAAAATTAATTTATCATCTGGTCTGTAGTGCTACGTAATATACAAATAATAGTATCTGACAGTGTCTGCCCCTGAAGTAAGACACAGAAAAACTGAGTGGAAATTAGTTTTACAAACATTTACAGTGAGCTTCTCATCTTGTGAGTGGATAAAAATATTGATGAGACAAAATAGTGTTATTGGAATACATGGAGAGGTTAGAGAACAGGCAGGGCTGTCTTGGAATGAAGCAAAAGAGAAAGATGAAAATGTTGTAGGAGGGAAAGCAAGAAGAAAGTTTAGCTAAAGCTGTAGTTTTTGTAAGCACCTTAAACTGGCCCTGCCTCCAATATACAGAGCTCCACTGCCCACCTCTGTCCTATGCTGGCACAGTTTTCCATGTAACCTCACAGTAGACCAATCATAGAACTCATTTAATTTAAAAGGCTTCCTGGAGTAGTAGCATTCTGCAAACTCCTTTTTTTTTTTTTTTTTTTTTTTTCCTTTTCAGTTTCATGTTAGTTCTTGGAAAAAAAGAACTAAGGCTGATAAATATCAGTCTGTTTTTTACACTATTATCCTTAATTTATAATATTCAGCTTTATTCCTTTTATCCTTTATAACCTTTATAGAAATTTTGTCCTTTATGCACTTTTGCAGTGCAAAACAAAGACCTTTTTTCTCTTTTCTTGGTTTAAAAATTCCTATGTAGGCATTTAATTATTTATGTATCTTTATTAAGCTTTCTCTTACAAGGTGTTTATAGCACTAGGCTATTTTTGATTTACAGACTAAGCAAAATGAGCTTCTCTACAGCATAAAAAGTTCAAATTCTGATTCTGCCCTTCAGCTGATATTGCACTTTGATTTTTTCCCCAGGTGAAAATAGTATAATTTTGAATTGCTGTCTCCATTTCTGTCGTTCATTTCACTGCTTTTGGCAGATGAAATTCAGTTCTCCTCTGCCAGCAATAGTTTGGTTCTTTTTTTTCAATTCTTCAACTCCACTCCCAAAGCTGTCCTCCTTTTGACAACTTAAAAACAGTCTTTCTTTTAGCATAAACTCCAAGACATTCCAAGATGAAAAATGTTTAGTTAGTACTTCAGGTCAGTTACAAATCAAGTTTTGTCTTTTTCTTATCTTATTGTCAGATCTGGGTTGTTTGATAGTCATCTATTAAGATCTTTTTACAGTATATTAAACTTAGCACCAGAAGGAGTAGATAAAACAAAATCATTCATAGGGAGACAGTTTTGCTGTTACTAAATCTGAGGAAAATTGATCTTAATGTATGAAAGCAGAAATGTCTCACCTAAAGCAGAACTGCAGTCTTAACTGTAGGCTCAAATATGAATTGAAAGGCATAACTAATAGAAACCTAGATCTTGGATCCTTCCAGATACTCCTTGTTTTATGAATGGTATAAATTTTAGATATTTAATTTAGTCAGTGTGAAAGTAGCAGTCAAGGATATGCCTTTGGCACATTAAGTGAGGAATGTCTTCAACCTGAAGATTTATTTTGTGCAAAATTAACATGCTTTTTGTGCATAACTTACAGCTGCCACTTAGGGTGAATGTCCTTCTAAATAGGGGGCATTACTATGTAATCTTAGTCTAATATAGACACTGCTTATGAATCTTCTTGCTAGGGTGTACTGTGTGTATCCGAGTGACATACTCTTAGATCTAGTAAGGACGTAGGGTTGGTTTGGTTTTGGGTTTTTTTTTAGCTTTTAGGTCATGTTCTTTCTCTGTGTGAGTGTGAAGATGAGATCTTCATTCAAAATTTAAACCAAGCAGATGAACTGCAATGTTGGGTATTATTATTTACATACCATGTAAATGCTACAATGAATAAGCAGCCACTTGTTTATCTGTAAATAGTATCTTCTCATACTGGTCATAAGAAAATTGATCTTTATTCACTAGTTTCAGAAATGTTTTATACCTGTCCATTTATGCTTGGGAATGTACTTCATTCTTCTCAGTTTTCTTATCCCTCACGATCTCAACTTCACTAAAATAAGTAGGGAAACTATAGAAGAATAGCATTATGCAGAAAGCTGCAGAGATGTCCTGATTTTGAGGTGCAATGTCCCATCAAAATGTGTTGATGATAATGTGCAAAAAAAGCATGTTAGATCAGAGTATTGCAGATGTCCGAGCTCTCTGTTGACTTCATTTTGTAGTATAGCTCTAGCTTCAAGGTAGACTAGCTCTCATTTTTGCTCTGAAAATGAATCTCCACCAGACTAACTTAACTGAATTTGGATTTAGTCATGCTATACTGCCAAGGCTACCCTGGGGGAAAGATATCTGGAATAACTGGGGAAGAACAGGTTTGGAATTTTGTTCATAAAATGTAGCCATTGGTTAATTTTTCATTGAGTAGAAAGAGTTCACTACTCCTGGTAGAAGTTGGTTTTCCCTGATTATGTCAAAGATGTTTAAACTTGTGACAGATGCTTTTGATACGTGCATTAAATGGCATGAACAAACATTCTCTAAACAAAAAGTTTGTCTGTGTCTTACCAAAGAATGTCAGCACAACTCAGACCGATTTTTTCCCAACAAAAGCCAAACAAAATTTTGCTTGTTCTCCCATTTATTAATGTTTAATTAACCTCACTGAGATAAATTCAGAGACCATATCACAGATTTTTACCCTATGTTTAGTCAAATACTTTGTGTTTAGGGTGAAGCATATGTTTTTTAAAGCTATCTAGTTTGTACTGCAATTGATAGAAATTGTTGCTTCTTAGTAGGTTCCAGTCCCTGTTCTAACTTTTAAATTAGCCCTTCTCTGAGCAGGTGGTTGGACTAGATAACCTCCAGAGGTCCCTTCCACCTGAATTATTCTGTGATTCAGCAACTGCCATTAAAAACGTGGATGTTATTTCAGTTTGAACTTTGCAGACTTCAGCTTTCAGCCCCTCAATCTTATTTTGCTTGCATTTGCTAAAGAACATTTTGTTATCAAACATCTGTTCACTTTTTTCTAAATATAGATTATGATCAAGTCTTTACCTTAATTAAATCAGGTAAAATAAGTTATGTTAGTGTATTACTGTTGTATATTTGCCTAATTTCAGAGTGATCTCATTCTTTTTAATGTGTGAATTCCGGAAGAGTGTTTGATTTTTTGTATGCAAGCAATATATTTTTAATATCATTTTGTCATATCCACCATTCAAAGATTGCAGTAGATCTTTACTGCAGTGTTATATTGGGAAATGGCACTCAACTGGCAAACATCACAAAGTTTTAAGTTCTCTTCCAAGCTGCTCCTTTATAGGGTCTCTGTTTCTTTTCAGTAGTTGACTTAACTCATGCTGTTTTATTGTGCTAAGTTAATGAACTAAATATTTTACATGTATTAGTATTTTTATGTGTTAGTTAACTGCCCTCAAGACTTGTCATAAAACATTCTTTATGGTATCTGCAAATTTCAGTAGTACTTGCATTTTTTTCTTTTGGAATTAGAAACTAAAATTATGAATATAATGTGGGTGAGCACAAGTCCTACTGACCTTTTCTCTTTATGAATATTCAAAAGAATGCTGTTTTACTTTATCAGTTATGAAGGTGTACTGTACCTTTGAAAGGTAGGATGTTCTGGATGGTGCAGAAGCTGGCACAGGCAAAGGGGAAATAGAATGAAGATACTAATTTTTTTAAGAGTTTTTTAAACTCTAAGAAAAAAACATTTTTAAAATGTCATCTTGATTATTGAGGATGTAGAAAGAATATCACTGTAACTATTATTTATTTTCTAAGAAAAATAGATCAAAATTCTATAATTGTTAGTCTTGGAAGAATTTTTTTTAATGAGATCCCTAGTGCATTGCTTCGTATCAGGGACAAATAAATCAGAAGAATATTGTGACCTACATATCTTAGTATTTTAGTATAATGTTGCAAGTGCTTTTAACCTCTCAGTTAAACTAGTCTGATACATTTACAAAAAAAGTCAATATGCATCTATTTTGGAAGGAATCCCAAAGCCATTAACATTTTTAATGCTAATGTAATCTTGAATGTGCAACATAAGTATAGCTAACATTAATTCTGCTCTACAAAACAGTAAAATTTCAGTTTTACTATACATAAGTCTTCTATTCTTTGACCTGAAGTAATTAAGTTTGTTCAGAATGAAGCTTATATTGTATTTCTAACACAGAAATTAAAGGAATAATTTAGAAAGGAGCATTAGCTCTGAAGTCAAGCTGTAAGCCCTGCTGTGATCATTTTGTTCTCTTGGTACTTGGAGGGTTAAAAGGAGATGGTGGATGTGCTGTTTGAAGTGTGTAAAACTTGTAGGGAAAACTGCCTTGGGCATTGCCAACCAAACTGACTAATTGAATTCTTTTTTTATGCTGTAGAAAATAACAGTATGAATACAGAAGAAACATCAAAGGGATACTTGACCATGAAATGCTCATATAAATTCTTCTCTGTGTTCCTTGGCACTCACAATCTTCTGATTTTGACTTTCTTATTCTATAACAATATTCTCTAAACTGTATTCACTTAGAAATTAATTTCTCTACAAAAGTGCTAATCCTCCAAAATAAACATGACGTTGAGAGTTGAGGGTGCGACTGTTACCTGTACCCAGGGCTGAGTGGCTCCGACAGGCTAAAGCTGCTCTGCAGCACCCTCAGACGGGCTGAGGGACAGGATCCTCAAAGCAGCACCCAAGGAAGAAGGTTCGAGAGCTGGACATGGCCTCAGTGGATGGGACATAGCCGAGGCTTTCCGCTGCTGGACAAGAGGAGCAGAGATCTGCCAGTTAGCTGCTATTTCTTTCGCAAAGAGTACCACAGCCTATGCAGGTCATATAGCTAATCTACTTCTAGGGTAAATGGAGTGAGGATGTTGGAATTATTTCATGGGAAGTATAAAGCAATTAACTGTTATTGCTAGCATATTAAGATCCAGGAAAGAGGAAATCTTGAGAACTATAAAGAATCTTAAGTTACTTGAGGGGATCTTTTAGGGTATACCAGTAAGTTAAATTTTACTTTAAAACTTATTCAAGGAAAAAAAGACAAATAAACGAGACAGTGTTTTTTACTTGTCATATCCTCATCCTTAAAAATACGTCCTGAAATCTTGCTTTGTAGAAAGCTCTTTTCCAGTGTGACATAGCATTTGGAGAAGTATTTAGCAATTTCCCAACATAATTTTTCTGTTGTTAACCATTAATTCACTTAAATGTAAATAATCAGTGTCAGTATGGCATTATAAACAAAATTCCTGTGATAAACAAGGCCCCTGGTGAGGCGAGGCTCCTGCCCTGCCCAATCCTCAGTAGGTTTTGTGGCGGCCATTTCATTCCCTCCCTCACAGGGCTCTGGGACTCCCGCCAGCCACAGACAGGGTCCGGCTGTGTCTCCCTGAACACAGGGAGGTGCCAGTTACCTCAGAAGTATTTTCTCCTCAGATTTTGTTACAGAAATGCACCCCTTTGAAGACAGGTAGGTGTCACAGGCCAGTGCTCACCGTGTAGGAGTGTGGTGGGCTGCCTGCCTCAGGCGAGCGGTGGAAGGTTCTGGAGCTCTGGGGCTGGGGGCTGAGGGAGGCTGGCCATGGGGGCTGCAGCCCTGGCTGCGGTTGGCCTCAGAGGTGACCAGTTTTTTGGGGAAGTCTAATCTAATCTCACTCTGTCTGGCAAACTTGAGTTTTCTGTTATTTCCTTTTAAACTTCTGGTTTAGTGAAATATAGCTTGAGAGCCCGTGTGGTGATTCGGAGTGCTGACTGGCAGGAGGAGGGTGGGGTACAGCTGCCGCAGTGTACGTGGGCCCTCCCCTGTAGGAAAGGGCTAAATACTGTCTTGTCATGACTGTGTCTTGCTTTATAGAGCACTGTACTGACAAAATCTTCAAAACATTAAAAAGCAGTAGGGGCAGTAGATCTCTTTTAGGAATCTGTATGCTTTGTTTCATGAAGAAAAAGTAATATTCTAGCCACTGTAATATCACGAAATCAAAACGCAAGTTAAGGGAGGAATGACTCTTAAGCTATGGAGTGATAAGACTTATTATTCTTAAAATGATAGCTAAAATAGGAAGATGACTGCTCTAGAAGTTACAGGTCTTAAGCAAATAAAGAGGTTGATCAGGAATGTTGTTTGTCAGGCCTACTTTAAATTGGTTAAAAGCAATGTTGCATAATGGCAAGCTGGGATGGAGTTGTTCTTTGGGAGGCCTTAAGGCGGTGAAACCCCCTGGGTATCCCTGGGCCAGTGCTCAGCATGAGCAAGCCCATGTCCTTTCCCATTCCTTTTTGGTGTGGCTTGTGCCTTCCAAAGTCCAAAACTAGAGCAGTTATGTGACTTCTCCCAAGAGATGGGACCACTGCTGTTTCTTGTCCCGCATGGATGGTGTAGACAGTCAGGGCCTTGAAGCAAAAGGTGGAGCAAACCAAACGGACAGTGGGGACATACCACGTTTAACATCTTTAGCGTTGTACTTGTTGTCAAAATGTTCTGTTTACTCTTCCTTCCCATGCTTTCTAGTAACACAGTCTACCTAGTAGTAGGTCTGACACAACTCTTTGCACCCCACACAACTTGTAGAACAGGTAACAAACGTTCTGCCTGATTTAAGGCTAGGCAATGTATCTCTCACTCTGCACATCATTGAAATTCTGACATGCCAGATGGATTATAGTCAATTACTTTTTTTCTCACTATCATGAATCTGTCCCCCCTGCTTTACATTTATATTGTTGCTAGTATTGAGCTCAAGTTTCAGGACTATCAAGGTAAGAGTAGATCCCTGAGGTTAACCAGCCACAAGAGAAGTCAAGTTTCCTAAGATCGGAAAGTAACCTTTTGGCATGACAAAACTCAAGAGCTCATTTGTCTTTACAGGTATTTCTGTGAGAGATAGTTATCAGCATAAAGCCTTCTTTTATTTCTTAATAGGAAATTTAAAACAATTGGCATTAATTGTTTTTGTTTTATTTTACCACAGGATTGTACAGTGTATGAAACAGAAAATAAAATTCTTCATGTGGTAAGTAATTTAAGTATTCTGCTTTGGTATTCTGTAATCCTACTCCATCCACTTAAATGACTTTTTTAAAAAAAAAAAAAAAGGCTACTCTAGGAAAATAAAGTTCGTTACTATTTGACACAACTTCTAATAAATTATATCAGTTGCTAAATGTTAACGTTTCATAAATAAGATCAAATAGTTAAAAAGTTAAAAATTATTTTCAAGACCAGCAAGAGAGATATCATCTTACATGTTTTGTGACCCCCTGAAACCGACTTAGTACAAGTTATTTTTGCCTCCTACCAGCCAGTTTAATGACTGCCCCAGTACTCTAGATTTAACACTCAGAAATTTTTTTTTTTTTTGCATCAACATAAAGAAATGGAGAGACACTACGCAAACAATATTAATAAAATATTTTTTCACCCAAGACATTTTTTCCAGTTTCTCTGAAGATCGGAGGCTCATGGAAGAACCATTCCTACCAAGCCTCTCTACACTTTCCTAAATTGGAAGTCTTTCAAATGTAAGGCTTAAGAATCAGCTTACTTCTGGTATTCCCTAATTTTTGCCTGTTTATTTTAGTAGGCAAGGTCAGATACTCCCTCTCACTCTCCTTACACTGTTCCCTGAGGTAATGCTCTCTATTATACCTGGTGCATTACTAGCTTCACTGATTGTCAGACTGAGCACTTCGTGCCTTCAGCACTCAAAAAATCTAATGACAAATGGGTCTGGAGGAATCTTATACAAAGTTATTGATTAGATATTTGCCTTTAAGTTCAAATACTTTATATTTTCCTGGTACCGGTACTGAAAACTTGTACTGACACTGAGATAGAGTTAAACTCTATGGTGAAAGGGAAATCTCAAAGGATTTACAAGTTCAGATAAGCTTTTGACAAGCTCTAACCAAGTGCCTGACTTTTTTTTTTTTTAAAGCCTTTTACACATACTCTGCTTCCAGCGGGGATTAAAATTTGTCGTAAAACATTGATGTGCTGTTAAATTCAGAAAGCATGCAGTGACTTTTAGAAAAAAGCTCACTATTGCAAACCTTATTCTGAAAAGAACTTCTAAAAGCACCTGAAATCTTCTGGGATTTGGAGTGTGTGTATGTATACAAACACACACACATATATACATATCTTTTAATCCACAATTCTAAGTGCATATGACTTCTAGAAATACATCTTTAGCAGGAATGTTACTTTTGACTTTTCTATCTGTTCTGAATGGAAAGCTAAAAATATAGAAGAGAGAAAAGTTTCCATTTTTAAGTATTCCATAGGCTCAGCAGTGAAAGTGTGATGAACCTTAAGGAGCCTGGATCCCAAGGCAGTAGAACTCATCTTAGCCTGAGCAAAATCACCTGAAACTACCTGATCCAGAGCATCCAGGCTCTGAGAACCAACATGTTTATCATCGTAACTCTGGGTGAATTGAGAAGAAACACCATCTTTCTCACAGCATCTTAAAAATAAAATAAAAAAAAATTACTTCAAGGATACTGAATTCAGGAATAAGCTTTGTAAATTGTTAATTTCTTTTATGGTCACTTAATTTCTAAAAATAATAATAAAAAGAAAAATAAAGAAAATACTCCAGAAAAATAATTATGATGCTCCAAAGTAAAATTTTACATTTGTAAGAGATAAAATCTATAACTCTTAAACACCACATGGCATTTTGTTTTATTTCTGAAAGATATTAAGAAAGATATACTTAGAAGTAAAGACAGATTTATAAAATGATGATCCATGATTGACTTTCTTCATTGGTTACTGGAGAGATTCACTGCGGTTTAGATTTGTTTGGAAGAGCTCCACATTAGGCCAGTATATGCTCAGATGATGTGATTGCAGGTGCACAGTTGCCATTCCCTCACTAGTCATATGACTGGACTGTGTCTACTCTGCAACTTGGGTATTATGGCAAAAGATAAGTTGAGAAGGAGTGATATTTGGGATCACTTAAACAGCATGTCTGAGAGTCAGGTTTCTTTTTTTTTTGATACCTCTTCAGCAAAATGTAGTTATCAGAACTGCATCAGTTCTTTAGACTAATATAGTATGCCTATGATAATTAAAAATTACAACCTGGTAGTTGTTCTTTCAGCATTAAATACAGATTATTAATTTATACTCTTTGTACTAACCCAGCAGTGCCTGCCACAATAAAAATACATGTTGTGACGTATAAGTTTATATGGCTTGTTCAAGACTTAGTGGTTTCTGAGAGATTCTGTTCTTGTCGTGGCCCATTGAGAGAAATGTAATAAATGGGTTTAGGTGTTGGACGGCCTGTAAAGCTGTATGTAAAGTTCCTCTGCAACAGGTATTGAACTTCTTGAAGAACCCAATTTTGTTTGAGATTTTCTTAACTGCAGTAGTATTGCGCCACCTGGAGAGTACGCGCTTTGCTTCTCTGTGGTTTTGGAACTAGTACACAAGACCTTGGTCTTTTTTTTTTTTTTTTTAATGCCAAAAATACTTTAGTTTATGTTAATGTATCATCTCATGTTGATAGTGCCATATCAAACATTATTTACTGACCCTGTGCTATTATTCATAAATTCTGCTCAGTTGCTCCAATTTATACTATCTCAGTCTTTGCATTATTTACAACTGCTGTCGGGCCTCCCTTGTACCTGCTGAACTACTTTTACAACAAACTGATATTTTTAATATTCTAATATAATTTTCTTCAATATTTTCCTCGTGCTAAAATCCTGCATAGATTTTAGTTAACTTTCTGAATCATGGGGAGATCGTAAAGATTTGTAAGATTAAATTTGATTGAAAACTTCTATGTTCTTTATTTTGTTCCAAAGTTTATTTACTGAAGAACTATTTCCATGTGACAACTGTAAAGTTAAAACATTACCTCAGAAAGTAGGAAGTGTTGTCTCTGAGATTTAGTCTGCATCTAATCTGTACATATGATCTCTAAATTTTAAGGCATAAGAGAGGGCCTTGGTTTGAAATCATAGTAATATTTTGATATGACAGTAATTCAAAAGCTGGATGAAAGCATATACTCACAGACAGGGTCAACCATCAGTTCATATGTAGAATAGCAGTACAATATGTTTTCTGAGCAAGCCAGTTTCTGTATCTCTGGTGGGAAAAGACAGGACCTAAAATTTTGTTTAGGGGTTCTGGCCCAAAGCTGAAACTGCTAGAAATATTTCTGGTAATGGTGACCTTTAGATGCAGTCATGTATACCTGAATGGGATGCTTTGCATCGTGCAGCTGATACAAAATACAAATGCCACATCCAGTACCCCAGAGCTGTACTTGGATTTCCAGAGGAGTAACTGTACAGTGAATGGAAATATAATCTATAAATTCAGTCAGTTAATTTATTCATTGTGACAACTTCATTTGTTTAACTTATAAGTATAGTGTCAAATGAGATATTAGAAATCCTCATGCTTTTTCAAATGTCTGAAATAAAACTTCCCTTAAGGGATTTCACTAGAATTTGCTATAATTAGGGAAAATGAGAGTATAGTCCCCAAAGGAAAATAGATGCATACAGCACAACTTCAACCGGAAGACCATTCTGAAATTCATCTAAATGAATGCTTTCAGATTAGCTTCAAATATTTTTAGGCATAGTCTTTCTGAAGGAATGCTTTAAGCAACACATGCAAATTTGGGAATAAATCTTTACACATGAAGATTCTCTGAGAGTACAGATCAGCTCCTTTCTGATCCATAGACTTACTGTTTGCCTTTGATGGATAGGTTTAATCTGTTAGTATCACCGCTACTATCTATGCAATGGGGTTCATACTTTGAAGGTGTTCGTGTGGATTGGCATTAAGATTTTGAGATCTTTAGCTGGAAGGCAGGATGACATAAAATTATTGCATAGTTGTAGTGATCTAGAATATCAGTTAAAGGATGTGTTCTAAAAATGCATAAGAATTTTACTTTAGGAAATGGATTAACTAAGGCACTTTTCTGCCGGTGTAATTTTTAACAAAGGAAAAAATTTCTAAGTTGTATAACACAGAATTCACCTAATTATCACCTTTGGTAGGGTTGCTCTCATTATTTGGTAGCCAAAATAGGTTATTAAGTTGGTGTATAAGGCATTTATTTTTACGTATTTCACTAGACTTCCATTGCATTTATAATGATACATTATAATGACAAATAAGATGAAGTTCATCAGGTTGGGTTTTTTTTTTAAATGTGCATATAGTTCAAGTGGAGAAGATAGTTTAGATCTATAGATGTTCTCAGTGCACAGTAAAATCTTTTGATCAGAAGAACTGTACATGCATGTACATTTTCTTGACATTTATGGCTATTTTCTATTCCCTTAACCTCTTGTTCTTGACTTTCATATACCTGTAGTTTTTATAATGCTGAGAAGTAAGATTATCTGTTTATTCTCAATTAGTTCTCAGAATAAGAACTTCTTCACTAGTAGTTTCAGTTTAATATGAGGAATTACATTGACTTGTTTTTCTTCGTAGTGTAAAACCTTGTCTGGGATTTGTGACCACATCATTTCGCTCTCATCTGATTCTCTGGTGTCACAGTCAGCACATCTTGAGGTAGTTCATCTCACCAGCATTATGCCCAGTGAGGGTTTGGTAAGTAGCAAAGCAGTTTAACTGTTAGAATACAGAATACAAGCCTCAGTTCTTTAGGGTGATTTCTTTTTTTAATTTATGAAGAAATCAAAATGTATTTTCATGCAGTGTCCTACTTTTTTGGTGAGCTGAATCAGATTTCTGAAAGTGGTTTAATTAACATTTATCTAAATAAAGGGATTGTAATTTTTTTTTTTTTTTTAAGTAAAACCTGTTTTTCCTAAGGCTTCATGTGCAGCTGGTAACTATATGAGCACCTAAAGAAAAGTTATAGTCTTTTGATAGCCATATTGCAGTTTTTGGAATGTACCAAAGTAATCCCCCAATACATACATAAACAAATAAAATTAACTAAATATCATTAACATGCTTTGAAAATTATTAGTGGAGGTATGTTTCTTTGGCTTGCATAAAAACAGTTATATGCTTCCCTAATGATTCAGTTCAAATAAACCTTTCAGAAGTATCATCCCAGAAACAAAATAAATCCCTTATATTCGTAAATTGTTGTTCACTGAGCAGACTAGTTAGGTGTCTTCTGAACATCCCAGCTGCTCTGCATTAGTAATGGGTCACACCATTAAAATTTTCTGCAGAGATGATAGTTTAATAATTATTTGACTACCACTTTTAAATATTAATATACTGTTACATTTTTTGGACAAGGGATTTTTGTGAAGTTTTAGGGGTCAGTGGGTGAAGATTTCTGTCTCCCCTTGGTAGTCCCTTACTTTACAACCGTTCTGATATTGGTAGGCTATAGGAGGATAGGGATTGTGCTTGGGAACCTAAGATCCTAATAAAAACTAGAGTGTAAGGTAGCACTGCAGGCACTGGCATGTTCTTGCACACTCTCTTCAAGAGACAGGCTACTTTTCCCAGTACAATCTCTTATACAGTCTTCAGTTGCCTTCTCAGGACTTTTTTTTTTTTTTTTTTCTTTCCCCCTTCAAGAGGTGGAATCCAGGAATGTTGTTTCTGTGTCAGAGGAAGCAGTTGGAGGAGGAAAAAAGGGGGAAGTGGGTAGAGAAATTGGTAGCCATGAGGCTTATCTGCAGAAAATTCCAGAATTGACAAATTAAAATACATTTGAGTGTCACTATACACATTGTGGCATGTTTTTTTTTTGTAATTCAGTGTGATTTACAGATTTATTTTAAATTTCTCTTAGTTGAGATGTTTTGTATTACTTCAATACCTTACTCTTTGTTCTGACATTGAATAGCAATGAACATCATATGCAAATCCTGTCAAAATTACAAGACCATAATTATTTTGAGGTATGCATATTAATTTGAGAATGATCTAATTTAATAACATGAGGGGGTTTTATATGACTCCATAAGTTTACTTTATTCTTACACTCTTTTAGTTAGCAAAGGACATTACCAACAGCATAAAACACATTTAGTTTTAATTCTGTGGCATCACAGATGCTTAGGCCAGTATGTAATCCTGAAGACACATACAATTTGCTTGCTGTGCTGCTGCATCGTAATAGCCATATGTGTTCCCTTTGTGGCCCAGTTTCCCCTCTTGGTCTGATTTCTGGGTTAGTGCAGGGATATCCAGAAAATACCAGGTCAGTATCATTTACGGCTTGTGTAGTATATATGCTGTAAATCTGTCAGTGCTTTTGACTTGCATTAAGACTACTGCATCCTACATGCTAGCAGTCTGGATCTCTATATAGCTTTCCTTTCTATCCAGAAATGTAATGTATTTCTGCTGGTCTACTTAGAGGAAAGTTCACTATCAGTGCTGAAGAGAACGTGACCATAGATAGGATGTACTTTCCTCAGAGATGATGGAGCTCAACAAGGAGGGCTTGGCATTGCTAGTGTTTCCTATTCAGTGGTAGCTCTACATCTAGGACAGAGGTGCAGACTGGTGGAGGACAGAAAGAATGCAGCCGACTTCAAAAATGGCATGTCCTACAGTGAGCTGAAAATTTAATGGTGTGCAGTATTAGGCAGGTTTATTTCAGGAGTTCTTGGGTATGAATGGTATACTTTCTAAGCAATTTATCATAAAGTGTCGGAGTACAATTTAGACTTTTAAGGCATGAGTGACCAAGATGAGAGTTGTTGGCTATACTGTGTGGCCTGTCATGTGGTTCACACTTTCCTCCAGATGGCCCTCTTTTCTGATAGAACATCAGGCAGACAGAGCCTGTGCTGTAATGATGCTGTAGACTGGACTCTATCACTGAGTGGAAGAACCATGGTGTAGTTCTCCATCCGCAGTGTACCCATAAGTTCATAGCCAACAAAACTGCAGTAAGTGGGCGCTGCTGACAGAGGACATCAGACAAATACGGCAATCAAAATTGCCTGTCAGTTTTTTCTTTCTTGTTTTGGGGGGTTTTTTTTGTTTTTTTTTTAGATGAAGTGAAATCACAGTGAATGACTGACTTTCCTGTGCCTAATTGTGAAGGCGCTGTAACATGTTAGGTTGCAAAGTTCCTTATAATCAATTTTGCTGACACTGTGTTCTGTTTAGAAGAAAATATGAAAAAGGACTATAAATGGGAATAAAAGAAAAATCATGTGAAAAGGAAAAGAAAACATTAATCAGAATCAAATATAGAACAGAGTAATGAATTACAAATGGCTTTCTCATGATTGTATAGCAGTTTTTTTCCACAGGATCTCTGCTCCATTCAAGAGAAAAATGAGCACTATTCACTGAATGGAAAGTATTCAGAGTTCCATTTTTATCCGTATCATTCAATGTAGGGGTTGAGGTCTTATTTACCGCACTTCAGCTAAGCTCTGCATTCTCTTGGGTTACTAATTTCATCGTGAGTTGTTTTGGGGGGGGGGGGTTATGGCCTTATTGAGTGCTTCACTGACACTAATTAATTCATCCTCATAACACACTTGTGAAAATGATATTGTAATTTTAGTTTTATAGACAGGAATCTAATGCACAAAGCAATTTGTGTCAAAATCACCAAAAATCTATTTTTCGGGAGAAGCTTACCATACGATTTTTCAGAACACTTGTTACTTTTATAGCATAAGTTTAAAACACAGTCTCTCTTGGTTTTAAGTGTAGCTAAGGTTTTCAGAGCTACTGAGAACTCTAGCTTCAGCTTCATATAGGGTTAGCACCTAGACAATGAACACAATTATTTGCCATTGGTGAAAAATCTGTTGTAAATTACTCAGATTTATATAAGAATTCAGTTATCTGGAATGATATTCAGTTGACTTAATTATGAGTCTTTCTCTATTTTCAAAACTCCATTTGCAGAACTGCCTTTATTATATGCCTTCTAATTTCTTCAACAAATGAGCCAGAAATGCTATAGACATTGCATAAGCTTACACATAAACTGAATTAATTTCCAGGTCCAAGTCCATACAGTTACTACACGGAGTCAGAACTCCTGCGGGGCAGTGTCTCTGTGTTTAATTGTTTAAATAAATTCTGGATCATAAAGCATTTTCACAAAGGGACTGTATGTCATTTGAATGTGTATCTTCAGTTCTAGCTTTTTCTAACTTTCTGTCCATGCTTTTATGAGCTTAATAGTAATCTTTTTTTTCCTCTCTAAAGTATCTTCTTTTTCAGTCTGCTTTATTAAAAAATAATCTTATCTATCTCATGCATTCCTCAGAACACACTCTCTGCTGGTAGTTTCGTGGCAGTTTGCTGGACAAAAGAATTTGCATTGGGAAGCACGCATTTTAGGTTCCAGTCCAAGTTACTGATGATTGTGTTTGCATCCTGATCTCTGCAGGCATTTTCTGGCCTCCAGAACCATACTGGTTTTTTTCTTCTCTCTTTCCATTCCTTCCCAGGCTGTACCAGCTGCACACACCAGTCAAATTGCTTCCTCCTTTTCCCAATTTAGCCACTGAATTTTCAGTGGTAAATACTAAAACACCCTCCATATATTTTCTTTTTAATTTTAAAGTAACTTTAAAGATTGTAAAACACTTCTGAATCGTAGTACTGGGTATGCTAATACCATTTACATCTGAAGTGTACTGCATGATCAGCCTGAATAAGATGTCTGGAAGGCAAAACTTTGTTTCAAACTACCAATTTGACAAACTTGAAATAAATTCCTGTACTAAAAAGGTATTAGACTGTGAGAACCGCTGTCAGCTCTGACAGAAAGAGAACATGCATACGTAAGTTTTTATGAAATAGAATAGAATAAAATAACTAACTTCATGATATAAGAAAATTCCCTTCCTTGGCTTTTAGTTTTTCAATTCTTTGAGTTATTTATAGTGTCAATCGTAGCATAACAAAGGAAAATGGATCATTTTTATACTTACAAATGCTTTTTACAAATTACTTTTCTTTCTGCTTAGAGAAAGATAGGTTTCCATTCCATTGCATTGCATGGTAAGCTTCCCTGTGAAGTTACAATAACTTGTGGCAAGTAAACTACAGCATGATTTTAATTTTTAGACACTTCACATAACTGCTCAGTACAAGGCAAGATTTTACTCAAAAATGTGATATTTGAAAAATCTACTCCCCCAGAATTTATTATGTTTCAAAAGTCCATAGATCCAAGTTCTACATTTAGGAGTCCCAGAATTTCTATTTATTGATTAGACAAAGCTGGTGCAGCAGCACTGACTTTAAATGTCTTGGCTTGATGGACCCGACATAAGCAATAGGCCCTTGAGACAAGAGTTTGTGTGTTACTGTTTGCAGGGGAAGAGGTGCAGCTCCTAAGCTTGCAACTAAATCCTTGAGGGTGAGGGTAGGTGAAAGGCTATGCAAACTTTACTATTAATTACCTCAGACTAAGTCCAGAGCCAGCTTTGGAGCAGTTTTCCTGTCAGATAAACAAAGGCAGGCTAAGGGAACCGGTGTTCTATTTGAGATGATGGATGTAGAGACCGTCCATAAGATGGGAACATTGAGGGGGTTTTGAGGCTCGGGTTTTTTTTCCTCCTCCTGCTCTTGGATGGTCAGGGATTGTCCGTAGTGAAAGGTTTGGTTTTTTTTTTTTAGAGCCAGTATTATTTTGGACTAAACTTTTTTTTTAACCTTCTGAACTTGATGTGCTGTACATATATTTAAAGATGCTTCTGTGTAACATGCAACTTTAATCTTTTTTGATGAGATTAATGATTACTCTTAGGCAGGAGATTCTAAACAGGCAGGCTGTTGGGTTTTTATTGTTTGTTTTTGTATCTTCTGATGTCTGAAAAATGTTTTGCTTCTGGAGTGCAGTAGCACTTTTATTCTTCTTCCTTTCATTTTTTTTGTTGTTGTTTTCTCTCTGAGCTTCCTACTGCTGATAGAAACAGTGTAATCTGTCACATTTACGATATACACTTCTTATACCCACAGCTTTATTCATTTTTCTGCAGAGGGAACTTTTCCTGTTTCATTTAAAAATTTAAGGGAAGCAAAGTTTGTGCGAATAAACATTTTTATAAGACCAGCTGTGTATCATTGGAGGAAAAAAAAAAAGCCAAACAGACAAGCTGTCAGATGCAAAGACCCTTCTTTATTAATGATTATTCATCTATCTAATGAACAGCTACCCTTTCAAATTGTACTTCTCTTTATGTGGAATTTGTAATTTAAGGTGATGGAGCCAATCTTTTCCATTTTTACAAGAAAGGAATTGCAAGAAGATGAAAGAAGAAAGGGTAGACTATGAAGGCAGTGTTTTTGTGGAAATACATATAGCTGTCCTAAAACTGTTTGGGTGCTAATCTAATTATTTCAGATTATTTTTAAAGGCTTACAGAAAGTTGACAAAGTTCCATCATGCTTGACATAGAAAGGTTCTCATAGCCTACCTTTTTTGTTGTCCATAGGTTTCTATTTAGGTAGGATTTAGTAAAAGGAACATAAGAAAGTAGAATAAACTCTCTTTTGAGTCAGATGGCTCAGATAAATTCATAGAGCTGTTAGTATGCTATGTAATAGCAAAGAAAATGAATATCAATAGAGAATCAGTTTAGGATTCTCATTTTTAAAAAAAGTAAGCTAGTGAAAAGGAAATGAAAAAGAGCACTAAATAAGGTAAAAAATACTAGGAGGTATCTTAAAGACTTAAAAAAAAAAAAAAGTGTTAAGGTTTCAGAATAAATTGGGTGGGGAAGCTCAAAAAGGACCAAAAAGCCAAAACAAACCAAACTCTGCTTATACAGAAGAATAATAGAAGATACTAGAAATAAATCTTTTTAAGAGTGGAAGTTGTATTGCAGGAAAGGAAGTGGAGATGTTTAGTATAAATTTGGGCAAAGGACGGCAACATATAAGGCAGACCAAAAAAGATTTTTGAGAAGGGCTTTTTAATGGCATGATATATAAACAAAAAGGTCTTTCAGCCACCTTCTTAAGGCACTGTCTTGTCATTTGTTTATATGCCTCTGTCCAAATTTTATAGTTAAAACAAGGTTAAAGAACTATTTTATGTTTGGAGCAAAAGATCAAGGGGTGTAACAGTCCCTGGTAGTTTGTAGCATTACAAACACACATCTTCGCTATTGATGCTTCATTGTGTTGTAAAAGTAGAGCCTGCACTCTTCTCCCTGTAGAAGTGCTGTTGAGACACATAGACCGTTTTACTGTAGTTTCAAATACCTGAATTTTTCATGCAGAAGTATTTTGTCATATTCCAGCAAAGAAGTGGTATGAAAACATGAACTTTCTGATAATAGGTCATTGTTACCAAAAAGGAATGATGGCCTACAGTTGGAAGTGTTGGAAGTATGAACCAGAAATCCTCTTACTAAGGGACTTTAGTCCCATTGAGAAATTCAGAGCTCTTCAATTATTGTCTGAAATATCCATGGATTAAGCTGGGAATAGTTGTTGACACTTAAAAATACACTGCTGTCATTATATCCTGGTTAATTAACCAGATGACCGTGCAAGAAATTTTTCAAGGAAATTCCACTTACAACTGGGGAATAGTCTCTTCAAAATGGGATTTTAAATGGCTGATTCCTTCCCATATATTTTCAAAGGTCAGATTTTAATTAAAAACCTCTAAGTCACTCTCTCATTACGGGACAGTGACAGAGTTACTCAGGAACAGTCAGGTTCTTGATACAACAGCCTGTGAAACATTTCCTTGTTCTGTAGCACCTCTCATGTATCAGTATAATTCTTTGGAGTTTCATACCTGACATATCACGGTTATTAAAGAGCAACTATTTATTTCTAACCCACTAAGTGTTGACTAGTCTGAGCCACCTTCACAGAGTGAATGAGAATACTCAACTCTTGCCCAGAGGTAAGGGGTATAGTTTGTCACTCTTCTATGCTCTGAGATAATTTGTGGGATTCAAGAAGAAACTAGAAAGAATAAAAATCTCGTCTTGAAAAAAGGAGCAAAATCATTTTGAAAAAGGACTCCAGTGAAATTCTGCTTGTAAGGGCAGAAAAAAGACCAGTAATAGGACAGAAGATGTGGAACTGAGTTACTTGGGTAGAAAGAATAGAACAGGTTGTGATAGTGAAAGATATGGTAGGAAAGCCCTGGAACTGGTTAGACGAGGAGAATGGACATTTGTGAGCCTGAAGAGTAGTAGGAAGAAAGGAAGGAAGACAGGTGGGTGGAGAGGGCAGCAACTGAAACTGGAAGGAAAGAGATAGGAGAAACCTCTACAGCAGGACTCAGTTGCACAGATGTAGATATCTGGTACCATTTTAGATGCCCATCTTTCAGTTGCCGCTCCAGAAGGTTCTCTGTCATATCTGCCAAACGCATGCATATTTCTTGGTTACTTTGAAGTGATTGACTATTCTCTGGATATCACTGTTTAAGCAGATGAGTTCCATCCCTTCTGCCTGAATACTGATTCTGGGACTGGATGTCTTCCAAGAAAAACCTTGTGGGAAGATTGTGTTTGGGGCATTGGACGCAGAAGGAGAGACTAGAGCTGATGGGCAGGAGTGGGGAAGAAGCTTGTGTTATGGAGACTGAATAGGCAAGAAAACTTGAGAGGGATAGCCATTTATGTTGAAGAGGAAGGACCAGAAGACAAAGGGAGGTGGGAGACAACAGGAAAAAAAGCCACTTCCCACTGAAAATCTCCCATCCGGAGCCTAGGATGGATTCCATGATTCAGCAGTTCCCTTGTTTATGTGCTTTTTGTCTGTGAAACCCACTGACAAAACTGTCTTCTTATTTAGTCTTAGCCTGATGTTTTTGCAGTTTTATTTTGACAGCTTATATGGCTGAAATCTATGAAATAGTTTGCAAGCAGTTTGTGTAAGGAGTTCTATGAGAATAATTAGCTTACAAAAGTATATCTTCACTTCCATCAGGTTTTATAACAGAAGTTAATAGGATCAGAATAGCGGATATGTGCATCCTCTTTTAATAAATTAGTTTACAAGTTAATTTAGGATTGTGCCTATGTAAAAATACATTATTACAGAAGAATATGACTCTTGAATATACTGAATCAATATGGCTGCTTTAAGCCATAGGTAAAATATAAAATAATTGTAAACAAAATAACTATTTCTAACAGTTCCAGAAGTGTCAGCAGTTGTCACAACAGGAGCTACTTAGCTATTCATATCTGGGCTAGGGAAAAAGAGGCTTGCTGCTTCAATTCTTCAACTGCAGTATTAAATCGGTATTTGCCTGGAACTTATGTTATCTGACAGAAAATTTTTCAGAATGTATTTCCATTTTTTTTAGGCTTATTAACCATAAAAAATGCTTATATTAGTGGAAATGGAATGAAACATTGATGAATAAAAAGATAGCCAATAGCCCATTAAATTGAAAGCAAGGTCCAGCTCTTTTGCCTAATCCAGACTGTTAATACTTGCATGCTTTTTCTGGGTTCACAGAATTAACAGCGCTCTAAATGATGAAGTTTTGCAATTTTGGATATTTCTTATAAGCCAGAGTAAAGGATTTTTAGTTTTTCACTGGAAGTTTGATGAAAGTGATCCCCTTAAAGTCTTTCGTTTATATCAGTAAGCTACTTTGTGTATATATATATATATGAACATTTTAAACTTTTGAGGGGTTCTGCTAACCTGTGCCAGTATTGCTTAAAATAAGCCTGGAGATTCAAGTCTTTCTCTTTACAAATACTGATTTTAAAAAGGAAAATGAGGATGGGGGTGGGGATGAAGCACACCAGTCACTAAAGTAGGGTTGACACAGATTGTCCTTTAGAAACAATATTTTTCTAAGTGTCAGTGTCTTTTCATGTTGAAGGATAAATTGTCCTTTAAAAATCTTCCTAGCACAGAAAGCAATTGAGAGCTGGATTGAACTGTACACACTTTGTTACACACTGCATTATCTGTTGTAAAAGGATAGGCAAGTGCTGACAGTCAGCATATCAAGGACAGGGTTTTTTCAAGGGAAAATGTTTACAGGGTTGGAAAGAGTGATTTGAAGCAGGGAATGTATCTGGCCTCTAGAACAGATGACATGACTAAATAAAGCTGTTTTCAGAATTGTTGTATGTTTTTCAAGGGGTTCTGTTTAAGAATACTTTAAATCTTGTTTTGAGTATTATACTCAAAGCTTTCTCTCAAGTGGAGAAATGTTTTTGGAGCTATTATTTTATATATGATAGATATGTAATATATATATTAATATATATTATGTAAAATACCTTGCATTCTGAACTATATACAATAAAAATGAATATAACAATTTTTGTATTTTTTTAGATAGAATGTAATCTTGCAAGGTTTTCAGGTAACAGATCTAGGAGATACAGTGCTACTGTAATGGTCAACCAGGAACAAGCTCTTTCATTAGTTTTCTTTTGGGAAAACAAGGATGAAAGCCTTATCTAGGATAATTTGAAGGCTATGAGTCATTCACTGAAATTGTTTATTTTTATATATTTTGTTCTTAAAGTTTAATAGCTAAGATGAAAGAGCAGATAGCAAAATGTAGGCTAATTCTTAGTGAGTAGTCAGTTTTTATGTCTCTCGGATGGCATATGTTAAGAGATAAAATTATAATTTGATTTTTTCCCAAAATACACATAGTTTAACAAGAGGCTAAGAACTTTATGAAGAAATATGTGATAAAATTTAGTGAAAAGTTTAGCACTACATTCTGTTTTGGCCTTAAAAATCTTAGTCTGTTGGTTTCTTAAGTGGGGAATGAATCTTGACAAAACAAGTAGGGTGTTAGAACTGTGATATTAAATTTGATATTAAAAGTGTGGCTGGAAATGTTACTGAAGTCTACTATGTGTTAAAATAACAGACTTCTGTGATGGATGCAGCAATGTTGCGTAACACTCCGGCTAAAAGTTCACTGTGGAAATCCAGTGTTACACATACTATATGGATTTAAATATTTATTTAAGATTTTTAATGGACACTCAACGTCCCATTCTCAATGAGAACCTTCAGGGTTTTTCATGATCTAGTGCTCTTGTTTATGGCTTTCAGTTGGCAAAGAGAATCAGATGTTTGTCAGTAACAGTTGAAGGTGCTACAGAAACAATAGAATAGTGAACACTGATAAAATTAAGCCAACTGTATAGAAGGAAATAGTGGAAGACTCCACAGAAACTTCTTTCTTCCAACTGATCACATTTTGTGAAAGTGGTTTCAAGATCTGATTTGGACATCTTTGTTATTTAGAAAGGAAATAGCTTATAAAGCAGTCTCATTTAAGAGAACAAGTAGTCACGGTGAGTAGAATCTAAAATGGAGTTTCCTATGCAGCAGAGCTAAGCATCCTTATCAGTTTTAAGGCAGTCTTTACTTTTAAGATTTAAATAAACTTAAAACTTGCTGAAATGGAATTAGTTTACATTAAGGTAGAAGTCACATTTTCTCAGGATGAAAAATCAAAGCAGATCCAGCTAGAGCAGGTTACTCAGGGCCTCATCCAGTCAAGTTTTGATCATCTCCAAGTCACAGATTCCACAGATTCCACAGCCTTGCCAACCTGTTCCAGTGTTTTATCATCTTAATGGTGAAATCGGGGGGAGGTGATCTTTTTTTTTTTTTTTTTTTTTTTAATATAGTTCCAACTTGTGTTCCTTGCTTCTCATCCTCTCACTGTGCACTTTCAAAAAGAGTTTGGCTCCATCTTCTCTATACCCTTCCAATTTAGGTAGTTGTAAAGAGTGATATGATCTTAACTTTGTTTTTTTTTTACCTTTTTTTTTTTTTTCTGTGTGTGTGTAAACACCCAGCCTGAAGATCTTCATTGCTGTTTGAAATTGGTTTCTGTGAACAAAATGTTCTTTCTTATTGCTGGGGGCTCTAAGCTTCCATTCTGACAGCACAAGGTGATGCAGAATTATTGAAAGGATAATGAATCAGCAGTACAATGTACCAATTAGATTAATTAGATTTCAAAATTTGATGGATAACCATACTATATGGAGAGATGTGAAGCTATGACCTTACTCCTGAGAGGCAAGAATACAAGCAATTGAGTCTCACTGACATTTAAGGCTGTGTGTGTGTGTGTGTGTGTACAGTTAGATAGATACCTACTTAGGTTGTCTCTCTGTATCATGTCCATTGCCTCCTTGAAGCAGAATTCTTGCTGGACTAGTTACAAAGCTCCTGTTCACCAAGATCATTTTTCTCTACAAATTGGCAATATGACCACTGTCTCATGTATTTTCTGAGCTAGGCTATGGTTTCATTTTTATTGAATCAGTAACTCTCTGCAGATGGGGCATTTAAATTTAGAGACTATTCCTGTTCATGGTTTCAGTTTTGATACTTTTTTAATGTCACTAGTAATAGAAAGAGGTCACGTTAAATATTTCAAATACTGAATAGGAATGAGCTTTTATGATGATGTTCAGTGTTGAATTTGGTCCAAAACCTCTGTTTGGAATAATAATAAAAAAGCATTAAGTGAGAAAACTATGCTGTTTATAGTGGGTCTTGATACATATTTGTTTAACTTAGATTTGCAAATGTTAATTGACCATGGTTCCTTCCAGTCTGTTCAAATGTTATGGTCCTTAAACTGGAATAAACATACCATTTTAATTTCTGTGCAAACATCATGTATTTGTTTCCTACAAATATTAATTACCTTTCTTGCTCTTTTTTCAGGGAATGTATATCAAATCAACATATGATGGACTACATGTAATCACAGGAACAACTGAAAATGTAAGCTTCTTTATTCTAAATGACTTTTATCATGCATACAAGTATTTTCTGTATATCTACAGTGCATTTTGTAATATGAAAACTTGCTTTAAATTAAGCCACTTTTTATTAGTACTTTATCTTTTCTGTACCTATATTATCTTTGTAAAAAATTGGAACCCTTGAAAATAGACATAGAAAAATATCTGTGATGAAGTGACTAATAACTGACAATATAATGAAATGAAAATCTTGAACTTCTGTCCTCAGTGGTTCTTCTAATACATCTTTCTAACAGTGTTCATGTATATATTTTCTCTCTGGCACAAAAGTGTTTTCCTTTATATTAAGTAAATTTTTCTCACATAAGAGCATCATCGTTACTCTAAATTAATATTGGTTGTATTTAATTTTTGCTCTCTACTTTAGATAAATCTCTCAGAACATAGGACAGTTTAGATTCTTATAAAAAAAGAAGTATTTTTCTGTCAACAGAACAGTAGAAATAATATAACAGGGAAAAAAAATCTGCCTCAGGCATTTATATTGACCAGAGTATTCACAAAATTTACTGATAAGCATAGTTGACATCTGAACATCCCTTAACATGTACAGTCAGCTTACTTTATGCAATGGGTAAATATTGTTATACAGTGACGACTACTTTTTTGCTAAGAGTTCTTTGTTTTCTTCTTAGAATGGACAGTAATTTTTTTGTGATTTTTTTCCCCTAATTACCAAATTAAATTAAAAATTATGTTAGAAAAATCGGGCTTTTGAAGATGATGCCTGTCCTAGGATTGACTCATAGAAAATTAGTAGCTTCTGTATGTCTGAGCAATTCAGTAAAATAGATTGTAAAATAATAAATTTTTAAATAGTTACAATATCAGCAGTATGGGTGGATGTAAAAAACATGGGTAATGGAGAAAGATAACTTAAAATATTATATTTCACATCAGACAGGTTATAGAATAATATTTGATAAACCAGAAAGTTTTCAAAGCTTACTGACAGAACTATCACTAAGAAGGGAAAAATTGTGAAAAGGAGCAAACAGATTTTGCTACATGGACAGGAGGGGACGGATAATTTGACAATGTTAAAAAAACAAGTTAGTTAACAATCCAAATAACTATTGTGTGGGATGTATAAAAAGTTCTTTTATGAAAATAACCATTCCTGAAAGAATTGTATTAGGAGAAGTTAAGCACCGTTGTATTTTCATATTTTCCATCATCTGTAGTAAAAATACAGAAGACACCAAGAAAAATCTATTAATTATAATTTTCATTGTAGTCCCAGAAGCGTTAGGCAAAACTGAACCAAAAGCACACAGAATTGCTGCAGCACATAAATCAGTATGACTGATCATAGAAAAACTAAAGAGTTTTGTGTGACAAGAATAATGAAGTAGCTTCTAAATATCCTTCTTGTTACTTAACTTGCAATTCATAATTGTAGAATTGAAAAAAATAAATTGACTTCAACTGCTGCAATCTAATTACTATGACAGGCCTCATAATAAGACCCATCCGTTCTGTTTTTCATACAGTGTTTTAGCCACACTGTTTTCATTCAGTCTTGGATCTGTTTAACAGCATATAGCTGGATAAATTACAAGTTTAAATTTTATAAAGCTAATATTGAAATTATGTAATGCTGACACCCAAGGAACATAAAATTAGCACTGTGCAGCTAGCCAATGATGTAAATATTTGCTGGCATACATCAATGGCATGCTGGCCCATACGGATAAGCTTCATATGTGATATTTTGTTGTACTTGATCTATATATATTGAGTCGTATTGCATCATGCAGTTTTTGTCACTCAGTTTTTAGACAGCACAAACCCATGGAAAGCCTGATGATTGTGTGTCACAGTTTGTGAAGACAAGTCTAATGCAAATTAAACTTAAATTTTTTTTGCTTATTTGTATTAATGCCATTGGCAGCATTTAGAAGTCTTAAAATAAATGTATGTATATCTTGGGTCCTGAAACTTATGAATGATCCATCTTGATTATGTTGCAACAGATTTTGTTCATAGATTGAATTACTCATGCTATAATTAATCCACTTTTTTACTGTAATTCATTTTAGAAATATAATGCAGTTTGTAGGGAAAATATTTATATATTTATAATTGAAATTCACATGAGGAGTTACTAAATTGCCAGCCACTAAAATTTTTATTTTTATTTTGACTAAACTTTAGATGTCAGAACTTTTTGATAAGACACGACCATATGAAGTTGCTTTTTTGTTTTTGCTAAAAGTGTAATCACATGTGCAGATAAACCAGCTTCAAAGACCTTTAATTTCTGGCATTTCAGCAAATTGATTTTTCATTCCTTTTGAAGGGATAATTGACCTCAGAGCCAGTGTTTAATTTTAAAAGATAATAATTAGCTCAGTCTCATCAAAGCCAGGAAAGTAGCTAACAAGAGAAATGACCAGGCCTTTGCTTTTCCAACTAACATCAGCTGAAGTTAAATGTTACGAATGGTACTGTTTACCTGCGTTTCCTGCTTACCTTTTATTCACTGTTTAAAGTGATCAAGTTTGTATTCACACTGAATTCTAGAAATATCTTTGTTATATGTTTAGTCCTGTGTGAAAGACCAGTCTGGCAAAATTCTGCAAGTTTCCACTAAAAGGAGAAACTGACACTGGATCCAGGTAGTTCTGCACACCATCCTATAAAGTACATAGGTAAAATCCTGTTTATTTTAGTGCAGAAGGACTCAGATGACAGGAGTTGAGATCTGGCTGTGATGACCAAGTAGTTTAGCTCAAGGGCTAGACTCCCCACTACAGGAGAGACAGAAGCCGTTATGAAAAAACAAGCAGAAATCAAGCAGGTGAGGAACTGGAAGGTAGCTTGTGTTGGGGAGGTCAGGCAGAGCAAGGTTAGGAATGTTAAGCAAGCGGTAGGCTGAAGGTAAAAGCTGTGCTTGGAATAGCACCTACAACACACTCGGAATCACTATGTCAAATATTGGCTATTTGCCCTATTGGCTTTTTTTTTCCCTACTGATTGAATAATTAATTACGTCTCCTACTACTCTTCAGCACCTGTGCAAACTGCAGAATCTATTGATTAGTCAGCAGGTGCTGACTATTGGAGAGTGAGTTGACCTCCTCATACATGAGTGTCATCGGCGTTTTATTCAGAAGTAAATGCAGTCATTTTCTTCCCAGTGGCGATTTGGGGTTTTGTTCCTTTTATTTGTTTATCTTATTTTTTTAATCTCTATCCACGAAAGGGATGGAAATGATGGGTGGGATTTTTGGTTGGTGAAGACTGTCCAGCTGAAGAGCTCCTGTGTGTTTCCTGGAAGTCTTGACTGGTATGCAGTGAGGTCATGAATATAAACTTCTACAAGTCACTTTTAGTTCGGGTAAATCTTTTCTTCCTTTGCATTTGACATCTGGCTCTTGTGCCATGGGCAATTTATGTTATAGGCTGACTCCAAAAAACATCCAGGAACTGAACTAAGTTTTGATAATGTAACTCCTTTTCTGTGAGGATCTTCTTCAACAGTTTTAGAGTTTGACCACTCTCTGTAGCTGCAAGTGGCTCTTTTTCTGCCTTTCTTAGGAGTCTGCTTACTTGGACAGGGAACTTGAACTGTTACTCAAAGAGTATTTTGCTTTAAATGTTTCTGTGATGTTGGAGATGGGACAATCTGTCCACTCCTCTCTCTGACTAACAAGTAGAGTAAACATTCAACCTTGTCCAAGTCTCCTGGCTGGTCTACTTCCTTAATAGCTAACTTCCACTGTGATTTATTTCTCAAGGTGATGTCTCAGCTCTTTAATTCTTTTCTGGTTATTTTCTCCTGAATTTCAAGTTGGTGTACTCTGTGTCAGTAGAACACTCTTGTAAGCTAGTGCACAATGCAAGTAAGTTCCGTTGAATTCTCAGTTTTCTACTCTTGAGTATGACTGCTGCTCTGCATGCCTTACAGATTTAAGATCTGGTTTCACTGAAGCATTTAAAAATGGTTTGCTAAATAGCAGTTGACCATTTTCAAGTAGCTTTTCAATGGGTTTTAATCCATTTTAATGTTATCAGAAGAAGCTCTATTTAGGATAAGGGAGTTTTTCAGCTCAGTGATCCCCAAATTATGCGAATGGTATATATGGAATACTGTGTGTGTATAGGGGGGGGGGGTGTGTGTGTGTGTGTGTATATATATATATATATATATTTCCTGAGGAGCTAGTCTGTCACCGACATTATTCATTTGTAATTACCACCTTCTGTGTTCAAATGGTTAATCTAGTACTGTGTTGGAAGTGCTGGAACTAGTGTATTTGCAGAGTATCTTCAGTGCACTTAAGCGGTAAAACTGCTATATAAAGGACTGGGAGACCTGCTTTTCTGTTACACGCATGGTTGGTCCAGTCCTGTCCCTGACCATGCAGTAAGCTCAGTATTTGTTGACTTAACAGATTTACTTCAATGTGATATAAATTCACTCAGTGTATTCCCAGCAAGACTGTGACTGCTCATACTCCCCACAGAGAGGTGAAGAAGCTAGAATAATTTGACCAGTCAAAAGGGCTATTCACCACCAATGGAAGTGGGATTCTAGATTACTTCATCAAATTGCCATCTGTTACCAGCAAAAACATAGTTCCTTATAAATACAGTTTTCATAAATATGACCAATTATTGTTATTTGATAGCAATAATACTTCTTTGGGCACAGCTTTCTTGCCTCCTTCAACATTCATTGGTTTAATTCCTGCCCCCCCCCCCCGCCATGTAAAGTTAATTATTGTCTCTTGTCCTTAGTCTCCTGCTGACCAATGTAAGAAAATCCATGCTGGTGATGAGGTGATCCAGGTCAACCATCAAACTGTGGTAAGTATTTTGGAAATTCTGTTCTGCAGTCTTTGCCTATTTCCACTGCTAAAAAGGTAATAATTCGTCGTAGACGGTAACTTTGCCAAACTAGATTATTATTTATGTCTTTCAAAATATCATAACCACTGCTTATGCTTAATAGGAAAAGGCACAAGTTGAGTTAGTAACCAGCCCAGAAGGATTAAGCCAAATTTACGTTTTGTACAGCTGCTGTTCAACATCATACTCTTTATATAAGGAGATCCCAGATTTTTTCACTGAAGTTCTTAGACTTCTCATTATGGATATGCCAGCTAGTTTAACTTTTTCCTCTTAAACAGAATTTTGCATTCTGTTTAATATAAGATTCAGATTAAAAATGCAGAAGTGCTGTAACAGCCATATATTCTGAATCTGTTGTGGGAGAAAAAAAAAAAGTAAAGATGATTAAAGTGTTGATAGAAATCTGTCAGATTTTGCTTTTGTGCATTCTTGCATGCAGATTTATTTTTAGGCAGATGAGCAGTTTTATAAACTTAGTGAAACTATTAATTGGTATAAAATCACGTAAGCATGTATATGCAGAAGTATACGCTGAGCCCAAGGTATTGCAGTACATGATTTGCGCATGTTTAAACATGCCTACCATTGCATTTCTTTCACAGCTGTCTGCTGTATTGTGTACTGTATCTATAGAAAACTACATTTCGTTTTATGTAGAAATGCAGGAATAATATGTTTCTGCGGCATTCATAGAATTGTATCCTGACTTAAAACACACGTGACTTCACTGAAGATTTATTTATTTGTTTATTTGATTAAATTATTTGTAATTGTGCTCTAAAAGCCTATCAGAGTGCTTATCTAAAAGCCTGTCAGAGCCTCATCCAAAGTTGAATGGTTATATTTTTCTTCCTATTTTGTGATGACACACGTTGCTGCCTTATAACTAATGTTAGTTCCAGTGTTGATGATTACTGAAAAAAATGCAGTCACATTTTGTCCCAGTACTACCTTAAGTCATAGGGACTGTCCCTTTTAAAAAAAATGGAATTGTATGTTGCAGAAGAATGGAAGCAGTGTTGCTGGAACTACAGGTGAAAGGAACACTTGTATTTCCTACTTATTAGGCATGAGAAGCATTGTGACAGTGAAGATGATAACTATTTAAAGTGCTTATAATTTAGCCCTTTAACTTTGTCTTGCTGAACCCCATCTCCTAACATAGCAGCAGCAAAATTAAGAAATCTTTCTGTCTGTCATTTGTGTGAGGTGGAAATATGAAAGTCTGATTACAAAAATCTTATGATTAGAGAGAAAATATTTTCTCTTGAAAAGAAGTATAACTTATTCATTTACACTTTAAATGTTAATGCAACATGCAGCTCTTACCTATATTGGAGAGGTTCTATGAGTTGTCATAGTTACAAGTTGAAATATGCATTAGACTGGCTTTCTCCATCAAACATACTTTTCAAGTGACAGACCTGATTTAATCTTTACTCGCCGAGGTGAAATCCCCTCATTCAGCTACTCAGGAATTGGTTTTCTGGATAGCAACTCTTTCTATGTGTGTTATTACAACAGGCCCAAGGTGTTTGATACTTGTAATCCCTTTCCAGCTAAGGGCACAGTACCAACAGCTGAGTCAAGTGGCATAAAATACCTTTTTCTAAAAAAACCCCCACTATTAATTATTCATTCTGATGTTTATAACAAGCTAAGAAAAGAGATAAATGGCAAGCTGTTTCTTTCGGGAATTTATTCTTCCTTTGAAATGGCTGGGAAGGTGTCATTCTGTCTTCACTGTGACTTTGGAAAGTCAGACAGTAATATTGAGTGTTTGCATGTTTCAGAGGTGTATGTCCAACCCTCTTCCCCTCATGGACTGGAAGTTTTAATGTTTTAAGTATCCCTTTGATCTTCAAGTGCGCCCTTTAAGTCACTTCTGGTACGTCTTGCTGCAAACTACACTTAGCTGTGTTCCTTCTTCACCCAAGTTATCACAAGTTGTGATGATCAATATCATGCTTATAATTACCATGATTTCTATTAGTGGATTAGAATAATTCAAAGGCAACAGCTCGTTAAATTTCCATGTAATCAATATTTTAATACTAGCAAGACCAGCTCATAAAATGAGGTGTAACCCATTTGAAATCAATGATTGGGGAGGGCAGTTGAATAACCTTACAAAAGAAAGCTTGCGCATCTGTGGTGGTCTTACAGGTTTTCCAGAGCGGTAAACTGTCTTGCTCACTAAGTAGAGGAGCATGGATTTGTGCCTGCACAGAGTCCTCACTAGAACCCAACATTTCCTCATACCAGCCTTTGACTCCAGTTTAGCAAAAGCAAGCGCTAGTAGAAGTAAAATTGTAAAAAAGAAAAATACAAAGCAGTTTGAAATTATACCTAGCCAAAATGTGCTTGTTCAGCTGTTTTGTGCTTCTCACTTCTCTCACAATGTTCTCCAGCTGTTTTTGTTGCCTGGTAGTTGGTAGTGCCATTTCTACCATTAGTTTGATTTCTGGATTGGAGATTAAATGCTTGCTTCCTTCCCTCTCTCTCTCTCTCGCCTTCCCCCTCTCTTGTGCGCCTTCTCTCTCTCCAATTTTACTCAATATTTTTTCCCCTTTTTTAGGTTAAATGTCACATCTTCATTCCCTCTCAAATAAAATTGCAGCAAAAGTTTGCATTGATTTATAACCAGTTATGATGGCTTGCATTTTCCCTTTACCTTGTTTTGGAGCTGAAAGAAGTGGAATGTCTCTTTATTTCTCTAATGTATCATTCTGTTCAATTTATTTCATACGAAGCATTTATCATTGCCCTGTGAAGAGGCAAATTATTACATTTCGTATCCTAAATACTTCCTGGGTTGTTACAGAATTTTCAAGGTAGATAGTTAAAATATTATTTACAATATATGTATCCGGTGAAATCCATGGTCTCCAGTGTCCTGTTAGTTTTCCATAGAGACTCTACTTAAAGCATTAAAAGCCTAGGTGATAAAAATACAGATGTTAGTGTTATTTCTTATTCCTGCTTTTACCTGTTCATTGGTAAGGGAGGCTCCATGCTTTCATAAAATGTATACACAGGTTAAGTTATACAATGTAAAGATGCAGAAATGTACTTCTTCAGATATTTGTATGCTTCAGAGATTCTGCATCCAACAAATTTTATCTTTGTAGTCGTAACAGAGACATTTTCTTAAGACTGAAGTTTCTGTAGCATTTTGGTAGTCTATCAAATATGAATCCCATTCAACACAACGTGTTTTGAAAGAATCTGTTCTGAAGATGATTAGATAGAGT
Source organism: Harpia harpyja (assembly GCF_026419915.1). Classification (NCBI taxonomy): domain Eukaryota; kingdom Metazoa; phylum Chordata; class Aves; order Accipitriformes; family Accipitridae; genus Harpia; species Harpia harpyja. The sequence continues at coordinate 23,578,058 of NC_068957.1, read as the reverse complement.
CTTTTTGTATTGCCACTAGTGAAAATACTTTCCTGATTAGAGAAAGTATGGATCTCTTTTAATAGATTCCAAACATATAACTGACAACTGGCATCACTTAATCTGATTTTGACTGAACTAGGCCAATGTATTTTCTAGATAGATTCATATTCACTCATTTAATAAGATCATGTGAGTTTTAAAACTTTCATTGATGTTCCCACAACCTGTAATAAATTCTTCCGGTAGTTAATTATTCTCATTGCTGGGGGGAAAAAAAAAAATCATTTTATTTGTAGCCTACATTTGTCTGGCACAAGCTTCCAGTCCTTTGATCTTGATATATTTTTATCTATTAGATTGGAGAGCAGGTTTCTCATTTAGGTATTTTCAGGATGCAATCAAATTGCCTCTGAACTTTTTTTTTTTTTTTTGGTAAGCGAGATAATTTGAGCACTTCCAGTTTGTCATCCTAATGCATGACCCTCCTCAACAACCTCTTTAAATTCCCAACTGTAATACTTTGCGTATCTAACATTGAGTTACAGAGCTGTGCAGTGAAAGCATTCATTCATGTGTAGGGCAGTACTCCTGTGCTAAAATAGTGTAAATGAGACTACATTAATGTAGCCATTACCAACTAGCTGTTCACTCTTTTAAAAAGGTTTGTGTTCATTTTTCATTCATACAAAGGCAAAAATGAAACTAAGAGGACACTTCTATTTGATTTTTTCCTTTAAAAACAAAACCTATAATTTCAATTTAAGTTTGACTCTCCATCAGGAAGTCCATTTTAAGAGAAGAATCATTATCCGTTTTGAAATTGTGAGAGGAGTAAGCTTTTAAACAGGTTTAAGAAGATGTAGCATTAGAAATACTTGTACCATCAATGCATTTGAGTGGAGTCAACACCCATAATAGCATTTCTAATCCTGGAGGCAGTTCTCTGGACTTGTATAGCTATAGCAGAGGATTAAGCATGCTGACAACGTCGGTCTCATTGAATTGGTGGATGTATGGAGTTAAGCATTTTGGGATTGATGTGACTAGAATATTTTGGCTGTATGTTTTCAAAATTATTCTTATTACCTACAATTAGTATACACATTTAATATAAAGCATTATCTGTATTAAGAAATATCAGATAGCTAGGAGGTAGCTCTTCTCCCCCCCCGCCCCCAAACCAGTTATATTAACAAATATATTAAAAATATTAACAAAACAAGACCACTTGTTTTACTTTACTTTTCAAATAACTTTTCAGTGTAGTTGAGAGTTTAAAAAAAAAAAGACAGGAAAGCAGCTTACAAGTTATATAATGCAACAATTGAAAGAGTTAGAAATAAAAGACTTATTATGTGGAATCTGGTCTAACCAAGGAACACTCTGTAATACAATTATAAAGATCAAAGAAAAAATAATAGTACTTTAAGCAAGAAATTAATTAAATCAGGCGATTCACCACTGGCTGTTAAGATCATTTAATCATTATTCAATTTCCTTATTTGCTTTTCTGCTTGTCCTTCTTGCTTATTAGATTTTAATAAAACAGCATAAGAAACTTTAAAAATAAGTTATACGTTCTAAATTACTGCCACACTAACTCTTTATTTTTCCCTACAGTTGCAACAGGCACTAGTTCTGCCAGTGCCTTGTAGATTTTTACTTCCTCTCCTATAAAACTGTACAGAAGTGCTGAATTTGCCACTGTACACTTATTTGTTTGCAAAATTAATAATTATACCTTAGGTTCTGTGGATAGTATATTTTCTGCTGTTTAGTTGAAATAGTAAATTTCATATTGTAATTTTTTTAAAGTTGTTTTATATATGGGACATGATTCTTTAGTCAAAGAATTGGGACTGTTATGCAGTGAAAATAGGGTAAAATTAAAGCCAAGATAGTCACTAGCCAAGAAACGCTTGTTTCTTTCAGTTTTCCATAACAAGGATAGTATCAAACATAGAACAAAGAAAACCAGTCATAATAAATATATAGGTGTATATATTCAGGATGCAAAGTTAGGTAATTTAATGCCAAATCGTCTTCACCTGAGTTTACTGAAGAGACTGAAAGTTTCAATTGCAAGTCCCTAAGCAATGATTTTTAATGAATTGTCTGCTTTACGATAACATTGTATGCTGGGGAAATGTAAGAAGGCAAAACTTACTAGTGAGTACTTTGCAAGATTTTGTAGATGATCTAGAGGAAACGATAACTAAAGACATGAAGGAAAATGGCATATTAGGTGAAATGCAGCATAATTTTATGAAAATTAAACTGTGTTAATGCTCTACCTTTGATAATTTTTCAGACAACAGAAATATTGCAGATCCAAACAAGTATTGATCTAGCTGCCTGACCATCTGTAAAATAGTTTATCTACTTCTCTATGGAAAAGTGTTTGATAAACTAGGGAAAACTGACAATTTTTTATTTTTTTTTTATTAGAATTTCAAGGTCATTTAACAGGACAGAGAGCAATAATAATGCTTTTAGTAATTCCTGTTGAAAGCGAGATGTTACTCAGGAGCAACTGGCAAGACTCCAGAGTCAGAATGTAGTAATTAATCCCAAATCAACTGAGCGCCATAGAAGTGATGTGATGGAAAATGGCAAAGATGAACTTGGAATTAATCAGGAACAAGTTTCCAGGAGAAATAGAGTTTTAATGCCATTGTCTTGACATTGGTAATATCTTGTCTGAAATACTATGTGATGTTCGGGTCATTTACAGTCATCAAAGGCATGAAGTTACATATGAACATTAAAAAAAATGTAATGGGTAAAAAAGAAAACATATCATCTGTCTCATATGAAGAGAATTTTTTTAAGGATTTCAATTTGGTTAACCCAGCCAGCTAGGTCTGAGACAGAATTCCTCTTTCTTAACAGACAGAGGCTATAAAGACCAAAGAGAAAGAACTCTTTAAGGTAAAAACAATGTTGTGCAAGAGCAAGCATCCATACAAACATCTGTAAGTAAATCTGTGGTAGAATTTAAGAGGTCTGTCTAGGATGGTGTTTGAAGAACTGATGAAAATGATTACATTATAGTTGCCTGCAGCTATGTAGAAGATTAAACAAATGGATGTAGGCCTAGAAGGGCTCTTTCAGTTCTAACACCTTTGCTTTGTTGTGTATCGTGTTTGTTATGTTATCTCCAAATAGCTGTTGTTTTTAAGTAATGTGGCTGCATTTTCATACTTGATAAGGTTATTCTTTGGAATGATGGATGCTATGCTTTCAGTACTTAAAGGGAGCTTATAAGAAAGATGAGGACAGACTTTTTAGTAGGGCCTGTTGCGATAGGACAAGGCGTAATGATTTTAAACTAGAAGAGTGTAGATTTAGACTAGATATAAGGCAGAATTTTTTTGCGATGAGGGTGGTGAGACACTGGCACAGGTTGCCCAGAGAGGTGGTAGATGCCCCATCCCTGGCAGTGTTCAAGGTCAGGTTGGACGGGGCTCTGAGCAACCTGCTCTAGTTGAAGATGTCCCTGCTCATTGCAGGGGGGCTGGACTAGATGACCTTTAAAGGTCCCTTCCAACCCAAACTATTCTATGATTCTGCGATTCTAAATACATGTTCAGCAGCCTAATACCCTTTCATACTGTTCATTGTCAAATTACATACTTTAAGTGTGTTAAGAGCACTGGCACAAGGAAATAATTTCAGCACTAATTTATTGCTGTTAAGATATTTATTAAATTAATATCCTAGGTGTATATTCGTGGAATTGTAAATTTGAGTCTTAATGAGAGCTCATTTTAGATGGAGGTAAATCTGTAAATGTAGTGCCAGATCACACCATCTGTGTTTCAGCACACTGTGTGTTGTAAAATACAAGTAGGAACAGCAAAGGCAAAAGATGCCATGAAAATTACAACTTCTTCCCCCAAAAGATGTCATTCTGTTCCCAAACAAATTGCCACGTTACTTATTCTCAGGGTTCAGTGTTTCAAAAATGCTTAGTAATGCATGTCTTCCAGTAGCAGATCTTGCATCTGCTTGGAATCTTGCTGTATTTCTCTGTTAGTTAATGAAAATAACTATGTAAGATAACGGGAGAACATTTGTTTTTCCATCATCAGTTATTGTTAGTAACAGTTAGGATATTAATAAGAAGAGTGAATCAGCTACAGGTGTTAATGGTGAGCTTCCCATTCAGTGACAGAAAGTAGTCTTATGATCTTCCAGCACATTTTTGTCTAATAATAATTTCTGATTTGCATGTTAATCAAACCAATTCCCTTGATTAATTCCCTAATGAGTCAAAGTGAATTATAGACTTAAAATACGAAAGGATGATAGTCTGTTTCCTTAACAAAAAGTTGAGTTTACATGAGCTTTTTTTTTTTTTTTTTTAATGCAAATATGAAGAGAGGTCATACTCTTGAGGTTCAAGTAAGTATCCAGATGGCTTTGCTTATGTATTTGAAGAGCCTTGAGGGGAAACATCTGTCCTGGTTCATGTCAGGGTTACTGCAGTCAAAGCAAAATTACTTGTTTTCAGGTGGTGTGCAATACAGTATGTTCTAAATATTTAGAAAATATCCTGTACATTGATTTCCAGATCAAATGCCTAACAAGGTAGTTCTTAAATTCCTGTTTAGTTAATGCTCCGTCTCTCTCCATCCTAGGTAATATTAAAGCTTGCATACAATACAGCGGGTAGAATATGCACAATTCTCACAAACAAATTAAGGTGTAACCTACCTTCCTTCTGTGAGGTACACTCTATATTTTTGTACTTCTCAGAACTTTTTCATTCTTCAGAGTCCTGATAGATGTTTAGGGTTTGATAAGGCAGTGAAGGAACTGAGGAACCACACTTCTGCTTTATCATCCCCAGAATTTTCAGGAGCAGCAGAGAAAGGAATATAGGTATTCTATCCACTATGCATTCCTAGTTCCACTATCTGAGCTGTGTCTTCTAAATTTGTACCATAATAAATATGTATAATGTGTTTCAAAGAAATTGGGGTGGAAGTGAATAACTGTTGTGGTGGTTTTGACTACTGGACTCCTTTGATAAGCACCATCATGTTCAACAGTCCAGCTGGTTTTTTTCAGTTCTTTTTGATAGACGAATATATCATGCACTTAATGCCTGTGCAGTCATCCACAAATGCACCGGTTTGAGTTTTTGTCAGTCTTTTTTGAGTGTGTGCGTGTCTGTAACATTAAGAATTTTTTGTATTAGTTTGGGTTTTTATACAGATCATCGGTGAGTCATCGCTGGCCAGGTAGCCTTTATTTTAAAAAAGCAAAAAAGGTGCTTGTCCAGCATAAACAGAGTTTGGATTTATAAAAATGCTGAAATTCCTATTGCTGGTAGTATGTATCCTGAATCCCATTAATACATATCTAGAACTTGTAAATGAGAAGGAACAAAGTCAATATAGGGAGACTTTAAAGAAGATACTGGAGAACTAGGAAACAAACTAGTTTACTGTCGGTTAATGAAAGTGATTTATGTTTTTCTGAACATACTAGTTATGCAATCCCAGCTACAAAATTATCAGGTTTAGGTATACAAAATTACTACAGCATTGTGGATATTTAAATTATTATACTTTTATGGTAAAGCAATTTAGTATTGTAGGGATTAATATTTTTGAAACTATTATTTTTGAAGTTAACATATTTTGCAGTTTCCAGTAATTATCTGGCTTTACTCTCTCTGAGAAAGCTAACAAATCTTTAACATAGGCAGTAGTACACATTTTTTTCCCTGGAGCCCTTCTTTCCATACTGAAGATGTACAAAGCAATAAAAATTATTGATTAGAGCAATCCTAAGCGTAAACCACCAAAATCTTAAACTTCTGCCTGCCTGTTACCATTTTCAGTGAGTTGTACATTCTTCTAGGTTTCTTCCATATTTAGCATCTAAATTAAAAAAAAATAGTAATTTTTTTCGCTAAAATTAAGTCAATAATTTTAAGCCAGTAAATATAAAAGTTTCTGTGATTCTAATCTTTTTACAAACTCTGTGTGTATCGCTGACATAGCAATTCTCATTGCTGGCACCTGACTGTATTTTGTATGTTCTTTGAGTTCTAAAGTAAGACTACAGCAGGCATGTGGCTTTCCACATTCTAGGTTTTGTAAGACCAGTTTATAAAGAGATAAAAAATAGTGCACTGTATTTCAATACGCAAATATGTTTAGCAGAGGACAGTGCACCATGACTAGAACTTTACTATGCTGTGCAAAGATGACATAATAATGTGCTTCTGAATTTGTTGATTTGAATGTATCCTAATTGTTCCAATTTCTTTTATTTGGGAAAATAAGAGTATTACAGTAGTCTTTTTTTTTTTTTTCCTTTATTAGTCTAATCTTAATGTGAACTTTCATTACTGAGTGAAATATCTTAACCCAGATTGTAGAATCTGATTAACTGAATGTATATGCTAAAAATTTTAAAGGAGCAAAATACCCTTTTGCTGAATACATCTTACCATAGCTAGAAGCTAGTAATTGCTATTAAAGACTGATTCTTTAAGAATAAATGTCAAAATCTGTCTCAAGGACTGGTTTTCAACTAAGATTTTTAATCTACTGTAATGACTTCTATTTTTTTCAAAGATATTTTTAGTAATACAATTTATAATAACATGTCCGAATTCCTGAGAGCATTTTATCATCACCTACTAATAATGACTGCAGACTGTTCTCTAATAGATCTTGGTATTTAATGGTTTTGTCGTTAAGGTTCTCATTGGAATAATTTATCATTAACTTAATTATTTATCATTCTTTTCTAAAAGGAGCTCATAGAACTCTAAAGATTTTAGCATTCTGAAAATTACGTTAATCTATAAAAATGGAAAATAGTTAATTTTTAATTTTATAATTCAGTAAAATATATATATATAGTCTCTGTCATTTTATAAATAAAGCACAAAACTAGAAGAGTTCGTTTGGAACACAAGTTGACATATTTGCATTTGTTTGGCTTTGGCCTGTTTATAATTACTACCATTTTCTGATTTCCCGTGGCCAGTGCATTTTTAGAAAGTTTTCAATAGAACAGCAACATTAAAAATAGAATAGAACTTTAAAAAGCTATTCTTTTAGCTTTTTAAGCTAAAAGCTTTTTAGCTAAAAAGGATTTTTAAAATCCTTTTTAGAGTTACAACACATTGTAGTTGTTTCCAAGCAGAATGTTCACACTCAGGATCCTGGCTTTGGCCCACTGTGGAGACAGACCAGAACCTTACAGTTTCTATCGTAACTTCTCTTCAGCCCTTATAACAGAATTTTAACTGAAATCTCTTCAAGGTTTCCTTTATTATTTTCCCTCCACTTTCATGTGTAATCAGATATTATCTTCCTCTAAGAGGAAGGTAGTTATAAACTATACCTGATATAATATGGTGATATATGTAGACTGCTCTGATTCTGAGCACCTAAATCTTTTTCTTTTTTTTTCTTGTTTTTTAATAGCAATGGGAACACACACTTTGGTCAGAAGGGCAATTATGATTAAAATGTTATAGTGAACTCTGGCAGGTCAAACATAGTCAAAAAGCATAGCAAATATAAAGGCACTTAATGCTTGCATATATATGTAGAGTTACTGGTCTTGTATTCCCTAAGCTTTTCATTCTTAAATGTTCTCTTTAAGGCTGCTGCAATTTGGCCTCAGTAAGATTGTGTCTGGAGAACTGCTGTATGAACACAGCATTCTAATTCCTGTTCAGTACAGACCTGCTTGACACTAGGCCTTAAGACTTGTGGTAGTTATAACATTTATGACAGGTCTTTACTATGGTCATTTATTACTACTGTAAAAATCTGCCATGTTTGGAACAGACAATGGAGAGAAGAGTTTAATACAGGCACCTTTAGAGGTGCTGGGGGCTCAGCTTTTCCGTGAAAGAAACTGACTTTTGCAAAAAATATTCTGTGCAGGATCAGATCCATATTGCTTTGTTTAGCAGCACTGTGGGTAGAAAGTAACCATCAATGTTCAAATTAATACCTGACTCATTTAAGTAAGGTTTTTAAAAGGATGCAATATTTAAAAGGGTAAGTGGAGAGTCTATTCTGCACCTATTCACTTTCCTTGAGTGGCAAATCTAGAAATTATGTGTGAGTAGGAGAAGATGCAAATAAGTAAGGCTAGGAAAATCCTCCAAAGTCCTCCCTATAAATACTTAGGTAGGCCTTGCTGTTTCCCAGAGCGAAATGTGAACCAGTAACCTAATAGTCACTTGCAAGTGGTTGCTCTTTCCAGTAATTCCTTTCTAGGTAGGCTTTGAGCTACTTCAGCAAGATCCTTGGTATACTTCCTGAAAATAACAAGATGAGACTAAATGAAGGCAATAGTTAAGCCCTTGGGACCCAGGGCTAAGGTTAGGTGTAAGTAACTAAGAGTCTGCTTTAGTCGTACTGTTTTTCTGACGCTAGTGGAAGAGAGACAAATGTCAAAATTTGTGGTCTAAGTCTGGTACCTAGATCAGGTCACAAGTACATTGACGAAAGATACAAGCTTTACAAGTGAATGTTAGCAAATCCTATAAGCATTGCAATGTATTTCTGTCTATCAGTACTAGTTTGGGTGTTATATAGGATACTTTTTTTTAAGACTGTACTATTAAAGAAACTTCTTCAGTAATAATGTTACTCAGGAAACAGGGCAAACCAACTTTAATGATAATTCACTGTGAAGTGCTAAGTGGTAGGAATTTCCGATTTTATTCATAGTGAACAAGCTAATACATTAGTTGCATATAAGAAGGGCAAAAGGACTGCTGAATGAAGCCAAATTTATTCTCTTATTTAAGCTAGTAGAATTCCACTGATTTCAGTGGTGTAACTTGAAAGGTTTGGCTGAGGTTTAGAAATATGTGAATTTTTCTGAATTTCACTTTCAGTTCTGAATTTACATATCTGACTGTTTTAATACCCTTTTTGTTGTTGGTTTTTTCTCATGTGTCTGTGGAACTATGGATAGAAATTCAGCAGCACTTAAATGTGTAAGAAACTACTTTTATCATAAACATCTTTACTGTCATTTATATTATTATTCAGTTTTTAAACCTCTTCAACCATTCAGGATAATAGGATAGTGTAAACATTCATTTAAAAAAAATCCCATGAAAATACATTTTCTGTTTCATATATAAACAGTTCATGGTAAATTCATATTTAAATAATGAAGAAGATTAGGAAATGTCTCTAAGTAGCTTTTTGTGAGCAGCACATATAAAAACCTTTCAGTACTAGTGATGTTCTTTTGTATGGCTATGTTTACAACTTACAGTAACTTGAATTACTCAGCTCTATCCAGGGGCTGTATAGATAAATCAAGTAAATGAGCATTTATCTTCAGTTAGGATCTTAAAGCTGTTACATATGTTGCTATAGCATAGTCTGTCTTCCTCCTCAGCAGTGAATATTTCAACTCAGGATCCAGACTGAAATTATTTCATGACTTCTAGTCGTCATCATTTGATTTAAAATGTACAGTGATCTCACAAATTATTAAAAGGGAGACAGTGTTCACTTATGCCTTATTAAGTTAAGAAACATAGCTTAAAAAAAGAAATTCCAGCTTCAGCAGCATCATTTTAGTCCAACAGAAGTAATCAGACACAGTTTATAAAAACTGCTTATGTTTGCAAAGAGTAGGCTGTAATAGACCTTTTCAGTTAACAGAAGACTTCCTTCACATCTAAAGTTAAATGGAAAGCTTTCAAAATTCAATTGTGGAATTTTTCCCTAGGTTGGCTGGCAGTTAAAGAACCTAGTAAATGCATTGCGGGAAGACCCAAATGGAGTGATTTTAACCTTGAAAAAACGTCCTCAGAATACCCTGGTTTCTGCTCCTGCCCTTCTGAAGAATGTGAGGTGGAAGCCTCTTGCACTTCAGGTAAGAAGGCTGTTGCAATGCTGGTGTCATGGTAAATCCTTTACTCTATTCAAGAGAAAACACTAGAATCTTTCCTTCCAGTGAAAGGAATGGGAGCCTCTAAAAAGTCCTAAATTCCTTTGAAATAGGGTGCTGACATAAGTAAATGTGGCTATACAGTATGTGTCAATAAGATTGTTTTCCTCCATTTTTTCATGAAGTTGGGAGCCACAGGAATTCATAGAAGGAAAGAACATTTACAGTTTGGGTTACTTAAGAACAAGTCAGTCTAAGGTTCAGTAGCTGCTTTGACTGGCGGAGGCAACATTGCTTCCCTGTTTCCATTATTTCACAGTCTGTCAAAACTACTTGTTCGTAATCAAGCATGTCAGAATTTTAGGTTTCAGAAAAAGTCTGCTTCTGCTCCACATCTCTCATCAAGTTTGAGGTTTTGGTAGCAATGTTAATAGAACCTCTTATATTTTCTGCATACTTATTCCTTGAAAACCTGTTGATATGAAAAAAATCACTTGTGAACATCACAGCTGGTTCTCCCTACAGCATCAACATATGTAGGAGAAACTGACTCACCATAAAAAGACTGAACTCAAAATGTCATTATTAAAGTAAAATTTTTTGAGTAAGTTAGTAACTATGCATGTTTAATACTGTATAACATCCTGTAATAAGTTTATGCACTTCTGTAATGTGGAAGCTTCACAGAATTGTTTTATTTGGATCACATGATACATGAATGTGTTTCTGAATAATTTTTAAATTAACAAAACAAAGCAAACCCTTCAAGCCTGTCCAGGCAAATTTCCTTCCTGCTTGGCACTTCCTGAATCTTTCATTCCTCAAAGTGCCTAAATCCTACACAGCTGCTTCACTTAAGGAGTTTGTGTAATCCTTGCAGCTCAGGAGTGCTGCCACTTGGGTTTAGTGCCATCTTTCCTTTCTCTGTGACTGCCTCTGGGGGAGAGGAAAGGGGCATTGTGACACCCAGAGGAGATTTCGGAACTCTTCAGATTTTTCTGTCATAAGGGTGCAGGAATAACATTCTTTGCTCTAGCAAGATGATTATGTATCTACTTGCGAACTTCATATGAAACCTCCAGGGGCAGCAAAATGGAAATTGCATTTGCAACAGGGCTTCCGTAGAGATCGTCTCTTTATATTAGTACATTAAAGAATCATAAGTTTTGTCAGTGTGAAAACATTATGTACTGGTAGCCAGCTAACTGAAAGTGCACCAAGCTATTTTTGTGGAATTATCAACAGTTTCTATTTTTGTGACGTGTACTCTCCTGATGACCCAGAACGCAAGAGCCCCTGAGGATCAAAGGGTGTTTTGTCATCCTCACTAGGACATGTTTCTTCTGTATTGGAGAATAGTGCAGTGAGGGATTTAAATAAAAATATAAATCACTTAGGGAAACAAAAAGAGCATTGCCAGTGTTACTTCTTAACAGTAGATTTTGTAATAAGATGTTGAAAACCAACTTCAGGTCGTCTTTAGGTCGTCTTTATTCCTCATGCCACAGAGGCAAGCTCAAGTATTAGGATGTGGATACATTTCAGGACGCAGTTTTTGGTTTTGTCTGTTTCCTAAACTTTTCACCTGGATCTAGTATTATTTATTATTGTCATTAATGATTTGGAACTAGCATGATTAAATTTCAAGATGATACTCAAGCTTCTGTTTTCCTGGACAGCTGACATAACAGCTTGATGCTGCTGGAAAGCAGTGATCTCACTTCCCTCTCCCTGTTCTTGGCTGCAGAATGTCCTCGCCTTTGTTTGACTTTGGCATTTTTAGACTCTCTAGATCAGTTTAATTCGTTGAATTGGTAGGAAGGCTTCTGGTTTTATTTATTTGTTTTTCTGGAGTTTTCTACCGCTAATGGATTAAATTGGCTCTTACAGAACAGAGGCTGTCATAGGCTATTGACAGACTTGGAGAATTAAGGAGAATACATTCAGCATAGACAGAAGGTTTTATACTTAGACAAAAGTAACCAGCTGCATGAATGTAGGATATGGAATCATCAGTTAAGCAACGATCTGTAGAAAAAGATCTCAGTTAAAGTAGATCAAAACTGAAAACAGTTCAGCAAATGTCAGACTGTCACAAAAAAGGATAATGTATATGGATGTGTTATATTTCACAGTGTGTTCCATATATGGATCCATATATATTGCTCTGCATGTGTTTGTCATGGTGCGTTAGGTATAAAGATATATGTAATGCACCATGAAAAATAACACATGCAGAGCAACTCTTCCATTCTGATTCAGTGTTGGTAAAAAACAAAACAAAAACAGTACATAATTAGGGAAGGAACAAAGGAAATAGGATTTAAGAACTTGAAATTCAGAGGCCAGAAACAATATTTGTTAACTCAGGTTGGTGAGCAGGAGGAATTTTTTAAATAAAAGTTGTCATGTTTTCTATCATTGCTTAAGGCATTTATAGGTGGTTATTAATAATTTTTCCACAATAATTGTGTTTCAAATTATACCACATAGTTAATTTATGAATTATTAATGATACAGAATCTGTGAATCCTTATAAAATTTATTTATTGGTCTCATTCTAGTATTCCTTTGCTGTATATAGTTTCCCTTGATGCTTAATTAACAACAGCAGATTGTTAACATATGCTGAAGTTCTATGCTACAATTATCTTTCAGTGAGACAACATGTCAGTCATACCATTTTCTCATTTTGTCTCTAGTTGGTGTTATGTGATATTAGAAGACTATTTTAATTTTTAAACTCTGTGCTTATCTTCCCACTCAATATAAAATGGTTCTTTCATCTGCAATGGTAAATAGTGCTCTGGTTTTTATGAAAGTGAGCACACCAGTAACTTCATTCAAATAAAATACAACATTTATTGTATTTTTTTTCTTTTTATTTGCAGAAATTTTCTCATTGGAATAATCCTTCCTGTTACAACTACTTGATCCAGAACATTAAACTTTTTATTATTTAGCCCGAGATATAGAATCTGTCAGGTGATATGAGTAGTAAAGCTTACATCAACAGTGACAATTTTATAATGATTCTTACGTATTAGAAAATACATGTAATACTCTGCAACTTTATAAGTATCTTCAGAATAATTCCAGTTAAGTAGCTGATTTCAGTTTTTGAAAACCGTATGAATTTGCAGAGGTGTTGCTTTGTATAGAAGAGAAATTCTATAGCATTATTAGAACAGATGCTTGTAGGGTGAAAAAAGGAAAAGAACAAGTTGGTGTATACCACTTCTTGTATACCACTCAAGTTAGTTTGCAGTTCATAGTTCAGGTACTGTACTCTGGTAGAATTGCTCAGATGAACTCTGAAATTATGTGCTGCCCATTTACTTTACTATCTCCATGAGAAATATCTTGGGCAAGAAAGGACTTGTAACATTTCAGACAAAGAAAATGCAGCAGGAAAGTTGTGTTCTGTTCTCTTAAATGTCCTGTATCAGAGGAGATGGTGAACAGTGATTTCCTTCTCATCTTAATGCCACTTATGCTTTTATTGACTTCTGTCATATTCATATATATTTCATTGTATTCTTTTGCTCTGAGGACAAAAATTATTATTTACACATCAAAAAAGGTATATATTTCAAGTTTCAAAAAAGTAAAAACCCACAAGACCTGAAGACACTGTGAATGTACCTGCTGTTTTACAGCACAGCTATACCAATTTACCAGTACGTGAGAAATACTCAACAATTTTGAGAGTTCTGCTTCTTATCGTGAGTAGTATTTGTATTGTTGAACATTTAATTTTTCTGAATAGCAGCTTGTCCAATAAGCAATTAGTCATCTATATCACTGGCATGAATGATTCTATTCTGACAAAAATTACACACTGTAGGAATTTATAGGGTGATACGCAGTTACAAAGCCCCATTTTCCCTTACCGCAGGCAATCCATGTAGAAGAGTGACGCCTGTGTGTTTTCTGTGAATTCACCCATCAGGGGAATTCTGGGGATTGAGTTTATTCCTTCAAGGGAGAAAGCAGAGACTCAGTACCCCATCCTTAATCTTCATACCCCCTCAAAAGGTAAGGGATGTCCATGTTCAAGCCTCTTGTTGCTGTACCACCGGGCTTTACCAGCTTCCTGCATCTTGTCCTGCTGGTTTTTGCAGGTTGCACTGGCGTCATGTTTGTTGTTTTGAACAGCACTTCTAAAATAGATACAATATTTGATTACCCCCAATATTTGTAAAACACACTCAGAATCACAGTAATGTATTTTGTTTCTGAAACAGTTTAAATTTTTGTGTTTGGCAAACAACTGTTTATTTCTGATGAGTGTTGAATTTACCATTTGTCTTACATTTTTATTCTGGTATTTCAGCATTGCTTAATCATTTTACTGATAATTAGCTATTCTCATTAAAAACTTTGAATAACATACAGCAGATACCTAAAGTATCACTTTTCAGAAGTCCTCTATAAACAAATGTTTTCCTTGGGATTTTTTTCACCTGTGCCTGTATGTGCACACACCTCATCAAACATTCATTTGTACACACACAGTCAGCATAATCACTTTAAGTAATTTTATTGGAATTAAGAGCTAAGATTTAAAGAATCGACTATGTCTAATTGATCCTGGTTGGGATGATATTCACTATTTATTAAAATTACCTTTCTGGATTTGGTATAATACTAAAATATTATATTAAATACTCTTATTCAACTAATGTTTCAATAATATTAAAAGACCCCTGTGCTATTTTGCAGATACCTAAAATCACTGAAATTCCATGTCTGATATCACAGACATATCTGGAGCTCAAAGTGAAGGTATACATCTTTGCTACCTTCACGCTGAGCTCCAGATCATAGAAGAATTATATTTGCTGGAATGATCTAAGTGACAATAGAGGAGGAGAAAGCAGGTGCTCTCTTCTCTTCATTAAAGACTCCCAGGACAGATAAATGAAGAAGGCTTCTTGTGAGCAACTAGCAGAATCACCCAATATGGTTTATTTGGATTGGGTGCATCCTTTGAGAAAGAGATAAACAGACATTGTTCCAAAGGCATAATGGCTGGCAAATTCTTGGAAAGCACTGAAGACAGGTTTTTTTCATAGAGAAGGTAGAGAACATAAGTAGAGCTGAGAGGGAGAAGGCAGGAGACAACTTATCTGAGAGCAATCATGAAGCAGTGTATTTTCTTAAAAACTTAAAAGCAAACTTCAAGAGCACATGTTTCTGTAAACTCAGTGGATGAGCCCTTATAGTGTGCCATTGGAAAAGGCAAGAAGAAGATCTGGTATTTCCTGGGCAGGGGGAAGCACTCTTGGACCATTGTTTTTCAAACATGTTTATTGAAAAATTGTGAGAGGTGGGTCAATTACAGTAAGGTTACAGATAATGCTTGTCTTCAGAAAGGGGAAATGCAAGAGCCAGGGAATTATTAGCCAGTCTCTTAATATGCACAAACAGTTTGCAAGCACTTGGAAGATAACAGATGAGTAAAACCAACATTAATTTATTATGAAGAAATCATTAAACAGATTTAATGCTCTTATGTGACCAGTTAACTGGCCTGGTAGATAGGAGAGAAGCTGTATATCTTACTCTGATATTAATACCTTCTCTCATGACATTCTCATGTGTATGGCATAGAGAATTAAGGACTATGTGAAACTGAGATTGAGTGGGTGGAAAATTACTGGATAACCTTGCCTAACAAATAGCTGTTAATGGTTCACTATCAGACAAAGGATGTATCATTTAATATTCAAGAGATAGCTGATGATACATGTGGTTTTGTTCAATGTTTTCCTGACAACCTGAAGGATCTGCTTACTAAATTTGCATACAATGCTAAACCAGGAGGGCCTGCAAATGCAATGGAATCTTGGCTGGTAATTAATAATGACTTTGGAAAACTAGAAGAAAGCTCTAAAAATGTAATGAAATGAAAGAGAGGCAAGTGTAAAGTATTCTAATTGGAAATAATCAACTGCAGATTTAAAGACTGTAACAATGGAATAATATGGCAATAATTCCAAATAATGTGGAAATTACAGTAAAGAAAATGCTGAATATCATGTTGGAAGGAACTCAAATACCTGACTGAGAAACATAAATAGGAATATAAAACACCAGATAAGTAAAATAATTGTTGTGTTTTATTCAGTATTAGTACAATCTCATCTGGGTACTGAGTACACCTAGTATACACTCGGTACACATAGTCTAATCAGTTGGAGAAAGTACAGAGCACACTACAATTCATTAATGTTTTAGAAAACAAGCCCTATAACAGAAGAATCATGAGGTTTTTCTCCTGTTTTCTAGCCAAAATATAGGGAAAGAGATAGTATTAGAATGTAAAAAATAAATAAAAAGTTTAAAAAAGTGAAAAGGAAAGTTCTCGCTTTCTGCGATGAGTATGACAAGAATTGAATTAAATTGAAGCAAAAAAGATAGCATTGCTATAAGGTTAGATTTTTTAAAATCTTATCAGGAATATCATGGCTATCACCCTCTTTGGGGAAAAATTGAACCATCATATTATCTCTCCCCACTCCTTTTTTCTATTGTCAACTTCATTGACTAACGTGTAACCTTGACAACTGCTGAATATACACAAGCATTAAGAAGAAATTTTTCACAAGAGACTTGGTATAGGTAATTTCTTTTCTGATTCTGAAACGGAGTTTCTGCTTGTCTTTCTGTGATGGTGATAATCTATGTTTTGACCCATGGGAAATTGTATCTAGCTGCAGGTAAATTGGGGGATTAGTATTTAGTTTCTTTACTAATACCGGCACACCAAAACTGCAGAAATAATGGTAGTATTCTAAATGTAGTTGATACTGTGTGTAAGGTGGTAGGCCCTAATTTCCAAAGATATGAGAAAGTGGTGAATGATTCTTGTCTTTGGCAGTCACTTCTTATCTATTTATGTTGATAAGGTGAAAGAAACCTAAAACATTTGATCAGAGTGTAAGAGGCTTAACAATAGCATAGAAGAGTAGTATAATTTGGACCCCTATGAGACTGATATTCTCCTGAAAAAACATCCTTTTTTGGTATTTAGGATTGCTGTTACTTTTTGAATCACATAGAAATAATTTCAGTGTTTATCTTTAAAAGATAGAAAGTCTTGTATTTAGAAGAAGATTATAATTGGTCTTTGTAGCTTTCTTCCATTGTTTAGGTCACTGTGTTTTTCTTCCACCTGTAGAAAACTAGTTGTATCTATTTAAGCACAATTTTGTATTTGAATGGGAATTTTTCATATAAAACATCTAAACAATAATACTAAATAATTTTCTTTTTCTTGAATATAAACACAGACTGTACCTTGAAAAATATTCTTTGTGTATATATTATCTTTGTATCCTGCACAGAATATTTGGTGGTAGTCCTCATAGCCATTGACTTGAGCTTCCCTGTGGCATTTGAGTAAAAAAGTTGTGTTTAACTTCATTTAAAAATTTAAAAAAGCAAAAATACCCAAAGACCCCCATAATTTATTAATACTTTTAATATTTATGATGCTCACATTTATTGCTTAGGTTAATTTATATTTCATTGCTAGTCACCATAGAACCTATATTTGTACCACCATGGTAGAATCATCACCACTATGGATTCAGTAGAAAAATAAGAAACAATAGATGACTATGAATTCTGTTTTCTTAAAAAAATCTAGATATTCTGTCCTTGTTAACAATAGATGTTCTACTGAAATCAACATTATGGTTATGAACACTTTCATTCAGTGCAAGTATTCCCGAGTTCTGTAATTAATCTTTGTACTAATGGCATTTAATAGTGTATGTCCTTCCTCCCCATACAATTGATTTTCTGCATTGGTTAAAAATTATGTTTTGATTCTGAGTCTCAGATTTTCCCATGAGATGGCTTTTAAATTAATTCCACTGGTCTTTTTCTTTCTAGTTTCTTTCATAACTAGTCTTGAACTCTTTGGTAAAACAGTGTTTCTGTAGACACCTTTTTGGAAGAAACTTCAGTAATGCGAAAAAATGGCTAATCCAAAAAAAGAGGTCAAGATTCCTAAAATTATGCACATTGACTTCATTGTTACTTGTAGCACAGAAAATATTAATTTATTCTTTGTGCCTTTTTTTTTTTTTTTTTTACAGCCTGTAATTCCAACCAGTCCAACAAGCAGTTCTACAACGCCAACAAGTACAATGGGCATATCCTCAAAAATGGAGAACTCTGCACTTCAGGATGTTTTCATTCTGTCTCCTATGTCAGGACTTTATGGCCCCAGGTATTTATGTCCTGGTTTTGGAAAATAAAATTTTACACTTTAATTTCACTAGGTTAATAAAAAACAAACAAACAAAAAGCCCCACAATCAAACTAAATGGTTAGTAAAATTAAGAGCTAGAAATACATTAAACAGCATATCATTATTTTGAGAGAATTAACTTTTACTTAGCTGGATACAAGTTGAGCAAAACCTGGGTTTAGTCCTAAACCAAGAAAGCATTTAAAGAAGTCTTTAATCATTTAGTTTTATTTACTTTTAAGCGACCACTTGTATCATATTCTAAAGCATGCATTTCTGCAAGGGAAACCCTTGCCTTCTCATGTTATACCAATTCCTTATGCTCCCTTTCAGGTACTAGAAAACTCCTGAATAACTATGTTTATCTTACAGTTAAAATGGAACCAATGATTATTTCGTTAATCTACATTTGTTGGATTGAATCACTTTCATGAAAGTTCTCATCTACAGCATTTCAGTTACAGGACTTTTTCTTTGTAGTGTTTGGGAGGGACAGTTGTATGCTTTAGCTTTATCATACAGTGGTTAATTTCTCCATAATCTTCTGGTTTACTGTTTTTAGGGATGAAATTGGAATAATGTCTTGTGACGACATCAGCAAATTTGGAAAGTCTGGAATGAAAGGCTCTGAGTCTCCAAGCTATTTTCTGGAGCATGAAAGTGGGAAATACTACACGTTAATTGAAGGTGAAGGCCACCCTGTGGGCTCTGAGTATGAGAGAAGCAGAGCTACAGGAGTGCGGAGAAGAGAAAAAACACCCACTCACGGTAGGCTTGATTTCTTAACATTTAAAAATTGACCAAATTTACAAATTGTGCTATTAACACTGCAACATGCCCCAGATATCTTCATTCTTTGTTAGACCATGACCTGTTGGCTCTGAATACTAGACAAAAGTTTATGTGAAGGAAGAATTAGTATAATTACAAGCTAACATTCATGATCAGGAGTGTGTAAATTAGTTATAGATTTATTCTGCACTGCATACTTAAAATTTTGAATGATACTTAAGTTCATATTATTTGGATAGCTAGCATCTTGATTTACTCAATTTCATTCACAAGCTCTTGGAGATTATTCTAGTTGCAATCTTCTGGGCTGTTAAACTTCAATTGGAGGGCCTCAAAAGGCTTACTGGTTGTATGAAATTAGATGTAAGGCCTCCAAAATTCAGCACTGTATTAAATGGATATAATTACATGAGTAGTATCCTACAATGCAGTTGTTAATACTGGAAACATATTTCAAAATCTTAGGATGGGGATTGTTTGAATATATAAGAAGCTATTAAAACAATAAACTCCGGTTTTATATAGAAATTTTGCGTGTATGTAAATCCATATGAGCATACAGTTATACAAACATGTGCTTGTATATGAGTATATGTATCTATATAAAAGGTATTGCTGAAAATGAATTGATGAAATTTTTTTTTGCTTATCTGTTAAAACTTATTTCCTTGGTGTTTGGTGAATTTTAGAAGAATACTACTGAAATACAGCAGAGTATTCGCCATATATTTTCAGTGGTTTTATTTTCAAGGCAGTAAGTTATTTTTGTAAAGTTTACAGTCTTAAGATAACAGATTTCTTTTAAAAACTTTAATTGTATCTGATTTTGAAAATGGCATTATTTCTGAGCCTCAGAGAAAGCAATGACTATTCCTTCTGATCATAGCATTCTGTATGGGTAGCTGCTATCTTTTGAGATATATATATATTTATGTGATGCCATCAATAAGTACTTCATTCATCTACTCAGACTAAGGTTTTTTTCCTTTCTCTCATTTTTTTTAAAATGTTCCTAAATTTTTTTGTCTTTGATATCTACGAAAGGGAAAACCTCTCACAAGCTCAGAGTAGTAAAGAAAAAGGTGTCTGTGAAGAACACAGGTAATAAAAACATGCTGCAGTTCAATGGAGATAATGCTAAGGGCAGTTATAGTGGAAGATCCAATAACAGCTGAAATGGAATACAGCTGGGGAAAAAAAAAAAGAAAAAACTTTAAGCACTTCAGGCACTGATTCTGTTGGTCTGCCATAGAACTGGTTAGTCTGGTTCAGGATTTGATACCCTGTATGTTATTAAATGTAGTTTCCCATGCTTCCTTCAGTTGTTAGTACTTCAAGATGATGCAGCTTTCTCTTCGCTGTTCTCAGACTGAGGTGTTCTTATCACCATAAATGTTAGAAGAGAGGGCAACTGATGGCCCCAGATGCCAAAACAGATTTTGATAGTTAAGATGTACAAGTATTTTCCTCTGTCAATAAATGTTTGCTGTGGTTTTCTTATTATATGCGAGGTATTTATGGCACAGTTTACCTGTTATCTGGGTTAAGGTTTCAACTATGTTACCTTTTGGCTGAGGTCAGCTAATGAGTGACAGTTAAAGTAATTTCACCTGCTGTTTGGAGAGCTGAGAGAGTAGAATTCAAGTAGGAAAATATGACAGCTGCAAGGATACTTCAAATTACTTGAAACTGCAGTGATAGTTCACTGCAGCTAGAGAGTGATAATTCACTGCAGCTAGACTTTCCCAACAAAGGACATCTGACTTTCCAAGTGTTGTTCTGTTTTTGTCATTCTGATAGTTTGAAAACAATCTTATGTTTATCAGTTAAGCAGAACTTTTGTCCTGGTTTTGTATTTTGCTAACTATAGCTGGCTTTATGGTAAAAAATGGCAAAATATCAATTGTAAAATGGACAGGATCACGTATGTATACACACTACCTTTTCAGCATAGGGAAATTTTAATAGATCTTTGTTACATATAGGATATTTTTGGTAACTTGTATGGTCATATACTTGATGCTTGAAAGAGCTGTAACATGGAAGAGTAGGATTCCATCTTAAGACTAGTAATATCAGTCTCTCTCTCCCTGATAGGTGACATTATTTTATAATAAAATTAGAATGAAAGATAAATCTTAACTGTGATTAAAATTAGAGCCAGATGGATGTATTTGGCTTGCTTTCATAAATTCATGCTGCATGATGACTTAAAATGTTGGGCTCTGTGCCTGATCCCAGAAATACACAAGATTTTTCTTGTGTTTATGATGGACAGTTCTGATTTTCTGTAACTTTGAAAATCCAGAAGGTATTTGATTTTAAAGTCTCAGGAATATGCCTTTGTTTCAAAATTTTTTAAACTACAGATTAAATTAATATGTCAATTAACAGACTTCCAAATCCAAATTTTGTTCTACTGTAGTAGAATGGCTTGTACTTTTTGACTTAAAGATGTACATTTGAATCATCAAAGTGACAATATGTCTTTCAGTGGAAAGGCAGGATTTATGGTAGATCCAATAAACACACATCTGATGCTGGAACCAGATAGCCATGGGCAAAGTAAGGAAAATAGAACTTCTGAAGTCTTTCATGGTTAAATAGATGCTTTCATTATTGTCAGGACTCACACAAACCACAGTTCAGAAATTCCTGCTATGGACTTACCAGAATTAAAGCAAATATTAGAAACCAGTCACTGTTGCAGCTGGTAGGTAGAAGAGTTCTCAGGCAGATGACACCCTCAGTATTGATAATATATCCAAAATCCAAGAAGGCAAATAAGTCCATTTTCTCAAACCATTTGTGAAAATTAAGCTTGTATTTAACATTGCTGCAGTGCATTTCTTTTTATTTTTTATTTTTTACCAAGAGTTATACTCTGCTATTAGTCCAACTTTAACATGCTATGTTGTTTAGAGTTCTTGCGGCAAGGCATATCAAATCTCTTCTATTTGTGTTGAAGAGGCAAAAACATAATAAATAAGGGGGGGGGGGTCTTTCAATTTATACTCGTATACTTGTACACAATAATTTTCTACTCCTCAGAAAAATATCCAAGTTGCAATGTTAAAACTGTTTATAGGTTACATTTGTTTGGGAAAGAACTTGGAAGTAAAATAAGCAGTATGCAAAATCACTAGTTGCTTTGTTCGGCATGTGTGTTTCCTGTCCTAAATTTCTACTTTTGATGTCGATTGTGCTGTGGTATCTGGCGTTTGTTACAAATCTCTTCAGAGCTTCAGACCTTTCTTCTCTTTCCAGAAATACTACTAAGCTTTATTATGTTGATCTTCATTTGTTATGTGCATTCTTATTTTCATATTTTTGTTTTTTAATTTATAATCTTTACTTGTTTTGCATTCTTTTACATATTACCAATTCTTCCCTTTGTTTGATTTATTGGGGGGGGGGTCCTTAATTAATATTATTCTTCCAAGGCCAAATTTAAGATTAGGCATTGAATAATGTATTTGTAGTTAAAGGTAGTTTCAACTGTTAGGCAGACAGGGAAACTACATATATTTTCTATACAATTAGTTATACACTAACTTTTATGGTATGAGCAAATGTATAATATGGGAAAATCTCAGTACTCTAGGTATGTTATCCCTTCAATTTTCAGA
This sequence comes from Harpia harpyja, assembly GCF_026419915.1. NCBI lineage: Eukaryota > Metazoa > Chordata > Aves > Accipitriformes > Accipitridae > Harpia > Harpia harpyja. Next base: position 23,555,486 of record NC_068957.1, on the reverse strand, counting down.
AAATCATGTTATCCAGAAGCATACTTGTCTTATATACCTGTTTGTTCTTAAAGCTTCCTAACATTTTAGTAGCTAAAAAGCTGTATTTTGGAAGAATGGTGAATAGAAAACTATATTAGCACACAAATAATCCACAGAAAATACTTTATCACTCTAATCAACCTGGGGATATTGATAATGAAAAAGAAACTCTTGTTCACATTTAAATTCTATAATTATCCTAGAAACAGAACAGTAGCAAACTACTTCCAAAAAAAATTGCTGGAGTGCTAAAGAAACACACTAAATTTTAGTCAGCTGGCACATGGAAAAAGGAGTCTTTGGCTTCATGGGTCAGACAGAGCTGAACCCGTAATCTAGAGGGTGTGTTTCTGTGTTTTGTGATGATAATGCACACTGACAAGGCCAAAGTGCTAATGCTTTGTAGTCAGTTTTGTAGTATTCTTCATTTAATTGCCTGCTATCAATGTTCTACTGATACTCTAGTAGGGAATGACTAATGCACATTAATATCTTGCAGCCATAGTACCATAAAATCGTATTAATTAAACCCCTAATGTCTCAATCTTCTTTGTTGTTGTTACCAAACTGCACTCCGTGTTTTCTTTTTAAGGCATTTGAAATTAACGTTCCTTGAAATGAGATCCCCTCATTACTCACCATGTGATTTTCCAGGTCAAATAGGTTTTACGGTTTAACTGATAGATATGTAATGTTGTATGTGTATTAATAGTCTTTCTAGTTTTTACTAACGCATATTAGTCCGTTTAAAAACTGCTTCTCTCTTTATTCCAAAACACCTATTTAATGAGTGAGCAAGTTTTTACAGAAGAGAGTTTAAAAATAAATTTGTAATCAGCTTTACATATACAAGTCATTTCACCAAAGTCAGTGGTACTTTCCTTCAGATTGGTATAATGAAGAGGAGAATCCCGCATATACGATGTTTAATTGATCCTGAATGCTACAGCTTTAATAACGTACAGGCACTGATAAAAAGGATTGCTCTGAAGGGTCACGTCATGCCTGTCATTTATAAGCATCGTTTACTCTACAGCCTTCTATTTTTAGTCTTCAAAAATTATATTGGTTTATCTTGAATTTTTTCCAGGAGATTTAAGGCCTGTTTCTATGCCTACTGAGTACAGTTGGATAGGGGAGTCAAAAGAACAAAACATGTACAAGAGGGGAAGCAGAGGTGAGTATTTTTTTTTTCTCTGCTCTTCTCCAAGACTTTTTTTTAGTTTGTTACTTAAGAAGCTTGAAAATATCATCACAGGAACGAAATCTATTTTCTTGAGTGCCACAGAGAATATAAAAGAGCCTGTTTAGTATCTGGGTTTCTGTGTTTCTATTCTGAAAATTTAAAAAGTTGTGTATGAGTAGGAGGGATTTACTCTATCTAATTCTAGTATAAAGAAAGATAAACATCAAGGGAAAAAATACTTATAAGTTTCAGATATATGTTAATAGCAATCAGTTCTTAATCTTCACAGTTCTAGAAAGCAACAAGTGATGTTATAGATGTAAGGTAATGTCCTTTGAGACACATTTTGATTAGTATGAATGAATATTTGAAATGAGAATCAGCAACTGTATTGTCAGTGTTCAGACTAGCAGTCCTAATCATATAAATTTCTATTGATTCCAGTGGGAGTTATGAACTTTGGAAGAAGCATGGTGATAGCAAAGTTCCTTTCTTCCTTTTTTTCCTCTGCTAAAAAGCAATTACATCATTCAAAAGAATATTCTTCAAATGTGCAAATATGTTTATTGTTATGCCAATTGTTAAAGGTTCTTAAATACTATTTTTTCAGAATCTTCTAGGCACAGTGTGGGTAGCTGAGAGTTCAACTTGACTATTTACAATGTGACAAAATTGAATGATGTTCTTGAAAATTAATACAGGATTTCAAACTACTTTTTTTTAGTAATCTTTTCATTTCATTTAAGGCACAAGCCTTTTCTAATTTATTCCAAATCTGTTGATTTATGTTTAGTTTGTGTTTCACTGTTATAGACAGATTCCTTTCCTCAGACTTGTTGCCTGGCCAGTTCCCATTTTGAAATTGTGCCCAAGTATATTGCACATCTTAAGACCATTATTCCAGTTTGTCAGGTTCCTTGAAATTACAATCCTTGTCTCTGGAATGGTCCCAGAGATGCTCCCTGCTTGATACAATTTACAAGTATTTTATGTGTATGCTGACTTTCACCTCAAATGGCAAAGGCTGTCAGTAAAGGTAGTACCGAGTCCAGTGCAAGTCTTCACAATTCACTTGACATTCACATGACTCTTTCCAGTCTAATAGTACCAAGTGATGATCTTTGACTTTTCACTGAAACCTGTTGGCTGTATTTATATTTTCTTTGTTACACAAGCCATATGATGTGGACTAGCTTCTTACCGTCTGTCATGCAAGGACCTGGATATGCACCACCATCTTTTCTGTGCCTAGGTTTTGTGCCAACTACTTAGTTTGCTCTTGATTGGAACCTTAGTACAAATAGGTTGGTTTGCAGAGGAAAGAGTCTCAGATGAAGTGGGGAATTAACCAAGCTGACAATACAGATGCAGCCAAAATGGTTCTGTTCTATTACTAATGTTTTTTTCTTTTTTTTTCCTCCAACAACTGACTCTGAGAATTCACTCCTGCGGTATCTGAGTGATGACAAGATACTGGTTATCCAAGAAGAGCCTTTGACACAAAAAGACAACAAAAGGGACACAGGTCATAGGTCAAGAAAAAAGGGCAAAACCACAAGCAGTCCAAACTACCCTATTAGTCCATCCGTATTAACATCTACTATTAATGTTAGGCTTGAACCTGGACAGCAAGATGTCTTGAATTTCTCGCTAGCAGAAAACAATACAGTTCCACTTTATCACGTAAGTACAGAACAAAAAACCTTACTACATAAAGTACATGGAAAACACTAAAATGTTTTCCTTTTAGGATTGATACAGGTATAAAAGCATATTCTTCTACTTTACATTTTAATGTTGTATTTTATAGTCCAAGAAAGTTGCTTAATGTCAGTATCACGATAACTTTCACATAAGAACAGTCTAGACAGAATGGAAAAATGCAAGGTGAGGATCATTTTATATCAGATGCTTTAAGTAAAAGAGTGCTCCTAATTACTCAGTCTCACTGAGTTTAGTTTAATTTGACCATATTATTTTTTCAAAGGTTCATGAGGATCCTATACTCAGCCTCTGATAAGAATTAGTTATACATTAGTTTACATGCTTTTATATTTCCACTCCAATTGTTATGTCTTGTAAAAATAGACAAGCCTAATGGAGTTACTGTTTATTTAAATTGCAGTATCATGGCCACAGTCTAGTAATGTGAATTTTTGGTACTGATAATAGAGGAAATATTTTTTACTAAAAACTATGGAGATGATATAATTCATTGGATGAATGACCAGCCAGTTCTTATAGCCACCACAAAAAAGCACTAGGTTCTTATGACTGTCGGCTTGTGCAGAATTTCACTGTACTGATTCAGATGTCCTGAAATAATCAACACCCTTTTAGAGATCAGTCCTCACTGTTCATGCTTTGCATGTGTAATATTGCCTTTTATAGAGGCATTCTTAGATTTTACTCATGGTCCTACCATTTGGGAGCGGACTGTTCCATTCTCATGACATAATAGTAGCTTCAGAGTATTTTGTGCTCAAACCTCAGTATCTTCAAGGCAGTTTTTTACTGAAGAAAAAGCCTATTTCCTCCCCACATTTGGTATGGAAGCTTTCAAAGGTGTATTTATTTTCTAATCATGTTGAATTTCCTCTTAGAAAGACCTAAGTGAAAAAGCAGGACTTGTAGCAAGTTTCTTTGGACTTTTTTTGCATTTGAGGCTTCTACCTGGTGTTTCTTTCTCTGAGCAAAATCTTGGGAGATGACTGTATTTGCATCAAGTCTGAGAAGGTTCACCTCCGGGGTGAAATATAGCCATTGATTCATCTCTGTTGCCGCAAGCTGTCAGCATTTGATAGTCAGAAGATCAGATACTTTTCTTCTGTCTTCAGAAAATTTAAGTTTCCCTTTCCTATGCCACTTGAAGTTAGTATTTTTGGAAAAAGTGGAAGGCCTTTTTCCCCAACTTCAGAGAAAGTCAAGTAGATTATAAATCAAGTCATGTGATTGTCTATCAGGATATGTTTATTCTGTCCATAAAGTCTTAGAGAGATCATCAGGATCACAAAGTCAAAGAAAAAGATTTCAAATCCAGAGCAAAAAGCAGTAGCTAGTTTACTAGGAAGAATGAGGAAATTATTATGCAAGTCTGAAAAAAACTGAACAATATTTCATAACTTGGTAGATGAATCAACTGGGTTTAGTAAATTTTTTTTGGAAGAGTGATTATTGTCTGTTGACTCACCTGACTTTTGAAGAAAGGGAAATGGGTCATATGGGGTAAGATGCTAGTTGCACCCTTTAAATAATGGTAGTCATTTGTTAAATTCCCAGAGTCAGGCCTGTTGTCACATGATTTATTTTTGATCATCAAGGCAACTTCTGTTTAAAGTTCCAAGGCAAAATAAATTTCCTGGCAAAGTCGAGATAAAAGTTGCTGTTTATTTCAGTTAAACCAGAATTTAATGCTTGGAGTTTGTTAAGAAATCACCAGATTGAATCAGATCTATTGCCCTTCTACCCTAGCAAAAGGTATGACAAAAGTCATACCCTTCAGGGGAAAGTATAAGGAGGCAGATGTTGGGCAACGTACAGCTCTCACCAAAGTAGTCAGAACTCGGTAGTCCTGAAGTGGATACTTTTTCAAAAATAAAAGTGGCATTTCTCTTGAAGAGTAATGTGCCACATATTCACTGTGATTTCAGAACTGAAGACGTATTATTGTGCATGATTTCCATACAGTCGTATGAGCTTTGTGTTCTGTATAGCAGTTTGCAAATCACTCTATACAGAAAAACAACCAGTTAACAACCAGTTACACATTATAGAAGTATTATTTTATCTTAAATGTCTGCAATATTATAATACACAGTTTTAAATTATTTTTGTCAGCTGCTTTCTGTTTGTAAGTCACAGTGACTAGGAGCAGTTCTTCATTCTGTGGCTTTCATTGTGTATTAGAAGAAATGCAGCTATTTGAAACAGACATGATAAATTAGTAATATGATATTGTATGATAACACAATAAATATGAAAAAAGAACCTAATGACATAATATGTCAACTGTAAAGGCTCTGAAGGAAATGCAGGAAACTGGAAAAAGGGTGATATCATGGGAGGAGATAACATTACATGTAGTGGTTGGTTTACCCAAAAAGTCAGTGCAGTACCTGTTTCATAAACTCTATTATAATGTGCAGTAATTACAGAGGAGCACACATGTAAAATGATTATTCATGGACTGACAGAGTGGTATAAATTCTTTTATCACCATAAATTTTCTGACCAACATTGGAGACAGACCTTTGCAGTCCTTCAGGAGATAGTCATAGGAGTCGGAATATCTTGGGCATTTAGTCAACTGCCTTATAAATATACAAGAGAAACTGAGTCGACAAATATACAAGAGTTGCTTACACAGGTTTTGTGGGTTCTTGCCAGTACAGAATCATTCGTATTAACGTCTTTCCACTTTGAATACTGAAAGAATTCTGAAAAGCGAAGCAAAAAATTGTTTGGCATATCTACCCTGAAAGATAGCTACCCAGAATGAAAATGTTAAATATCAAAGAACATTTAATGGCTTTTAGATATCAAAAAGGAAAAGAAAAATAACAGATAGTTGTGTTCCTAAATAGAAATTTAGGTTTCAAGTAGATCATCTCATTTCCTTAATATCTAAAGGTGTTACCAGGATTTTCATAAGCATTTTAATATATTTATTTATTTGGATAATGAGATTTTATTATTTTGAGAATTCATTCTACAACAAGACTAAGGTTAATCAAAAGAAGATAATTCTGAACTTTACCTAACCAAATCGCCATAAAACAGCTTTTGCTACTTTTGTATTAAAAAAAAAAAAAAGTGTGATGTCTGCTTCCCTCCTCCTTGCTCTTCTAGTCTGTGTTTTGTTTTTTCTCAGCTGTCTGGAGGCAGTACTTTCAGATGACAAAACTGCTTTAGTTTGGGGGGGGGGTTGGGGGGGGTGTGTTTTTTTTATGGAAGTCAATACTGCAGAACTGCTATAATCAGATTTCCATTAATTCCTCTACACTTAACACATGACCAGAGCAACTTTTGGATATAGATCAAAATTTCAACCCAGATAAATGCTTTGGAAAATGGAGATGATAATGTTAAATAGGATCTTAATCGTCTTCGGTAAAGTGAAGGTGATAGTGTCTTGTAAGCAAACAAGTATGGCATGATGGAAGGAGAAATTGAGATACACAGTGTCAGTTAGCTATTGCTTTATTTTCTAAGCGCTTGCATAAATACATACCAAAAAAAAAAAAAAGGCACTTATTTAACAGTAGTTTAAATTACCAGACACAGACGTAAGAAGTTTTACAAAATTGGTAATTGCATGGATTCACCACTAGATTAATGCTTTGGAAGGAATGTTGATTTGGAACCTAAAATTAAACAATTAGACTGATTTCATAAGTTGCTGTGAGGATGCAGAGTTACTATATAAAATGGATATTTAGGTAATGCAATATTGGCAGTATGCCGAGGGTATAAAGTGATACATAAAGCTATGTTGCAGTAAAATATTACTGTCAAGAAACACTACCCCTTTCAGGATATATTTGTAACCCTAATTTAATTGATATGCAATTCTGTGATGCATGTCACAGAATCTGAGGAAGAGTCAATTACAATTAACAAGGCTGTTATTGTTAATCAATAGAGTATTTCTTAGAACATTACTTCCTATGTTTACTAATGCTTTGCTTCTGAAGTGACACTGTTTACCAGATTCAGCCTAAATAGTGAGGCATATGTAAATATCACAAAAGTATATCCATTATAGAACTGCTGAAATACACTGTTGGAATAGACTCTGGGTTTACTAGAATAAAGTCTGAATATGTTTTTATTTTGTATTACCAGAGCTCATTCTGAAGAAAATTAACTTAAGTAGGACTCCTGCACAGTAGTCCAGATGTACATGAGAAATTTTTCATTTTGCATTTGTCCCCATAAAACAAAACACAAAAAGTCTTGAATAGAGAACACTTTCCATCTTTAAACTGATGTTCAGGATTTTAAAAAACTCTAGTGAACTGTACATTTTTTGCTGCTCAGTTATGTTTTGCACTATGGGAACCAGCATCTGCCTAAAAGGAATATCGGAGTTCTTATTCCAGACCTAGTCTGAAAATCCACATGGTGTTCAACTTCGTGGTTTTACTGCCTCAGATTTGCACTAGTTTCTGAAGCTCAGAAATTTAATTTGCTGGTTACTACATTAAATTCTCAAGTAAGATAATGATCTCTCATCTGGTTTTACTTGGCGATAAATGTTCTGGGCCTATTATCTACAAAGTAATTGGATATTTTATTCTGTAATATCATATCTTAAGAAATTAGATTATAAACTATTGAATCTTCTAAATTTTTTGTGAATTAGAATTCAGTGTGTAGAAGAGACTTAGTTTTTAATGAATTTTAAGATGGATTCTTTCATTTCAATATTCCCCACATAGTAAAACAGAAATAATGGCTGCTTTAGGGTAGTCATTGGGAATGTTACAGCAGTAGTCACTTTTTACTTTAAAGATAATTTGAAGCATTGTAGTAGTTTAGGGTTAGTCATTGTTTCACATAACTTGCTTAACTTGTTTTTTATTTTCTTCCTGCTGATCACAGGAAGTTGGTAATGCATGTCTTTTAGCACAGAATGATGTAAATGCTATTTAACTGTTCTTGGAGCTGCAGAAGGCAGCTTGACAAATGACATAAAGTTTAATGGTACATGCTGAGAACTAAAATCTATGCAAACACAATGCAGATCTGGTTTTTCTGTAAAGCATGCATGCTGGGATGTGCCAGATGTTCCAGACACTTTTTTTGCATGATAGGCAGTCTGAGTGCTACTATGATAAGTATAATAATTAAGACAGACTGGGAGAATCATATGTATTCAGCTCCATATGAGTGAAGGAGGAGTCTTTTATTGCCAATTTTGTAGGAAAAGTGCTCCTATTTTATTTCTTCCTTCCTGGTTTTGCAGGAAGAAACAAAACTGTCTTAACTGTCAAGGATGAGAATTACTTTCTTCAGAGTTTTATTTCATTTCTGAACTGCTGAATAAATTCTACCTTTGCTTTTTATTTAAGTATCTGTAATATGGAAAACCTTCTTTCCCTACCTTGCTGGTATGTTGGAAAATCACTAAGAGGATGACTATGTGGAATCTAGCTGCTCAGAGAAGCTAATATAAACCTTTCTAGCTTCTGTAGCTTCAAACTGATTCTGTCCAGTTGTATTGATTGTAAGATAAGATTATTTTGCATTTGTACTGTATCATAACAGTGCATGCACATGAAGGTTTGAGCTGACAAGTATCTAGCTAGTACTGTAAGATGGATCCTTCAGCAGCAATGTCCAGTAATATATTTCTTCACAGTCTGTTCAGACTTGAACGGTAGACTCTTCATTAATCTATAAACAGTTCAAAAGGAAAAAGGCATTTTACAGTACAAGGGAAAATAAAGGGAAGTAAAATGTTAAGAAATATTCCTTTTTACTAATATTGTCACCAGTCTTTAGATTTCCACATTCATTCAGTAATCAAGAACTTCATAATCAACGTGAATCCAGGAAAAAAGGCCTCAAACAGTCTTAGTCTAGAACTATGGTTGTTCTTGATGTCTATAAAAACCACCTATTTGCAGTAAGGAAAAGCAAGAAGGCAGTTGGATTTCTGTTGGGTTTTAGTGCTGAGCGACTTTATGGAATAAGTAAGGTCTGTCATATGCTGAAAAGTTTTGCCTCTGAGTTCCACTGCACTAAGGAAGTGAAATTACCATTGAATCTGAACTTTTGGTACCCTTTATACTCTGTGTATAATGCAAAGTGAAAACTGTGTATAGATTCTCTAAGTTAGACCAAATTTAGCTCATGTATCTGCACAGCACAAACCAATGTTTGTTTCAGATATACCTTTTCACATCCGGAAGCAACTTAGAAAAATGGTTGCGCTTACTCCTGAAATAATATACTACATCTCGATCCAAGCATAATATGTCCATCCGTCTCTATAGAGCAATTGTGAAGCTCAGCTGAGGTATGAGCTTCTCCATTATTTGTTGTAGACCTGTCCTGGGCTCCAGTCACACAGTATTTCAGGAGAGGACCTGGAATTTTGCGTTGAACATGCTGCAGTGGTTAGGACTGATGTATTTGTACTGGCCTGTGATACCTGCTTCAGCAATTCAGCCATGAGACAGGCTATGTGTTATTGCTTGGTTCCAAATGTTTAGGCTACCTTGTTTGTTTTGAACTCTTTAAATTGATAGTTATATTAGGAAGCTGTACAGCAAAGCAAATATGAGGCTGTTTTTATTCAAACATACACAATGTTTTCATAAGTAATTTTGCTGTATTAGAACATATTTTAATTATGTCATTCTGCAGTCTTCAAACGAACCACTAGAAACTACCAATGAAAGTTAGCAAATGAAGCATTCATTAACCTACTGTATCTTCATGTGTAAATTGCAATTTGTAAAGCATTCTGGAGTCCGCTGACTCCAGAAAGTCACAATAGAGCTAAGATTTACTGCATTGTATTATTCTAGCAAATGAATTTATGGCTTGTTTTTATTATTTCTCCAGGCTATCAAAGTATTTTATTTCTGATTTTGTACATGCAGTCTAAAGATAAATTTAACAGCCATTTGGATTGATATGATTCAGCATTTGTTAATAAATATTAGCTACAACTGATATTATTGCTACCATAATTGCAATATTTCTCATCCAGAAGAATGCACCAAATGCAAATATGCAAACTCATCTTCCTTATAATACAAATATTATCTCCTACTGTTGCTGACAAAAGAATCAGTATGCAGGAAGCCAGCTGTAGTACTCTGAAGACCCTCCTCTGAGTCTTTCTCTCTACTCACTGGCTCAGGCCTTGGTCCTGTCCTTTCCCTCTTCACCTTCTCAGCAAGCTTCCTCCCTTCCCCAGTAAGAGAATGAGGCCGGGGTTTTGGAGGACAGAAAAGTTCAGTCCTGTATAGGGCAGGGTCACGGGTAGCCTGTACCTAGGGGAATGGGGAAAGTGAGAAAAAGGGAGGGGAAGGAATTGACTGTCTTTTTCCCTGACCTGTGTAACTTCTTGAGCTACACTACATCCTTTCAACTTCAGCGACTCCCCTTCTTCCACTTGCCTTACCTTTCCCATGGAATCCTGTGCAGCAAAATCACTGCTGAATATTGGGCTGCATGTCGGCTGTTCTTAACTTCTCGGCAAGAAATGTTCGTGCTTTGTGACAGTGGAAAGTTGCACTTAGAAATACATTCCATCTCTAACAGCTTAATTTCATGTGATTGGATTTCCAACTGTATTAGGGCTCTGAACGCTTTTTTCCTCCGGAAAGAACTGCATTATGTTTTTCATGTGAAATCCGTAAAACTTCAGGGTTTTATTAAATGGCATTAAATTCTACCTTGTAATTTTTCTGTGATGAAATAAAATTCTGTTCTCTAAATTTGGTGGATGCTTCAAGTGAGTGTCCACTTTAGTTGCTATACATCTTGTATAAAATTAAGATTGTTGGTGTACAATATGGAATGATTGCTCATTCCAGAAAGCTCAGTAGTTCTAGTTAGTTTATTGTGCCAAAATCATATCTGGTGTCTGTTCCAGAAAAGCATAAGAGTTTCAGAGAACATAAATATAGCTAAAAGTTAATATGCTGGTTTTCTTTGACCAAAAACCACACCACCCATTCCTTTGGAATGCAGTATTTATTCTTAGTTTTTGAAGAAAATAACTTTTTTTGTTGAGTTTTTTGGGGGTCTGTGGATATTTTTGTCTGTTTATTTTTTACACCTTTGATGTTCAGATTAAACCCCCCTTAAATTTCTTTAATTTCCCTTAAATTAAACGAGTGGATTGATGAGGACAAAGGTAAGCTTTGGTCAACATAAAATACAGTTTATCCACTGTTGTGATTTGTCCTTTTGGACTATTTTTTGCTTTACTACATAAGATAAATTTTGTTAGCCACAGGGCAGTCTTCCTTTAGATATTCTTTTAGAATACTTTTTTTAACTTCATGTATAATCTGGGGTAGTTTCTCTTTTGGATGTAGCATTTTTCAAAAAACGGAACTTCCATTCTGTTAAAATTTTGCTGCTTTCTCTGTTGCCCGCTATATGCTGACATAATGTTCATAATGTACCACATAATTTAAAATTCTGAGTGGATATTTTTCTTCTGTCTTTAGTTAATTTTCTCACCTGTTATCTTGAGTTTTTTCACCGCAAAAATTGAGTACCTCTGAACTGTACATGGGTGTAGATTGCCTGAGATTATTTCCTGTCTCTATTATCTCTCCCCTCAACAAGAGTGAGTGAAAGAAAAACCTCAAAGGCTACTTTCATTTTTAGCTGAGCATAATAACTTTGCAAGTGTATTCAATGGGTTAAGCATCAGCTCACTGAGCTAGAGAGATAAGTAAAGTCCCTGGCAACAAGGCTACTGGTTCACTTTTGAACAAACATAATGTAAATAAATGCTTAGGATAATGAATATGTGAGTTAAGGAAGCAGAAGAAGAAATCATTTTTGTAGGGAATTAAATATCTGAGTATAGAAGAACAGTATTTATGATAAAGATAAAAGAATCTTTTTTGCATCTGAATAAATGACATATCTAGGTGGAATGAATATATTGCATTTGACCATTGGGATCAGTAACACTCATTATCAAACTATTCTAATCTCATTACCATCTATTCTAGTCTCTTCCACTAGTAAACAGGTAAACAATGACTTCTGAATGTTTTCACACTATCTCTGCAGTTCAGGTTTCTTTTGTTTTCTGGGATTTATGTGATTTCTTTACTTCTTAGGAGAAAATATTTCTTTTCATGATGAAATCCTGGTTCAAGGAAACAATTTTTTTTTAATCAGTTATTTATAGAAATCTCAGGTAAATAGAAGTTTCTACAGGATTTGCTTTGGGAGAGGATCAACAGATGTGCTTGTTAGACCGTATGGGCCTTATAGTCCTTTCATTTCTACTTGTGCAAGTCAGAGGTAGATCCACTGAAATCCCTAGAGCTACATAAATGTGAAGCTGACTAAAGAAGGCTGATAGGTGCCAGTGACCTGAATTTCACAGAATTTGTGCTTTATAGTCTGTGACAGCATGACAAGACTTGTGCCTCCTGAGCCTCCCACACGTCTACTAGTTATGAAAGTGGCCTTTTACTAAGATGAAGTAAAGTTTTAGTTTGAGAACTAGGATAAGGCAATTTGTTTTCCAAATATCAGGAACTGTTAAGAAGCAACTGCTCAGAAAAATTATATGTAAGGTTGCTGAAATTGCAGATAGGAGTCTACCACCTATAAATCATTGTCAGTATTGTATTTGTGCATGTAATTACAATTACACAAGGAAATTAATTATAGCTATACATACACATTTATAGAAATGCCAGTGTATGGTTTTTTCCATACATGCTATCAGAAATCCTTCTATAAGTTTGGCATTTCAAGCTAGCAACCAGATTGAACTCCAATGATATCTTCTTTGAGGATAAAAATTCAGTCAAATAGAAGGTCATGCATATGTGTATGTTTATAGTAATTCCTAGTGTCCATACTTAAATATTGGTAATAATATGCGTGTTATTAATGAGTTGGTCGGGAACAGAGATTTTTTTCTAATAAATTAAGTATTGATTAAAAGGTCTTAAATATGTTTTCTACCTTTCAAGTACTCATATCAACTCTTGCCTCCCTCTCTGTATTTATACAGATATTCTTCTTTGCTCTTTTCTAAATTGCAGTGAACTAATAATCAGTTACAATTTACATAATCTGTGAGTAGTTAAAAGGTTAACTCGTATTTTTTCTTTTTCCCACTATTACAGAACCATTGTAAAATTTCCCTACTACAGACCATGTTTCAGTTAATTAGATTATATTATTAAATATCTGAAAATTGGTGCTCGTTAATGCAAAAAATTAGTGGTGTTCAAAGACCTCTGGAAAAACATGGTTTATTAACAGAAGCACATTTCACTCTAGTGTGTCTTTTTCAGTCTAATATATGCAAGTTCACAACATCCTAGCAATTATTTACAGCTGTACTAATGGAATATATCTGATCAAAAGGAATCTTGGAACCATGATCCAGGGTGATCACCCATGATATAGGGGTTCTTTGTGCGGTTTTTTGGAAGGAAATAAGTAACTGGGCTAGTTGTGTAGTGGTAGTGAAAATCTGTAATACAGGTGATGAAAAGAAGATGGCTGGCACAGTGTGAACAAGGAGGATTATTGTAGCTTTGTCAGGGAAGGGAGTGTGGGATGAGTCCCATTTTGGAGAAAAAGTGAATAAACCCTGATTTGGAAATCCTTTGCTTTTACTTTGGGAGCAGTTTTGGAAAAGAAAGGCCTCTACTAATTAAGAAATAGAATGGGAAATACTTAAACTGACTAAAGTATTATTCCCACTTTTAGTTTCTAAAATTAGTAACACTAGAAGGCAGAGGGATATGAGAATAAATTCTTTGAGCCTTCTAGTATGAATAAATTCTATTTTTATAACAGTAGCATGGGTAGTGCTGCTGTCAAAGTTCTTTTGCTCGGTTGGCTACGCAATATTTTACTAGGCTGTCCACAGTATTTTCAGGAATGATCAGATTGGTTCATTTGTATTTAATAGTGCATTAGCAGTAGCAGAAATCTGACATTTCTTATGCAGCATTTTACTGAAGCTCTTCAAACAGATATTTTGCTTTAGATGTATGCTGTTATCTCTTACAGTCAGCTTCAAGAAAATATTAATATTTCTAGATGGTATATTTTCATTTTTGTGGGTTTTTTAAGCTAGATTGCAGTGTACTCTAAGGAGAATTAAGTTGTTTATAGCACTCAAGAAAGCCTGTTATAGTTTTGTGTACTCAATTACTCGATAGGGAGCTCCTACCTTGTGCCTGGTTTCAACAAGGTATGTAGGAGAACTCCCTGCTTTTAAGTGTAAGGGCACCATTTCATTACTTTTCATCGGGTAAGTTCTCTTATTTGAATGGTAACCATCTCTGATGCTCACATTTGCTGGAATATTTTAGCTGAATCAATTACCAGAACAAGTAAAAGGTTAGCATTTAATGTAGCAACAAGAGAAAATGGAGTTACTCTTAAAATTTCTAGCATCCTATTTATTGTGGAAGCTAAGAGACAGTAAAGCCTATTTAAGTGAAAACTTTTAAATGTGTGTCATTTATGTTGTATTGTAGACAGTTTTGCCGTGACATAGTCTCTGGCTTGACTGTGGGTTAACTGTGGCAATGTTTTATTCAAAACACTAACACATCGTAGAATGTACCAGCTGCAAAATCAGGAATAGTGCTTACCATCCTTTAATTTTCAGCCCTATGATCATTACAGTGACCATTATGAAAATTCATGTACTGATGTAGTGATCCACTTTTGACTTTATATAGGCTGTCAGTACCTTCATATGCTTGATAGTTTGGAAATAAGTCTTTGCCATTAATAATCTTACTGTATGTTCACCATGTTCCTGCGGCAGGCTGATTCTCCTTTGGATACAAGGAATGCTTTGGATAGCGGGAATGCTTAAGAGAAAAGAAGAAAAAGTAGTTGTGTAGATCTTCATGGTCCCGCTGCAGGGAAAATGTCTTCCCGATCTTAGGTTAGGTAACTAGTCTTATTACATGCAAGCAGGTGACAAACAAGACTCCTGAGATATTTTAACATTACTCTGGTATCATCAATCCCCTCCAAACTTATTAGTTATTACCAGGGTAACTTGGTCACTTAAGGGTTTTTTGCCTGCTTCAAGTGGCAAATCATCTATTACCTGTAGTAGAAATAGCATGGTGAAAGATGATAAATGATCCTGTATATGGATACACCGGGGGATACGTGAAGGAAGGAGGTGGCAAAATGCGTGCCTGTCCCCTGAACATTTTAAAGTTTTCTTAGAAATGCATGCTGTTAGAATATACCTATGATATAGCCCATGTGGTTAAACAGACCCAGCAGACTTCCTGTCTTACGTGCGCAACAGGCATTTCAGTTTTGTAGCTGTTCTCTGAAGTCACGTGCGATTAAATATCTTACTGTGTGCCTAAAGTAGTGATATTAAAACACAAACATTATACTTACAAAAAATAATCTGTTTCCTATTTGGTTATTCAGAAAACATATACTCAAAGATTTTTCAAGTGCAGATTTCTGCATTTATAGACAAATACACATTAATTTTAAAACATATGCTTTTGTAACTTTGAGAAACTGTTTAACTGTGGGAAAACTTCTCCATCATAAAGCTTGGTTTAAAGTAAAAAAAAAAACAGTCTGAAGATTTTATTTTTAATCCTGAATCACTTGCTACTAAAAGACATATTCATTTCCAAACCTCAGAGGAATAACCAGTGTTGTAAATCAAGTTAGGTAAAGCTGTGTAAGAATGGTATTAAAGAAAGTTTTGGTGACAGTTCATTCTTCTGAAATTCTGTATTCTATATTGTAATATTTGTCCTTTACGCTTAAACTCCCTTTCAAATACTAACATTTTTGTAAACATTGACATTCTAACAAATTTTTAGCTCCCTTCTTGTTTTAAAGAGCTTTGATCACAATTATACAGCAGCTGAAACTATTTTATAAGTGCAGATGCAAGTTGCTTTAAACATGATCTTTGTTGCGAAATAACATTTAGTTAGAAACTGAAATAAATTTTCCATTTCCTTTTCCTTAGTTACAGAATGACTACTGTGGTTTACTTCTGTGACTTCTTTTGCTGCAGATACCACTATGTTGAGTGCACCAAGGAAGTATAGTCTTTAGTTGTGCTTAATACTATTTGTTTTTCTTCTACAGAGAGCAGGGGACACAGTCAGTGGAGATACTGAAAGGTAATTACTTCTGTTATACTGTATTTAAATATATACATAATCTATCTATGGATTATATTCACTTTTTACTTTTAGAAATTTAGTTGCAATATTTGAGGAATAAATTTTCAGGGTTTAGTGATATTAGCATTAATATAATTTAGTAAATGTCCTAACTTTCATTTGGTAACATCTAATATAAATATAGATTGCAAAGGTTGAAAAAATACTTCAGATGTATGTTTATTAAAGATTACTGGAGGGGCGGGGAATTATACTACTACAAAGTGGTAGATGTTTTCCCCCATCCTTTTTTTTCCTTTCTTTTTTCTTTTTTTTTCCTTTCTTTTTTCTTTTTTTTTCCTTTCTTTTTTCTTTTTTTCCTTTTTTTTTTTCTTTCTTTTTTTTACTTTTGAAATTTAGTATTTCAGAATCACTCTGAGGATGAAAAGCATAATGCATGTCTAGCATGATTTTTTGAAGTAACGGGCAGAATTTTTCAATGAACATCTACATGATAATTCAGTCTGTACAAAAAATTACTGTTTATATTTGTGGCTTGTATTTGATAAATACTAAGAATGGGGACTTCAGTTTGTCCCTTACATTTGAATGTAATCAACTAATTCTAATGAATAAAATAGTGATTTTGTCTTTCTTTCCTTTGCAGTTTATCTGATGAAGTATGTTCATATTCTAGTTGCATCCAATAAGTCATATTAAAAGAATAAGTTTGAAATAACAGATGCTCGGGTATCATAGTACATCATAATTAAACTTAACTGGTATCTGTTCATACAGATAATTATTATTTTGTACATTTTTTTCATCCTGTATATGGCCTAGACCTATTTAAGAAGCTAAACCATGCACTGAATATAAAATAATTAATTATATTTAGAGTGCTTTCACCAATCTAAAGGATTTACAATTGATGATTTTCTTCAATGGTATAAATACCACTACATTACAGCTAGAAGTCTGAGGTACAACCTATTAGTTGTTGATCACCAAACACAAGTCACCTCGTGCCTGATTTCTCAGGATTGTCAGCATTTTTACCTTTTTATAGGTGTATTAAATGTTGTAGTTCATTTCAAAGGCAGTTGTAATGGTAAGAATTTACTGATGTTTCCTCAGCTGTAGGGTGCTGTGCATGTTTAAAATGGCATTCAACTAAATTGAGTAGCACTGTTATCACCGATGAAAGTGAGGTAAAGATGGAGTTCAAAAGACTTTTTCTAGGGTAAATTTCTACTTCACCTTATAAAAGACAGTCTTGTTTCTCCATTGCCACCATTGTAGTAGTCTGTTACCTCATTATCCATTACCTCAGCTAAATGTAGATTCTTATTTTTACAATAAATTAAGTATAGTCCTGCTTAGTATTTCCTTCCCATTCAGAGTCAAAGCAGTATCCATCTTGTATAAGGCAGGGGTTACACAGGGGGAAAAAGTGTGTCATTCTCAGTCTCATTTTAAGTAACAATTGGATTTCACCTTTTGCCCTTACCACTTGTACTGAAGTTTTAAGAACTTACTGTTTTCTGTAAATCTTACGTCTTTACTGCTTTCACATAGTGTCCCAACTCTTTCATGCCAGGTGCTATTGTCCTGTTTTTCCCTCACGCTTCTTTCACCTTACTTTTTGTCACTCCCTTTTCTCACCCTTCTTCATTCCAGTATGGTTGCTCCCTCCCTCAGGTCCTTCCTACCTGACTTTCTGCAGCAGAAAGAAATCGCACGCCCCTGCCAAAAAAAAGTTGTACTTCTCACCCCTTTTTTGTCTTCCTTCTCCGCGCTCACGGTTTCTTGCAGCCACAAGGAAGAGTTGCAAAGGAATTTTGTTCTTCATAGAGCAAAGCATGCCTAATTATTCTGAGTGGATTGCACATGCTCAGTTTGGCAGGGACATTACAATCCAGATGGAACATCCTTGGTGGACAGGACACAAGTCTCTACTGGACATCTGCCAAGAGATATTTTCCAGGGACATATGACTTGATGAAATTTTGGCAAACTTTCATAGCAAAAGGCTATTCTTTTATATTCTATTAAAGGCAGTTCTTTTATATTCTAGCAAAAGGCTATTTTATATTCTTTTATAGAATGACTCTCCCTTTCCTAATTCTTCTCCTGCACATTTTAAATTTCAGGTCTAAAACATGACCATATTATATCTTTTCAATATGTTGAAAAATATTTTAAAAGAGTCAGAGTTATAACTTCTTGCTCCTAATAACCTTCTTTTAAGTGGTTTAAACAGCTTAAACCAAAATAAAAATATTTCAGATATTTAACCCAGTTGCCTATCGAGTTTCTGTGGTATGATTGCATCCTTTGTTTAAAAAAATTAAAAAAGCCCCAAACCAGAAGAAGGATGTTTCTTGCCTGTAGTAGAATGTACTGCAGGGAATATATACCGAAAACACTAGCAGCTATGTGAGAAATACAAGACTACAGAATGTTACTATGAATATCTAGCTTTTTAAACTCATCAAATGAGTAGAATGTAAAGCAAGTCTAGCAGGTTTTTTTTAGCCTTGAGCAGAATAAAAGCTAGGTATGTCTGCATTACAACTCTGGTTTCTTCCAAACTCTTTTGGCACATCTACATCACATATTTGGCCCAGCACGATGCACAGGGCTGGACTTTTCACCATCCATGCAGAGCACCCATACCCCTCATTATAAGATACTGTCCATACACACATTAAACTCTGCCCCTATCTGACAGATAATACAGAAAAACCTGAGCTCTACTTTTAAAGCAGTCTTGTGGCTAGAAAAGTAGGGCAGCTACAGGCAAGTTGTGACTCCATGTCTGAGCAGGTGTCATGATTTAGAAAATTACACTCTGCAATTGGAGGTGGAATCACTGAATGTGTGAGTGGTCTGAGGTTTTGGGAAGGCAAGCTAAATTAAATGCTTGCTGAAGAAGCAGCCAATTTGTCTTCCTTTTTACCGGAAGCACTTTACCCTGTTTGTTGTTGTTTCAGAGATGAAAAAGGGGTAATGAGTATCTAACATAGTCGCTGCTGCAGCTTTTTTGCAAACAAACATCTGACTATATGTTAGCAGGATTCACTGTGTTCTTTGATCTTCATTTTACCTTAGGATAATTTTTTTTCTAGTAATAGGAAACCTTGACATCTGTGGATTCTAGACATGCGTGCATAATGTAACCATGACATTATTACAGAGACTGTGGGTTTGAAGATCTTACTCTGCTTAGCTGACCACACAGGTCTGCAAGGGAAAGAGAAGGCAGAAAAGAATTGTATCATCCATGCATTGCACAACTGCTAGCTGAATAAACAGGTTTTATGAGTATTTGCACTTAGTTACCATGTGAAAATGCTGCTCAGGTTCTTTTTCATGACATGTTTTGTCTTTGTAAATATTAATGCTTAAGAATTGTTTTAATCATGTCCACAGTGGCATGCTTTGGAAATTATTTTTTTTAGTTGTGGTTAATGCTGGAGAGGTAAGAAGAGATACATATTTTGAAAATAACTTTTAGTCTTGACATTGCTTTGTCAACCTTGCATGTACAGATACACCTGTATTACAGTGACTGCAGAACAGTACAGATGCATCTGAGCTAGCTGGCTGTTACTTGAAGTATCAAGTAATAGCCTGTAGCATAGTTCTGAGCCAGTAGCTGAACCAGCATGGAACTGAGAAGGGATTTCAAATCTCACTACAAAATACTCAATAATTAATTTGCAGTGAGAATTTACTAGTTGTGACAGGAATACGTTATATAAGCTATGGAGGTTCTAATAACCTAAATATAAATCATGAATCCAGGCAAGGTGGTTAAAAATGCGTTCCTGTGACCATATAGATAAATCCAAATTGCTACATATGTTTTCATTATGTTCCAGCCATAAGGAAATTTCCCATTGTACCTACAATGCTTTCCTGCACCAATGTATTTTCTAATATGCTGATTTTTTTTTTTCTCAAGTTAATTATGGTGGCCTTGACCCTGAGCTGCAACCAGAGTGCACTTGAAGTAATTCAGATTGTGAGACATGAAGGTTGAAGAGAGCTTTGAATGCCCGTTGCATCTAGAAAGTTACATCTTCCAAGTATTTGCTAAGTAAAAAAGAGCAGGATGATAGGTGCCATTTTCTAGTTGTTCGTAGCTGCTGTGGATCAGTAGAGTTGTTACTCATGCTCTCTGTGTTTGGAATCGCCATATGCTTCTAAGTATCCAGGCGGCAGCAGGGACTAAGTATATTTTCAAATGCAGGCTTCACTGTTGTCCATAATGTTTAACCAACAGCTTTGAAATTCTCTCTTGATCATCTGTGCTGTGTACTTGAGCTCCTACATTTATGTAACCTTATGAAATGGGCCATCCTGCAAAGGACTAGGAAGAAAAGCTCTCAAAATAGCCTGTTTATGGACTGTGCATCAACTTAGTCATTCCACATAGGTCCCCAATCAGAATGCTCAGAGCATTTTGTACCATGACAGAACATGAAATACACTACCCAGTAATTTATACCCAGTTATCTCTGTTCCAGGAGTAAATTCTGGCAAATAGTCTTCTTTTTTTACCTACTGGAAACTCTCATAGATTAAAAAATTATTGCAAATTTGAATAGTCAGATGATAAGCTTGGATTGCTCTGGTCAAATAAAAAAATACAAAGCAAAGAAATGATTAGTGTCTAAAATTGTTTAATCAATGGTAAATATATATTAGCAGTTTGTTGTAACTAGAATCATTTTATATTACTTCTAGTTTTTAATCCTATCCATTACTGCCAGAGTAGGAGCTTAAAAAAAGTCAACGATATAGGTTATAACTATTACAGGTACCAAAGATGAGGTGAAAGGTAAGTAACACACAAAGTAGTTATTCTTGTTTCTAGACTTGATTCATTCATTGGGATTTACTGTTTGTATCCTGTCACCTGTGGAGAAGCCAAAATGATAGCAATCTAATAAGATACATCAGTTTGTTCTGATACAGTTATAACTTTCATTTAGTGACGGATTTAATGACCCTGAAGGTAATAGAGAATTGGAATGTTATAATTAAGAGCACTGATAATGTGTAAGAGCTCTTTTATTTTGCCTTCTTTCTGAGCATTGCTTGTGTGATCAAAGGACGCTTAATTTGTATGCAGCTGCTTCAAATCAGTCCTCATTTTCAGTAGATATTCTATAAATTTTACAAGCTAAAACGCCATTCCTTACTAGAGTTTATGGGACAATTAAAGATGTGTTGTTATCTTTCTATGGCAGAAAATGAAAACATGTACCACAAAAGGAAAAAAGGAATAAGTATCAGCATGGGGGTGGTACTCACAGTTGCACTTGCTTAGTGATATTTGCTTTGTGAGGAAATAGCAAGTCACTTCTGTTCACTATAAAAGGAATTTTTGTATGAACAGAAAGTGCAGGATACTCAGAGTTCTGGTGATGCTCTTAAATGGAAATAACCGCTCTGATAGCAAAACTGCAGAGATGCGTGCAGCTACGTTGTTGATTTCACATATTCAGTATTTGGTAGGTGACAATTCTCAGCATTCGTTAGAAATCTTTTAGCAGGTATATCTTTACATTCTGATTCTTACAGCTTTTATCAAATACATTAAACTGGAATATAGTACTTCTGCTGCCCTCCATAATTCTAGGTTTTTCCATTCTAATTTGTTTTCTAGAGCTTCTTTATTGCTATTTTCTAATCATACAACACTGTTCCTCATTTTAAATCCTGATTACAAATCTTATCACTAGACTTGCACTTCATTTGCATGTCCTTTAAGATGTGAGTTGGAAGTTACCACACTTACTCGAGTCCTTTAAAATCTCATTGTTCTGCTTCCACCTAGGTCAAAGTCATTTCCATCTTTTTTTAGCTCATTCTTGTTAACCTTTCTACTTTAGCTCTATGTTCAGCATCATCATTCTGACTGAATACTGAGTCAATATGCATCTAGTACTGAGACTAGAGTTACATTGTATTTAACCTTGATCTGTGCTTGCTTCTTAGTACCTGTATTTCTCTAATTCTTCTTCTCTTTTTATATTTGCCTCCGTTTGCTTACAACATATAATTTAGTCAAAGTTCTGAAGAATGGATAAGGAGGGAGGCAACCTTTTTATCCATAGAAATTCCAATATATGATGTACATAGCTAAGCAGAGCATATCAGAACTCACAATAGACATTGCTAAAGTCCTTTACATTTCTGTCAAATAGGAATAACTAAAAAATCCATTTGAGTAAAATTGTATGATAGAATAAGTATTTTAGAATGAGCTTTATTACAAAATTAAATTTCATTTAAAGTATTGCAGTTATTTGCTTAGTATTTTGCCTTTGTTTATGTCATAATATGCAATGAATGTTTCTGCAAACGTCCTGAAGTAATTGTTTGATTTGTAATTGTTTTTTTAAATTGGTATAAGTTACTCCTAAGTGATTGGTCCTCCTTTTTCTGGGTTCTGCAGTTTGTTTCAAAAACAGTATTATACATGAACAAGAAAACAAGCGTTTAGTAGGTGATCAACTGTTTTAATTGATTTGAGAAATACTGGTCCAGGCCACTATAACCGTATCACTGCACGTGCCTCTCCCACCCCGCCCCCCTCCCCTCATTCCTTTCCCTTTCACTTCTGTAACAACTGTTTTCCTAAAAAGAAAGATGAGGAATAACTCAACCAAATATGATACAGATTATTTCAACCAGAAGAGACAACATGCTAAGGTTCCTCTGTGTCTAAATTAATTGGTTCTGTCACTTTCACACAGATAATTTACTTGTCTGAAGAGAAGAAAAGATCAGTATTTCTTCTTCTGTCATCTGTAGATCTGAATATCTGAGGAATAATTAGATTCAGGGAGGAGTATTTGATAGGCATAAAATCTTTAAAAAACAAACCCACCAACCAAACAAACAATAAAACTCCTGCAGACTGTTGAAAACTGTTCCCAAATAAAAAAATTAAGCTAATTGTACATTAGAACACCTATTCCTGACTTTTCATAAGATGCCAACTTTTGAAGAGCTTTCAAAAGCTTGATTGCAGACTGCTTATATAACTTTACAACACTTTTGCTGGTAAGAGTCTGATTAGTGTAAGGAGACGCATTATTGTGTTTGCATGGAAGCAAACAAAACTTGACTAAGGACTTTTTAAATAATAACACAGATGTATTATTCATATTGTATATTGGC
Organism: Harpia harpyja; assembly: GCF_026419915.1. NCBI lineage: Eukaryota > Metazoa > Chordata > Aves > Accipitriformes > Accipitridae > Harpia > Harpia harpyja. The sequence continues at coordinate 23,532,230 of NC_068957.1, read as the reverse complement.
TGAGAGGAAGAATGGAAGCATTGAAACTGACACTTTCCAGATGGGTCAAAGCCTTGATTAAAGAAACAGACCAGAAATCAGGGGGAAATGCCCAGCAGGATTGAAGTGCATTTATGGCGTTCTCATGGGCAGACAGAAATGGAGCATTAATGACAAAATCTGCCTTGCAGCGGTTTGGGCGTCTGTCCATTCCTTTACCAAATGCTTTAAGCTGAACTTTTTTTGTTTTTCAGTTGTTTCTTTCAATCCTTGTGATCTATAGACAGCTCAGAACTTCTAAGTCTTGCCTATTAACTTTTATGATTTTAATTTTAATGTTATGCATCCCATCTTTTCACTGCAGTCTGGAAATTTCCTTTGACTCAGGACTGATAGATGCTTTTAACTGACAATGCAGTAGTTGTTTCTCCTCGTAAATTTGATTTCTCATAGCAGTGGAAGTCATCAAATGAGAAAATGCCACTTCCTGTCTTGCTGACTTAAGACATATTATTATGACCAACAGAATTTGGGAATATGTTAAAAATGTCCGCTATCCTTTTATTCCTCTTTAATTTTTCCCCTGAATTCCTTTCCCATTCTTGCACTCCTTTTCTATTTATATGACATATGCAAGAATATTCACATTTTTAAGGTTTTCCCACTTCTCCTTTTTCTTACTTTTGGAAACCTGAGGGGAAATTGAGTGTCTAAGAATTTCTGTGCTAGATCAGACAAAGTTGAACCTGATTCAGTGTCCTGTTTCCATCAAGGGCTAATACTGTTTGTAATTGTATAAGGAAAGGCCTCTGGTGATGCTTCCCTGCTTTGTTCTCTAGCCTTTAGAGAACTCCAGGAGAAAGCTCAGATACACCATAGATATTATTTTTGCATTTTAAAGTGTGTGTAAATTTTTGGTATCCATGGCATCCTCTAGCAAAATGTTATGGAACTCTTTGCTGCAGGATACTGTGAATACCAAAAATTTTAATTGTGTTTTAATGAATGAAGGTTCAAACCAAAAGCAGCTGACTGCTAATTTTATATAACTTATATAGCCCCTTTATTGAAGAAGACATTGAATATTTATTCTCTCTTTCCTCTCTTCAGAACACTCTTGAGTTCATAAACCTCCACAGCATTGCCCTCAGTTGCCTTGAGAGAGGGTTAGATGAGTTTCTTTTCAGTTTCCCTCTGTTCTCTTTGATGCTAAGGAATCAGAACTGTACACTATTAAAAATTTTGGAGGACCACTACTATGTCTGTACCCACCTAACAGCCTCCACTATTTTTGTGTTTCAAAAGGATTTAGGAATACAACTGCTACTAACTATGTAGAGACAAATTATTTTATGCATAGTATTTATATGAGAAAGGTATGCAGAAAATGTCCCCTTAATAAGCGAAAAATTCATGAACAGGCTTACTGAACAGGGACCGTCTCAGGCTTTTTCCTTTCTAACCTAAAAAGTTTTGCAGTAATTGTGTCAGGACACTAATCACACGTCTTCAGAAAAGTGAAACTTTGCCTGGACCTTCTCCAGGGATTTAGAACTTAAAGCAGCTCTCTGCAATAGCCTTTCTGAGAACTAACCAGTATACCAGTTCCTCTAGTGCAGGGATATTGATGTTAAAAAGCATAATGACTAAACATTAGCCACAGTTGGAGCATACTTCACAGTTACTTTGGGAAAGTTTACTTGGTGTTCATTTTGTTGCTAAGAGTTTCCATTCTTTACATCAGGATCGCCAAGAAGTTACTGTTAGGATATCAGTACCGCAAAAATATTAGTTTTTCTGATGATCTGACGTTTCTAGTTAAATGCTAAATAGCTGTGGTCGTCATAATTTTCCTGGTTTTAAGTGCTTCCAGAATATGAAAGAGGAGGTGGTGGGGAAAGAACAGAACAAAAGAAGATATTAGACTTTCTCTGTAACTGGCAAACATATCTGACAGTCATGTCAAATTTGGCCTGATAGTTACAAACTTATTAATGTCTGGGTCTTTATACATGTGCTTACATATTGCTAAAGTTAAGATACCTAAAAAGTAATTCAAAGGAAGACACAGACTAAGCAATTTGGGTTATCCATGATTTGATTCTGTAATGACGTGGGAAAGAACCAACTTTGCAAAATATGGAACACGTATGAATCTTTCCTAAAGGTCAGAATATCAGTTCAAATACATATCTGTAAGCTGTTACATTTTAAAATGCAAATTACTCTTAAAACAAAATTGCTAAATTATTTATTTGTATTTCTACCTTTTTTCTGTTTAAAAATACTACTTCTTTCCCATTTTACTCTGGACACTAGGAACCCAATATACCTGCGTTAAATGTTGATGCTGAAAGTAATGCAGAAATAAGAGTTAGCCCTGCAACAAAGAACCAATGATTTATATGTTCTAAGACTGTGGTCGCTAGGAGGGAGGAATTGTGTTGGTTGCTTTTGAATATTCGCTGATCAGCGTTGAGTATTTTTAGGCCAGTGATTGAATCAGAACCAGATATTCTCAGATGATTTATGTGTTCTTAAGTCAGAATATTAAGAATGGGTTTGTGTTTCTTAATAACATTAGCACTGTTCATTGAAAACAATGGTTAAATTTCCAAAGGGCCTCCTGTTTTCAGTGCTGTATTTTAAATAACTTTGATACTTGATTACTTCCATAAGCATACATTTGGAAATGCATAGATTGTGAGTGTATATGCACTACTTATTCAGCTTTTTTTTTTTTCTGCAGTTTTTTGATATCTATCTTCCTCTCTGTCCTAGATATGCAAGTTCTGCCATTGACCATCAAGGAAGCACATCCATGAGGAAGGTAATGATTTATAAATGGACTTTAAAAAACCAAAAAATTCCCAACAGTTCAATTAATTGTCATATTTTTAAAAGATACTTAAGATATCACAAACCTTGAAATTTGTCTATATTATGAAACATCTGAAAATAAAAAGCTGGGAATAATTTCCATTTTCAGAAAACTGGCTGCTCCAACCACAGCAGGTCAATGTGTATGCTGTACTTTTGGTTACATTTAGTAGGAACCTTAGTATGTATTCTAAAGTATGTACTAGTTCTAGGAGAAGAATCATAGAAAATGTCTAGGTTGGAATGGACCTCTGGAGGGAAGGTTGCCCTGAAGGTAAAGAAAATTTTTAAGACTCTTAAAATATTTAAATGTATGAATCCTATGATAGGGAGGTATGGGATTAAGATTTTCAAAGATTTTTGTAGTACCAATTTTGAAGGTCTTAGATGGAAAAGATCTAGACATTGTTATATTATTTACTATTTTGGAAATATTTCATGCAAAGGACAAACAACAGAACCTTCATTTATAGAATGCCTGTTTCTTCATTCAGACTTAGCACTTTTTACACTAAGTAGGTGCTAAATAACTTTTGAAAGCTGCCAGGTGTCATTCTGCCTCCGAAATATTTACAAAGTGAGGCTAAAGACCAGTGACAACAGTGGAAGATGTATGACTAAATTTTCTGCAGTTTGTGAAAACCTGCAGTTGTGTATACTGATCCGCGGCCCCTATCTGCCAATCCCTACCTTGCCTGCTGCCGCCACTGGAAAACACTTCGACCTGTGGCTGTTCCCTGGGATCCTGGTACTGCAAATAATCTAATACACATAATCTGAGGAAATCAGCACTATGTGCCCTATGATTTGGGTACTTTGCTAGTGAAGGCACTGATGGCTGTGTTTGGAATTTGTTAATGTTTTTCCTTAAAAACTCCTAAGGTTCAAAATAGTAGAGGTACATGCAACCAGTTTTGCATTAACAGGCTTGGTTCCCTTCCTCCTGACAGGTAACTGAATCTCTAGTCTCCAGGGCATTTTTTAAACATAGCATAACTTCATTTGGTGATTCTATGAGAGCACTCCTACTACTACACTGTGATTATGTTGAGGTCTCATTAATTTAGCTTCATGTAGCACGGATTCAATTCTTTTTTTTTTTTTTTTTTTTTTTTTTCTCCCATCGTGTGCTTCTTTTTGGGTAGGGGTGGGAGGGCGTGCATTTTGTCTAACATTCTACTTTGTGTTGTGGTTTTGAGATGAGACTTTAAATGCTGACAACCACGGTATGTTCTCACATCATCTGTCTGTTTCCCATAGCAACTCTGAGTCATTTTGAAGTTGCGAGTTCTGACTGTTTTCTTACAGTGTTTAGCACAAAGTTAATTATATAGTAGTTTCTTTATCTCTCAGAATATGAAGCTTGAATTTTGTAAGTTAGCAGTGCTAATTAAGTACTGATTCCCAAGGTATTGCAAACCTTTCACTTTCTCTAGTTTTCTTACTTTGAATACATTGTATGTGTGCATAAACAAAACACAGTAAGACTAATTAACTTAAGTTTTTAGAAGAGCTAATATTTTCAGCTCTCCTTGATTTGTTGTGCTTGTATTTTCATTATTTTTAAAACTTTTATATTAAATGAGGCATACCTGTTTCTGATGAGTATCCTAATGTGTATATCCTCCAGTTGTTCCCTTTTTCCTGCAGTTCTTTAAATTTCACCACATGTGAAAACTGTAATTTAGTTATAGGGTTTTATTCCATCACTCTATTTTTTTTTAGCCTAAATTGTGGACAAATTTGGTGATGTCTTTTTCAGAAACAGATACCTGCTCTGTCCTAATGCATTTTTATGCGGAAAGAGGAACATTGAACAGATTGTTTCAATCACAGTCACCACAGTTGGCACGAGACGACTGACCAATACTGCTGCTGTGGCTTGCAGTACATAGATTAAAAAAACCCAATGTTGCTGTGCATCTTTAATACTTTCTCACAGACTTACTTTTGGTTTTTCATTTTCTGACTTTTTTGCTACATTTCCTATAGCACAGTAGCAAGCATTAATCTTTGTCTTCTCTAGTGCTCAAAACAAAGAGATAAATTTGCAGCTATCAAGTTAAATGGAAAATATGTACTGTCTTACGGTGATACAATGCACATACACTTACAGAGCTTGTCACCTGTCAGAATTACAATATTTTGGTGAAGCATTCATATATTGCAACTGACTGGGAGAGCAGTCTGAGATAAACAGAACACAGAAAGCTGGTGTTCGAGTCAGTGCTCTCAGGAGTCAAGAATTGCTGATTTCTGCAGGTCACTAGAAAATGTTCATGCTGTTCAACGCTGTACACTGGCTAAATTGCAGAAGGGTTACAAATAGGTCTGTGCATGTGCAAAACTCCTCTCCCCTCCTCCACTTTTATTTAAAATAAAACTTTGCTTCTCACATAGTTGGAGTCCTGTTTTCAGCTGTTGCTTTTCTATAGTGCTTAAGCTGTAATCCTTCATTATCTTAAATATTAATTTAAATAATTTTTTATTTTAATTATAATCCTCAGTTATCTTAAATTTTAATATTGTGACATTTAAACACTTATTTAATGTTGTACCACAGTTGTTGATAAGGACTTTTGAGGCATGTGTTTGCTTTTTGACCGCATGCTGGGGAGCTGCCCTAAGGTAGGGTAAGCAGTCAGATGATCTCTGGGAAAAGGTAATTATCTGTAGTCATACCACCAGTTAAGGTAGCATGGAGATATCCCTGTCAGTGACTGAGGCGCCCTTCTTCTAGGCCCTCTACTGAGCTGATTGTTATCTGTCACAAAGGAAAAAATCAAAAAAATTGAAAAGATGGCCCTTTCTATGCTACCCTGTGCCTGGATCTGCTGGTTTATCATGCTGTGAATGTCTGCTGGTTTTTCTACTGGTAATGGCAGCATCAGTTACCAATCAGGCAGCTACTTCATCATATTGACCTGTAATTTTTCACTTACCATTTACATGTTTGAGGCAAATCCTTACCATCTTTTGAGTAGTATCCCTGTTTTTAAAAGGTCTAAATAATGAATGCTTTTAGGTTTTTCTTAAGAATCTGTAATGATTTTATAATGTGGCCACAAAAGAAAGAATTTATTTTTTTTCTCCGCAGAGTTATTCTGTCAACCTACCAACCTAACAAACTTAATTGTTTCCTATGGTTGGAAACAATTAAAGAATGTGACTTCAACATGTAATTGAACACGTGACTTTATGCATTAACTGTATAATATTTGTGATGGATATTTCTGAATGAATATTTGTATAACTCTCATCTCATGTATACTTACAACAAACTTCAAGTATCATTCATTTTGTTAGGTCATTCATATGAGTTTATAGCCTTCGTTTTCAAACTGTTGCATAACCATTCATGCAAAGAATCCTTAATGATTTGATTGCTATTGTAATTAATAACTGAAAAGAAAAAAGGGATTTTAATTTGCAGATTTAGGACTGTGTTGTTTTCTTTATGATGTTCATAACAGTAGGAAGAGAAAAATGACAAATATGAGATCCTATGATAACTGATCCTAAGAGAACCATGGAGATGGTAGTGAATGCCAGCTGTTTCGTGTTACTACTATTACCTGCATTGGTTTTTCATAATTTTTTTTTTTTCTTACAGTCATTCCATTACGCCTCCCTCAGGGTAAAAAGCAGAAAATGGTCAAAAGGTAACTTACTTGAGTTAACGTTTTGAAACTACAAAATGAGACTTCTTCTCTGATAATAAGTAATCTGGATCAAATGCCAAAGTTCAACTTAATTCAAATATTTCTAAATTTGTTAGTAAACACCAAAGTAAAATACCAAATTAAAATATCACATAAATGTGTTATAAGGTATAATGTGGCTAGACTCAGTGGTAAAATTTCCTCTGACTTAAGTAGAAGAAAGGTAATACCTGTATATTTTGCCATTTCCTTCTGCTCTCTTTCTTTATCTATTCATGGCCTATTTGAGACAGTTAAAACAATGAACTTATGAAAAATAGTTACAGCAGAATAAATTCTTCTGAAAGTATATGGCCAGCGAGCTCTTTTTAGTCTGTTTCTTGGTTTAGTCTCCTTTCTATGAAAATTTTCCTTTTATAGTACTATACGTTTTGAATACTTATAAACCTGACCGGGACACAGCACAGTATCTTATTCTAAAAAGAGCAAAATGTTAAGAACTTGGTTGTGGAATGTTGCAGAGCAAAGGATAGTGTTTTGATGTTACCTAAATTTCTTCACTGTTTCACATAGGACAAATATAATTCTTGTAGCAATATAAACTTGTTTTTTTCACAGAAAATTGTCTAATATTTTAAGGAAATTTGCTACAGAGTCTTTTTCAGGAAAAATTATACCATAATTAAGAAAAAAATTGTTCTTATTGATATTTACAAGGCATACTAAAATTTTAAGCCTTTTGATTAAGATGTATTGAAAAAACAACAACAACAAAACCTTTCCCTGGTGCTGTGCCTTTAAACAGGATGCAGTAACATTAAAATATGGTAGTGCAGTTAAATTCAGGATAGAAGAAATGTAAGCATGTGCATTTTTATGGAAGTGGATGATCTTTCTTTTTTATTGACTATAAATATTGACTATAAAAATTGAGTTAAAAAATTCCCAGAGTTTGACAGGCCTTCTATTGCTAAAAGTAGTAACAGAAGGTATACGGAATAGGTAGTGTTTACATCTGTAGACAGATTATGTCATACTCTGAGTTTCAGATTGAGGGCTAAATGAATACGGTTTTCCTTTGGAATGATGATGCCCATCTTAGATAAAAATGCAGCCCTAAGAGCAATGAACCCTCTACAGATTAAATAAACCACTACCTAAAACAGCCCTTTTTATTTTGTATTCATGCTGAAACCAGAATTTCAGAGCATTGTTGAATTTGGAAACTGTTCATTCAATCTCCTCTCCCTGAAACTGGAGAGGATTTGGCTTGAAGGATTTCAAATCGAATCATCGTTAAAAATTAGTAGTGTGTTTATATTGAGAAGAATAGTTCTTTCATTCTTTCATTCAGTGAGATGTCTCACATTATTGTCGCATTCCCATGTTAGGGAGCTCTCTAACAAGTGGGAGCAGAAGACGAATTTCCTGCAAAGACTTGGGGCATGGAGATTGTGAAGGCTGGCTATGGAAGAAGAAGGATGCCAAAGGTTATTTCACACAGAAATGGAAAAAGTACTGGTTTATTCTGAAGGATTCATCCTTATACTGGTACACAAACCAGAATGTAAGTATACTCTATGTTTGGAGAAAGCCAAAATTAAACCTTAAGCTTTATAATTCTTCTGAATAAAGTCTATTTTTTACTACATGGTAGGATATGTTAGTGAACTGCCACTTTAATTGCCAGGTCTGGGTTGCTCTAGTTGGAAATATTTCAATTGAAATTATTTTTTAAAGTCTCCAAAGTCCACGTCCAAGCTTAATAAAATAGCAGATGTTCATGGCACTCTTAAAGAAATGCATACGTCAGTAGTTAATACTTTTCCACAGATACTATTTATTTGGACTAACACAGTGTTCACATGCAGCTCTCCTTAGTTTCAGTTGTATGTGGGGATGTATACAGTGTAACCATTCGTGTTAGTTAAGCATTATGTGAAGCAGATGTGAAAATCTGAATTTGTATATGTCTTTATCTGAAAGTTATTCTTATATAGATGTTCCTTTTGCTTTTTGCTGAATTAGTCTGGAGTTTGCAGTTTCTCATGTGTAAAACGCTGTTCTTGGCGAAATGTTATTGAAAACTACTGGGCCTACGCTTGTGCAATCTGCATATATGTAGGAAAACATAATGGAGGGGAGAAGCCAAAAATCGTTAGACTGCTATTCTTCCACTTGTATGCATTGAGCCTCAGTGCCTGATCTAAACTGTCTGTGTACAGCCTGCTTTGATTGCTGATATTTTAGAACATATTTTCCATTTTCTTCAAGGGGACAGTTTCACTAGCATAATTATCCTCAGTTTTATTATTTTCTTGTCAGCTCAAAACAGTATGGTTTCAGGCTGTGGATGATAAAGGCCTTCAGGTTTTGTGTTGTACGTTTTGTTTGTCTGACATTGTTACATGCAAGGTGGTACTCATTATGTGTCCCACTGACTTTCAGTCTGTTGTTTACAGCCAAGCCATAATTCACAGTACACTTGCTAATACTTTTCAAAAATCTGACTGGTGTTAATATGTCTCCTTGCTTTTCCTGGTAAATTACTTCAAAAGAAGCAAAAAGTGACAAGATATACTTTCCAGTTATTACTTTTCCATTTAATCACTGGTGAGCTCGCTGTAGGAACCTCCTCAATTATTATGAGCAGGGCAGATGGTCTGCACAATTGTGACTTTAAAAGGAGGCATCCACAAAACAGTTTTAAAATGTAGACTATATGCTGAAGAAACTGACAATTCTTCTCTGTAGTTGTTGGTCTTGAATGCTATTTTAGGTGCTGTATTTGGTGCTGAAAGGTTTTCTGTAATCTTCAGCAAAGGGCAATTAGGATGACTGAGGCTCCTTTAAGAAACTGTCAGTTTAGTTACTTCATAAAAGTTAATGACATTGTATGATGAAGTAAATACATTTTTTTAAGTAAAAACATTATGGGGAACATAGGTTCAGCATTTCAATTGATTGGATGGTTGTTCTTAGTTTAAGACCCAAATGGCTACTGCTCACTTCTCTCTTCTTTAACTCTGTGTTGTTCTTCACCATCACTTTCTCTTCTCTTTTGATAGGATGAAAAAGCAGAAGGATTCATTAGTTTACCTGAGTTCAGAATAGACAGAGCAACTGAATGCAGAAGAAAACAGTAAGTAATGTGTCAGTTATGTTTATAAATTAAGGGATCACTCTTGGAAGTATATTATATATAGTACTGAAAATTTGCAAAGTCCAGAGAAGGAAGTTACACAGAAAACCTCAAAATCTGTAAATAATACATAATAGATCCCCTTTAGCTTTAGTGTTTCTCTTTATTATAAAAGATAGAACTTAATGTAAATTCCATAAACTGTCTTACAAAGAATTGGATAACCCTTTGGTCAGCTTTCCAGATAGCCCAGTTACAACTTCAGTTAAATAAGTAAAGCAAAAAATCATGAATATGTTAGCCAAGAGATAAAACTTTCTTAGGTTCAGCTTGGTCATCTTGATAAGAATCAAGTGTGCAAGAAACAATTACCATGGGAAATACTATCAATAAGGGATGGTGAATATAATCTCCATTTTCTCCTTTATGGAGGAAGCTTCCTTACCCAATATTGTGTTATTCTCAACTGCTAAAATATTTAGGTTCCGTATGCAAAATGAACATTCCATTATTGCTTATGTGCATATTGCTACTACTGCATTATGCTCCCAGTAAAAAGCATATGCTAAGCTTTGCCACCCTTAAGGCATATTTAATAACAGACACTCACTGGAAATTGTTTGCAAGGAGTGTTGGGATTGAAATCCATAGCTGTCAAACAGCAGGTTTAACAGAACAATTCTAATGCTTTGAGACTAGCACTTTGCCAGTATCTCCTGAATTATTTGCATGTGTCTCCTGTATGCTGCATCTAGATTTTTAAAACTTGCTGCTACATAGAATAGCATTAAAGATACTCTCTTACTAAAGCTTTCCTAGTTATAACTAAGCATCCTGAATTTTTGTCATGCTTTTCCTGTGACTAAATGCAGTTTTGGTCTGAGGAATACAAGTCCTACAACCGTGAACATGTGTACAATAAAAATACAGAAGATGTGAATTACAATAGAGACTACTCATCAGAAAATCAAACCTCTTCAATTGCTTGTTCTTGTCTGGAGGTATTATTACTGTCTGTCTGAGAATTAGAAGACAGTGCATTTATACTTCTATTACTCCTTTCAGCTGAGGGTATCACTATAGAAATTAAACATGAACAGAGCACTATAAATTCCTCTGAGGAATGAGTAGATATTAATAATGATATTGAACAAAAATACAGGAAAAATAATACCCTTTTGTTAGAATATAAAACACTTAACAAATTTCAGTGAATTAACCAAGATCAAACAGAAGGTCATTGTGCACAGCTAGAAATAGCTTCCAGAGCTTTGCTCTGAGCATGAGAACACGTTTCCTCAGAACGCTTCTTAGAGAACAATTTCTGTAGGGTATATGCACAGGAAAAAGTCCGATTAACTAAAACTTTGCACACTACTGAAAACTGAGTACCTTCAGGCTTTGAATCCTTTCAAAAAGAGGTAGGTCCAGAGGTAAAAGTCTAATGAAGATGTTAATAGTATTCCCTTTGTTCGCTGAGCTGAATTTCCCTTTGGTTTCTTCCTTCATGCACTATCATTTATATATTTCCTCCATCATAAAAACTACACCTTACATTTGCCACTATTTTACCTGCTTCTCTGAAAACTGCAGAGAAAGTAAGTAAGTCCAGCATTACGCTCACTTACATTTCGGTATATCCAGCATATGTGAATGGAGGGCCCTGCTTGTGTTACAGCCAGCTCGAATCCACAGCCTCTATAAGTGCACTTCTAAAGCCCTTACCTATCCTCTTCCATGTTGTCTTACTGGGACGGGACTGAGCATGATTGCCATTGCCTGATTCCACTGAAAAGCTAATGGTTCTGGTGAGCCCAGGGACAACTTCCTGTGGTTTGATTCTTCTGCATTCCTTTTACAAATAAAATTAAGGTGATGGTAACCCATTTTGACCCAGCATATTCTGGAAACATTCTAACTCACGCTTCATTATTCTCTCTGCTAGGCTAGAGGGAAACTTCAGTTAGGATTTTCTTGCCTCCTTTTCAGAGAGCTAGTTAAAGACAGATTTTACAGGATCATTTCTCGCTTCTTTCCACTTTAGGATATCTTTTTCATTTAATAGTGGGGGTTTAGTGGGTGCTGTAATGTAACCTAAAATTCATTGCAAGCTTGAAATCTGAAAATATAAATCTGGCTGTGTTCTTACTCTTCTGTATGATTGAGTCTATTTTAACATTAATGCAAAAGCCAGTAAAGCAGTTACCTTGACAGTTGATAAGGACAGGGGAAAGAAACCTAGTCCTTTCCTTTTATTTTTTTAATTTTTGGCAGGTTAATTTGGTTTTAAATTAAAATTGCCTGAAAAATATGCTTAGTATTTTAGTGCAAAAGAAATCCAGCTAAAATCACACTGTTAGTTTTCTTTCAGCTCTCTCAAAAGCAAAACTAAGAACGTTTTGGGACTCGGCTTGGATTTTGCCTCAAATTTCTGTTATTTTCAGAGCCATCAATGTGAAATGTTCAAACCTTATTGAACAAAAGAATTTGAAGTCTTACTAGAATAATGAATAGATTTGTCTTTTCCACTGTTGTCAGATGGAGAATGCTGTTTTATAGAATGACTGTTACTGATGTCCATAGTATACATTGAATGAAATAGCCTTAAGAAAGCTTTCACAAGAGTATATAGTAATTGAATGCATTATTCTGGTTTGATGATTTGCCTCACTAATGCATTTAATGAAAGTACCCTGATTATTATACAAATCATGGCATTATCTCAGAGTGGTTTAGCTCTCCAGGCTATATTTGGATGTAGAATGACCTTGTCCCTGCGAGAGGAGGTTTCTTGTGTTGACACTGAAAAACTTTCCACTGCTTTTAGGCAACACCTGCATCTTCATGATTAAAAATGATCATACTGTATTAGAAATCTTAGTTATTTAAGTTTTTGTGTGATGTGGCATGACATGAATATCGTGTTATTTTCAAAGATACTGATAATTATAATGTCCCATGATGAAGTTGATCCACAAGACTAAAGATTAATGGAACTACGTATATAGTTAATCATTGTTAACTAGTGCTTTGCCTGAACTTTCAAAAATCTCCACCGAGTGAAAATTTTCATTGCGTAATTAATGCAAATTTAGGTCTTAAATTTATGACAGCATATGCCATACTGTTGGCACTTTGTATTGAAACTGTGCAGTCACAATTCTTTATAAATGTCATTGATATAGTATAGGTAGACATGAAGTTATATCTTAAAGGTTGCTACACTTTCAGTAATTTTTATTACTTCTTCTGAAATGAACTTGACAGTCTTGGTAGACAGCAACCCAGACTTGAGCCACCAGCAGGCCCCACAGGAAAGAAGGCTAACAGCCTCCTGGGCTGTGTTAACTGGAGTGCAGCCAATAGGTGAAGGAAGTGATTATTCCCTTATACTTGGTACTCATTACACCACATCTAGATTACTTGCATCCAGTTTGGGGCCCTCCAAAACAAGGCAAAGGTAAAAATATACGTATTGTTCTTCTGCATTACGCATATTTCTCTATACATCGAGAATTATTTCCCTGGAGACTTTTCTGCAGTTCCTAATGCTAGTGTATCTAAATGCTTACCTAATATTAATCTTTGTGACACTTCTGGGAGATGAAGATGGATTTGTTGTCACATTTTGCAGCCTACAAACAGAACTGCAAAACATTTAAATCAAAAGTTTCTGCAGAATTGAGATCTCCATTTCATAACAATAAATACATGTTTTCTTCAGAGTATGTAAATATGTAACAGTACAATATATTATTGCAGCTGTAAGTGCTCACCATTTCAGTAAATTATCAGAATATCAGGCAAAAAGATATTAAGGAACATTCGTGTAGTAAGCAGTTATTAAGCCTGTTTGGCGTGACTTAGCGCATGAGAACCTCTTTGCATAAGCAGGAAGACCTGCAGCATTTAACTGGCATACCCTTGAGAAAATTCTTGCTCTTTCTGCGTTTTATGACACATTCACAAATTCCCTAACAACTGAGACAGGAGTCCTACAGAAAGTAGCCTTACATGTTGCATAATCCTGTTTCACTTCTCTAGCAAGTCCACTCTCTGGACCTGAATTGAGGTGGGGTTCCTGTGAGAACATAATATTCAAATACATAATCATAGATTGTATCACAGTACAAGAGCATAGTGGAGCCAAATTTAAGTTCTGTTTATCGTGCTGACTCTGACATATTCTAACTTTTAAAAGGTTGACTCTGAAACCCCACTATTGGCTTTTAATGCTTTTATGTATGTAAATTTCCTGTCTAGGAAAATAATCCTATTTATAAGCAGAAACTCCATCATGTGATACTCTAACAGGATTAATCGAGGATTAGAATCTTTAGATCCACCACATAATCCTCTCCAATTCAAGCCAATACTTAAATCTCAGAACTGGAAAATGGTTAGGCAAATGGAACACTAGAAAGTGGAGTTGTTGCACAGAGTTCAGACCAACTGAAAACAGTGTGCTGACATCGCAGCAAAAAATACATCCATGAAACTAGTGTATCATGCTTAAAGACTATAACAGCGCAGTACTCTCTGTTTAGTAATGTCTTTGTTCTGAGTATTAAAAATTTTCTATAAGGAACTTCTGTAAGGAGGTATAGTATTTGTTAATTACTGTGTAATTAACAATGTATAATATAACACTTGAATATATGTGTGTGTATGAAGACATATACAGGACTATTTCACATTTCTTCCAGACAGCTATCTGTTTTGCTAGAGCAGTTGGAGTTGCTGGTACTCAGCTGGCAAGGGGAGTAAAAAGTTCTGCATTAAGGAGACTAAGAATGATAAGAATATTTGACACCAAAATCATATTATACTATTCGGATAAAAGAAATAATAAACTTGATCAGAGTATACTTAAAACTATATTTATATAATGATCAAAATCTCTTGCATTAAAATCTTGCCGTTCAGTAGATATAATTAACAAGCCTATGCCATCTAGTGGACATCAGCAAAGTTTCCTCCCTATTCGGGATTTCCCATGTACTCACTATATTCTTTTGCAAAATACAAGTAGCTAGGGAGATGAGGATCTGCAGTTGACATTAACAATGTCCAGATGCCAAAACAATACTTAAATATTTCTCAAGTCTTCTGTTATGGAATTAAGATGGTTTATGATGACCCTCTGTGCAAAGGTAAACTTACCCTTAATATACTTCTAATCTTGTGAAAAAAGAAACTGCACATAAATACAACTCTGCTGTTATCTCATTCTTCTGTAGAATGAGGAAAGCCCGTTACTGTATGCATTCGTATTAATAATATATATATAAGAAAATCAGTGTGCCCAAATGAAGCTTCCTCAGCTTTCATTTTTGACTCTGAAAACTGCAATAAATTACAGTAATTAACAAGACACTCATTTGCATTTAAGCTATTAATAGCGGAAACGGTGCATCACAGGTTCTTCATAATGCCATATGTAATGATTCCTAATTTAATTCTTATATCTAGTAATTACCATATAAATGTCAGTATTTTAGCATAAATGTTACAAATGATAATGTGGCGTCTTTTTAACATTTGCCAACTAATCAAAATAATAGTCTTTAATGCTCTGAGTTTGTGGTTTCCTTGAGAGCAATACTCCTTTTAATTATATTCACACAAAAATTTTGTTAAAAATTTGATTATTGTTTTTAGCAGTTTTCAAATAACTGCTCAACTGAGGGAGAGCTTAGGGATTATACTATATAAAAGCATTAATAAAAAGCATTTTTATGTGAACTATAATCACCCATGCTGTCAGATGTTGAGCTTGACTATTATCTCATGCATGTAGTCTGAATAGACTACAATGCAATGTAGTGATGTCTGTATATAGCCAGCCTAAAGTGAGAATCAGACCTTGTCTCCTGAAATCAGCCAGAATTGAATTACACTGGCCAAGTGGCTGGTGAGGGAATTGACATTTGAGGAAGGGGAAGGAATATTAGCAATGCACAGAGCAGTGGCAGTCTTACAGCTACCGTTTGTCATGCTGCTATCCAGTATCTCAGGTCAGCATAGCAAAGAATATAGTATACTATACTACTAATATTGTACTAGTTACACAAGTAAAACAGTACAGACTTTTAAAATTAAAATTGTTGTGATACGCTTTTGGAACTATTCCAGTGATTTCTAATTTAACTTGCACTTTTCAGAGAACTTCACTCTATAAATTAACCTTTGCATAAATTTCAAATCACCACGGGGTGGTGGGGGGAACCCCAATCAGCTAGGACTTCTTGAATCAAAACTATCTGTGAGAACAGACTGTGCAATAAAAAATAATAGTGAGATACATAGAATTGACCACGTATTATAATGTAACAATAAACATAAGGTTTAAATTTAAATATTGGCAACTCTGTTACTTGCTAGGTGGAAGATGAAGAAGCATTAACTAACTATTGATGACTTGTGTTGATTGCAGGAAAAACACAGCAAAGATTAGTAGATTAAGATGAAAAGTACTTGGGATATGGTTGGTTTTAGAGTAACTTGACAAAGCAATTGCTGGAATTAGAAGTGACTATTTAAAGAGTTAAGACTATCTGAGGAACTTCTTTATTATTATCTATTTCCATACAAAGCAAATGTGCCATTTATATTCCCTAGAACTTTCCATATTGCTTCTAGTAAACTCAAATTGAATGAAGATTATAACTAGGGATTAAAAATATATTGTATCAAATTTAGGAAACATTCCTTTATTTAAGTTTATTCTAGAGCTCTTACAGTCTTATGACTAAGAGAATTTGAGTGTGCTGTATTTTAAATGTCATCTCCAGTTGAATGCAATTACTGGCTGGTTATTCATCTTTATATTCCTCCTCTTCCTCATTTATTAACATCAAACAAAATTTGGATAATTTCATGTATATCTTCAGAATCAAAGTTACCATAAAGATATGAGACAGTTACATAAGTTGGCAGCCCTCTATATTTCTTTGAGTAGGACACAAAACACAGTCATCTAAATATATGAGAAGAGGTGGAGGGATCAAACTCTTATTCCTTTAGTTTATCTTTGGAAATAAAACTACGATGTACTTAAATATACTCAACAAGATTTTCCAATTCACCCAAGAATTTTTTAGAAGTACAACATCAGTAGTTATTGAAAAGAATGATATTTCTAAGTCATTCAAGGGCTTTTGAAATTTTTACAAAGTATCGGTTTGGCTCACAAATGTAGATTTGATGAGATCTGTATGGATTCCATCCATTCCACAGGAAGATTCAAATGCCTGTGAAACCTGTAACATGCTAAAGAATCATAGAGCAGGTCAGTCTTGTGTATTTGTAGACAAACTGTTTGAAAGAAAAGGTATTTTTTATTCTTTGTGTTTATTTTATAGTGCCTTCAAAGCATGCCACCCCAAAATAAAGAGCTTCTACTTTGCAACAGACTGCCTTGAAGAAATGAATAGGTAAGTTATGTTTCCTCTTTATCATGTTATATTCTTTATAGTGGTACTGCAGTAATTGAAAATAATATTTCATCTCACATAGAAATATACTCTAGGAGCATGATGTAATGCTGATTGATAGTGTTATCAGTACTTAGTCCACTTAGTCCTCCATTAATTTTAGTACATACAGTACATTATATGGCTCGCTTTGCTGAAATTTTCTGTCACAATTCTGCAAAGGTGTGACAGGAAAGTTAGTTGTGTTGGTCTCATCTACGTTCATTAGAATTTTTGTTTGTTAATGGGCATAAAGTTTATCACGCTTCAAATTTTTTGTTAATCAAGGCTAGAAATATTAATGTGGGATGAATGTTTCTGGTATATAAAAACAATGCAGCCACACCAAAGCTCATACTTAAGAGTATAGCCACATGATGGGAGAAGATATTTTAAAGTTAGCTGTAGTGACAATCCACAGTAATGTGACATGACCTAAAACGAGAGAAAAGCAATTTGAAGCAATTTTTTTAACAGGATTGGGATTGAACTAATGAGATGCATTTCTTTTCATGCCAGAATTTGAGGGAAAACAAACAAACAAAAAACCAACAAAAAAACCCCACCCCAAACACGCCACAAAACCCTGCTCTCCCCTGTCCACCCCCAAGAAAAAAACCCCAACAACAAAAAAAAACCCCTGTAGTAACTAATTTTATTCATCGCCCCACTGTCCCAACAAGGAACAGAGGCTAGCAAAGTTCAATTGTTGGCATTGCTGTGTGTTTTTAAATGTCCTTGGATGTGCTGGGAGGGCATTCAGAACTTGACTGGACAAGGCCCTGAACAACCTGATCCCACATTAAAGTGGCCCTGCTGTGGGTGGGGTGTGGAGCAGATGACCTCCTGAGATCTCTTCTAACCTAAATTACTCTGTGCTTCTATTTTGTGATTCAGTGATTCAGGAGGCAGAGGTTAGATAAAGGTGGGATGGTACCTTTGATCCTCAAAGGCAGAGTCAAGTGTTCCACCTCCTCCTGTTACTTCAGTAATTTGTTTATTCCCAGCTGAGGTAAAAAGCAAGGACACATGCGACAATGTCACCATACTTTGAAGCCTTAAATCTTTCCTGGTGTAGACTGCTGAAAATTTGAGATTTAGTTAGCTCTTTCTGTTCACAGACTTAGAAAGACATGACTACCTCAGGATACAGCTGGACTTTTTCTTTGGAATACTAACGTCTAAAAATTATTTTTAAATTGAACATTTATATTCTGTGGCTTACATGACCCTTCAAGTCATACTGTATTGATGTATAAGACTGGCTGTATTAAAACAGTTCAGGCTAGTTCATCATCTACTGATGATGAGGATGAGGTTCAGTTCTCAGGAGTACCTCGCTGTAGCTAGCTGTCATTTTTAAGATATAAATTTGCTAAAAAATATTTTTTCCAATGTTAATAATGTTCCATTGTTCAGCTGTGGAATGTGGCTGAGATTTGTTCACCAAAGTGAGCATCTTCTGCTATTTTTAACTATGCATGGTCTGTCCCTTGACTTCAGCTATTTTGATAGCCATGATTTGTTGAAGTGCCATTGTTCATATCTTTCTATTATACCGTAAAATGTTCTGACTTGGGAAGTCTTGACACACATTCAATAAACTGCTCTTATAATATTCATTGATTTTTCTACACGGGGGAGCCAAGGAAGCTGTCTTTATGACAGTTTACACCCTTCATGGAGAGGAACAGTTGGAAAGGTGCCAGGATGTATTTTCATATTGTACTGCCATGGTGGTTTGGAATTACAAGAGCCTTTTTCATGACTTTTTGCCTCTGCTTCCCATGAGAGAAGACAAAGGGTGAAGTATTTTTTACATTATTTTTCCTTCAGAAATGCTGTAATTCACTCCCCAACCCAAATGATGGATTACTATGCTACCTCTGTAAAATCCCTGGGCATCCCCTGCAGCATTTTACATGCTTCCTGGAATTCCTTCTCCCAGATATCCTGTCTGAAATTTGAAATGCATAAGCAAGACTCATAGATGAAAAATGCACTTAAAATACTAATTTCACAAATCTCTGTCTTCCCAGCAAATTGCTAACCATGTAATCTGAGGAAATAGGGCAAATACTCTGCATGGTATCTCACACTCCTGCTGTCACCGCAAAATTTAACTGGATTTTCTATGCTGACAGAAGGGTAGATCTTTCATGCTGAAAAGTAAAGGAGTTCTAATATGGAGAGGAACATAGCATTTCCTTATTCACTATGTGGGGAATGTATACCATTTCTTCAACTGCATTTACCACCAGCTTTTGTTTTAACAGCTGTTTTTACAGTTTCTTACTTCAGATTCACTGTTTAATATTTTTTTCCACTCCACAATATTTATCTGCATTTAATACTGCATTGCTGTTGAAAGAATTGTAGACCAATGGGTAGTAATTGATTTGTGTGTAGCAGATAGAGTTACTCTGTTGCAGCTGAATTTTGCCTGCTGTGTTGCATGGTGCAGACAGCCTTTGGTTTGCAAAATTAATGCTCATGCTGTTTTATCAGGTCTTACATGAGCATAGTTGTGTTCTTAGAAATGAATTAATAATGAAATTGATGAGCTCATCTTTTGCTTGCCATGGTCACGGGATACTCCAAGCTTGTTAAAGGCTTTATTTCCCAGAAGTGCTTTATCTATTACCATACCATGCATAACCTGTTTATAGCTTTAATACTTGTAAGGAAATTAGCATTGAATTTAATATTCAGTTGTTTTACAATATCTACTTTATTTAAAACTTTCATGTGATTGAAGTATGCAGTGCAGTGCATTTACAATCTCCTCATGGACTCCAACTACTAAATTTTAAAAAGTTCCTATTTTAGGCTGAATAATTTGATCACATTTGATTTGAATAACTGGGTTAACTTTGCCATTTTAATAACTCCCTTAAATCTTTTGCATTCATTCAAAAAATATAACAAATATCTGCTACCCACTGAAACAGAATGATGATTGATTTTTGTAAGGGTCACTCCCAATATTTTCCAAGTAAAGACCTGAAAGGTTCTAACACAATATTTCTCTTAAAAAGAAACTGTTTGAAAATCGAAGTATTCTGAATTAAATCTCTATTGATTATAAGCAAATTTCAGGGTGCGTATCCTCTCTATTTTTATGTATGGAATATAACCAAGCGAGTTACTCAAGGCTTTCCCTAAATCATCCTGTTTATTACTAAAGTTCATTCAGCTGTGTTCCCTAAATTTTGGGCATGTTAGTCTGCTTGACAGATCTTGGCCAAATCAGATGGTGGGCCAGTATTAATGCATCCTTTACAGTTTCAATTTACTTTCAATCTTCACTTGCAAATAAGCTAGCGCCTAACAAAAGATCTTGGCAACTAAAAATTTCAGGCATATGCCCCTGTTAGACATTGCCCCTCTTAAGAATTCCTGGAGAAGTGAGCAGGAGAGTAATTATGTCAGTTCTGTCTATCCTAATTTAACAGTTCTTTAACAAATAGAGCCAAGTAAGTTAGTGCAGAACATGAAAGGTACTTTTCAAATAGAAATCCCTGAAATGGAGATTCCCAATGGTGTTGTAAGTAAACATAAACAGCAGGTTTTCCCCTTCTTCCCTTATGTTCCTATAAACTTGTTTCAAATCCAGGAAAAATAGTCCATGCCCGAGGCCGCTTCAGTCCTCTAATTTATTGGTCTCACATAAAAGCTCATAAGTTGCAGACCAAGTAAAACAATTTTCTCATCAGAATTAGCCACAGGCCCCAGAGACTGGATGAAACCATGATGTATATGGGAGTGAACAGTGCAATAGTAGAGCTGCAGTGCTCTGTCCGGGGAAAATACTACACCAGGAAGTACTAGTGCAGAGCTGTAAGTCTTCAAAATCTCCTTTTTTTTGGCTAGCCACCTAACTCGTCCTTTCTACAATTGATGGACTATTTGCCATAGACTTGTGAACTACCATTTCCCCCTTAATACAGTTTGAGAGCCACTGGCTTATAGAATTACACTAAAGGAGTTCAAAGGAGTTTTACAATACACAATTGCAATTATCCAATACGCAATCCAAATTAGCATTCAGGTGTGAATTTATCCCTAATGCGCAGGAGGTAGGATTTGCATTGGCTTTCTGTACTAGTTTAAATTACAAAATTAACTTAATCAAATTCTGCTTTAAATAATACCATCGTGAATTAGTATAGTTCTTCTGGGAGTCAAACAGTTCAACTGCATTTAATATAGCAGATTTTGTGATTACAGTGCTGTACCACTCTGTGATGAATGAACGTGCATTACAGTCACATATTGTGATGTTATACTGGAGATACTAAGTTAGCACTGCAAAATCTGAAGTTTTTAGTAATAGAAATAAGTAATACACATAATTAAATAAGTCAGGCATTTAATAGTATTGTTTGGCCTATTTGATCTGATTTCTTTAGGAGTATGTGGAAGTAGAATTACATAATTTCACAATAAATTATCCCATCTCTTAAAAAAAAAAATTCCCCTCTAAAACCCCCCCAAACCCACCCATACTTTTTCAGGCCATACTAAACTCCATTCTCTTGCTCATAAAGCATGTTTAATTTCTCCAAAGCTTTCTTTTTGGGCCAAGCATTGGGTGAAAGCTAGGGTAAAAGCTTGAACAACTGGGTAAAATTTACAGCATGCATTAAATGTTAAGAAATCCTGGCTTGGATTAATTTTTGCAGCTTTTCATCCCTTACCTGTACTTTTTTAAGAAAGACTATCTGGAAAATATTACATGGTTGCACGTGCTGAAGCATATATAATGTCACAGTCACTGCGGGAAGCAGCAGGTGTATGCAGCAGCTAGTACTTGCCTTTAAGTGGATGCCCAGAAAGTTTGGTGAATTATCCAGAGTAACATGGTAAATCCAATAGGACAAGGTTACAGTAGGGTGAAATTCAGTAGCCGCATTTGACTAATGAGGAAAGTACCTCATTGTCATCTTAATGGATTCCTTTAAGTACCAGTTTGAAACTCCAAGCGTGACATAACAATGACTACTCTTTTTTGATTTGCCTAAGCAGTGTTAGCGCTGCCACAAATGTGTTTGTAAATGTGTTTGAAAATTGGCAAGAGAAGTTCCAGTTGAGTGAGTTTTTGTGACTGTTTTGGTAGATTTCCTTAGGGTTTATTATTGGTTTTATCTGAAATTATAGTCTATCATAAAGTTACTGTGTGCATATTCTCTGTGATACATGACTATATTTATACAGTAAGATGCTATTTCATTTGTTACCAGAAAGGTAACTTATTTGCTACAGAAGTAGTGAACTTTGTTGTCTATCATCCACTAGGGAAAAAAACCAAACCAAACAAAACCAAAAACAAACCCCAAACACCAAACCAGACTTCTGGCAACAACAACAACAACAAAGTCCCACTAAGTGCATGAAGTATATGCTCATGCAAAGAGGGCATAAATTGCCATGGTTCACTTGTCAACTCTGAAGCTGTCTGGGGCTTTTTCATATTTTTCCAGCCTGACAAATCTAGGAAGACAGTGCATGAAACAAGATCAACAGAGTCATGTCAAATTATCAAATCAGAGAGTACTTACAGTTTATCCCATGAATGATTTTACTTAACAAATTCCAGCAACTGTGGCAAATAAAATAGTAGAAATACAGGCTGCTGAGAGTTGATATATTTGGAGAGATGAGATCATTGAGAAGATTCTGCTCAGTGTTATATTTCTCTGTGAGATATCACTTATGTTTTTGAACTTCTGTTGTGCAGAGGAAAACCAAGGCATCATTTTAACCATACCTTTTACAGGAACCTTTATTCTGTTAAATGAATATATTACCTGTATAACCTTAGAAAATAGTGAAAATAATGTACCTTAGGAACCAAAATGGGAAACGTATTGATTTTTTAGGTGTCCAGTAAGAAAGACTGGTCAGGAAGAAGCCAGCATAACAAGTACAAAATAAATTTTAAAATATAATTCTGTATTGCACAGAATTTTACAATGAGTTCTGGAATCTGATTATCCCACAGATGTAAAAAAATATAATACAATTTTTTAAATCAGAAATTAAATATAAATTGCACTGAATAAATTCTATGTATGAAATAAATGGTTCAAGGGAATCCATAGTTTAATAGACTTAAAGATAACTTAAGTCAAATTTAACTTCCACTTTAGTTCTGGTTTTTCCTTTTAACAAAATAATCTCAAGTGTAGATGCAATCTCAAAAGCAAAGAAAGGTATATTCCTGCACTGAAACATTTATAATACAAACCTGAGATGACATACACATGCAAGTATTAATTGATGAAAATATGCAAGAAAGGTAGGAAATATTTAACTATTTATTTATTCTATTTCTTAATGCTTTGGTATTTCATTGGTTTCATTCTTAATGGAACATTTAACAGAAAGAAATAGTGACAGTGGATAGACTCTTTCTTGAATTTTTATACCTTTTCAGGATATATCCTTTATTTACTTTTTCACTTGAACAAAATAGTTTCTTCTACATACCACCCATCTTGTATATGCAAAAAGTGTATCTGGCATTGAGGATAATAGTAAATAAAACTTATCTGAACCACAGAAACTTGCTACTTTCTGACCTGTTCTCCATGGATTTATGGAATGGTTTTAACTATAACCCTAAAAATAACAGCCTTGCACCTCTTTTTAAATAAAAATGGTTACCCTCTTGCCTTTGGTTTTCGTTCTCCTACCACTAAATGTGTAATAGTTCCCTCAAATTTATTATAACTGAGGTTGTCCAAGTAGTTTTAGGGGGTTTTTTTAACTTTGCTGTTTTGTTCTGGGCTGTAGAAAGGAATAGCCAAGTGGTGAAGTGTGATGCCACTATGAAAACTATTGTTGCCTTCAGTCCCAGAACCTCACACCGACCTTGGACTGGCTCATCACCACACTCAGCAGGAGTAAATTATTAACAGTCAGTAAACAGAAACTTACTGCATTTGTACAATGACTAATGGCATATTCTTGTTTTTAATATAGTGTGTTAGGACAGTGAAGCTATACAAAATTGTTTCCCCGGTTGTTTGGTCCACTTTTTAACATTTTCCAGTGTTTTTATTAAATGATCAGTAAGAGAATGTGCTCCTGACAACCGGGGCATTTCAAGCATGACTCTCATTCTTCAGTATCAAGTTTTGATTATTGTCACAGCTACTTAGTTCATCACTGCCCTCAGTGCCTTTGTAATCATCACTTTCCAGGCCTGGGGGTAGAATCAGACTCTCAGAAGAGGCCCTGGGCTGTAATCCCCTGGTACTAACCAGAATTATCTCAGTAAATTTAACTTAACTTCCTACAATGCAGCTCTATTTTATCCCAAAGCAATGACAACAGTGCCTGTTTGTAATCAACAGAATTAAAGCCGTGTCTGGTTTATTTAGAATTTAAACCATTGAGACAAAGTACAAAACTTACTTACGTATTTAGATGACTTTATTTGAGGCTTACCTTTCCCTGCATTTGGTTCACTAAGGCATAGGTGATAAAAAATAATTAATACACTTCTTGGTGCCTTTTAAGTTGTTACAATGGACTTCAGTAAGATAGATTGTATCTTATGGAAATGTTGTACAATATTGAAGGTAAATTGTAGCAAAGTATCCTTGGGATATTTAGTACGTCTCCACGTCATCACAACTAATTTCTACCTAGAATGCAATCCCTGTGGTTTGTTGAGTGACCTAGACTCAAACTTAGTGAAACATGCTGTTTAAGTTGTTTAATTATCAAAAGAAAAGAGTTGTTGAAATTATCAAAGAAAAAAGGAAGGGCTTTGAGGGGAAGAGAAGCCCAACTTTCTGCCTCAGGGGGCCAAGATACATAGAGATGTACACATAAGATTGCTATACATGTACCTGCCAGAATCTCTCACGTCTTTTTGTGATCACATGAAATTCAAAGAGCTATTAGGGGTACAGCTAAATTAGACAAATGATCTCCTGGGTTTTTTTCACTAGAGCTGCTTGTCAGGTGTAGAATATAGTCTTGCATTGCATGACCTTCAATTAAACATCCAGTCATCTATCCCTTAGAGAGTCCAATTCTGACACATACTCCCGTTGCCTTCCTGAAACCTGTCATTTGCCTACAAGGCATTCAATGCAGAGTTCAGAAACAAGCGGCTGAGTTTCCAAGCTTTCCACAGAGAACTTTTTATAACCTTGTCTGCCTGTTTTCTTAAAAATGAAGTAAATCAAGTAAATTCATCAAGTTTACACTGTGTTCCTTTTGAACTGAATTTGCATTTCCTAGGGGAAAAAAAAAAAGTTAACTGTAAGAAAAGGATCTGTAATCTCAGCACTTCTATAACTCCTGATTAACCTCAAAAACATTCACCCATGCTTTTTTTTAATAACACAAAACCTAAAATTGAGATTCTTTTCCTTCTATCAGAAGAGATTTTATCATTATAAGCCACTGAATGTCATCAGATAACCCTTTTTGTTGTCTTGACAAAGAGCTAACTAAATTGTGGTAAATGAGGTAAGAAAGTACTTATAACTATAGCTGGGGATCTTCTTGCCCTTTAGAAGAGAAAAATCTGAGGAGTCTTAGAGAAGGAAGATTACCTTCTGCTAATTCCAGATTTGGACATTGAGGCCATATGAGTAAAACTGATACTCTCTGTATGCTAAGAATATCCATGTTCTCCTGAAGGTTAATATTAACACTTTGGCTGTTATCTATATATGCTTCCAAGATTTGAAACCCTCCAATTAACAATGAGCAACAAGATAAATTTGGCAAGAAATATAAGACAATATAAATTTCTGTGTGCTGACCCCCAAAGTGGCTGAGTCTGTTTTAACTTTAAAAATGGTAATGAGTCCTAATTTATCATTGGTGCTTAAGCAGAACCTTAGTTGAAGTTGTTGAGGCATTCTGCTTAATTGCCAAAGGCATATGGTAAAGTATGACTAAAACTATTTTGCTCCAATGCTAATGAGTTTAGAAACTCGGGAACAACTGTTGAAAAAATAGTGAATACAAATGCTTAATAATGAGCAAGGGTATGATGTCATTTCAAGTACTGCAACAAAGAATATACCTTTCAAGAGAAGCAAATGTCAAGTGATCAGCATGCTGTTTGTTGAATGAAATTATGCTGGCGAGCATGGTAGACATGCTCTTCCGTAAACCTGTTAATCCATTTGAAATTTACTTCCTTCACGATAAAGACAAGTTATTGACATGCTGATACAAACAATGGCTCTGTAAGCAGTCTTAACCCTGCAGTTGATATTTGTGAAAACTAATCATCATTTCCATTTTTATTTCCAATTTGCTCACTTCTGTTTTAATATTGAAGGGCAAAGCAATATTATTGTACATATTTTCATAGTTTTGCAAGTAAATTAAACCCTATAACAATTCCCTGTAAGAAGTAAATGTTGTTGTCCCCTTTGGATACTTATGAAAGTCATAAGATATGTAGAACAATTTCCTGAAGGCCATAAAATGAGTCAGTGTTATATCCAGTATTACAGATTAAGATCATTGCTCTGAGCAACTGCAGACCATTTCTTAGACAAGGAGATCAATACGTGCCGAACTATGTGCTATTTTTAGTGGAGAGTTCATTCTTCCTTCATTTTCTGCCTCCTTGTTGTGTATGCCATCTTCCATATACTATGCTATTAGACCAATAATACCTTCACATATGTCTTTAGAAGCTTTTTGTCTGTTCTAGTACAAGTGAGAAAGAATTACACTGAATAGTTTTCTTGTTTTAATCTGCAAAAAACTTGTCCTTATGATGTAGTATGTATTGTTTACTAATGTCTTTTTTGAATTCTTTGAAAGATGTTTTTGTCATGATATGATTCATTAACCAAGAACATAATTGTTAACAAATTTTATGTTGCAACATTAAAAAAGAAAAAAGAGCTGCTTCTAGAAAACACTTAGGTGCAATGTACTAGGAAATTAATGATAGAGTAAATAATTTAGTCACTAAGGGAATACTTAAGAATGCATCCCAATCATTACAGATGTCTATTAATAGGGCTTTTTTCTTTGGTTATATTTCCTTGTTGATGAAAGTAAGCTGACTCTTGATTTTCCATTTGCTGAACATTAAGAAGTGACTTTGCTCTCTACACATTAATTTCCTTTTTTCCTGTCTTTCAATTATATATTGTATAAACATCCAGTAATCTTATGTAAAGAAAACTCTAAAGGTATTTTCCCCAAACAAACTATAAAATTTTGCTAATGAAACAAAGAATCTTATTTTTGATCAAACTAATTAATTTTGGGACAAAGAAAGAAACCAGAACATCCAGTGTGAAATGCAAATATTGAAGTACTTTCAATTTACTGAGTCTTGTTTTAGAAACCTGAGATTCTATATTAAAAAAATCAAAGGAAAATAATGTTGATATCACAGCTCAACAAGCCTAAACATTTATATCACCAGTATCATGAATCTAGACTAGCAAATAAGCAGTGGAATACTGTCATAGTCTGTTTTAGCTTTTTGAGTATACAAATTTAATACAACTTACTTCCTAATACAGGTTTTCATACAATTATTATCATAATTCTATTTTATTTTACAGTATTTTGGCATTTCAGGCAAGTTCTTGAAACTAATAAAAGTAGCAGTCAGAATAAATGCAATATGCTCCTTTATACAATGTCTCTGGAAACCATTCCACACAAATAGTTTGCAGATGAGGCTTAGAGAGGATTTGATTCTGCTTAACGTGGAGACAGAGCTGGACATTCTCTGTTCTACACAGACTATTCTAAAATTTTTGCGTAGTCATTGCTAAAATTAGCATATTAGTATGTATGCTTCACATTTTCTTGATGATATAAGGAAGATTGATGTCAGGATTCTTCAGTTTTCTAGGCAGCAGAATAAAATGCAATGAGTCTGATACTCCACTAGGCAAACATCCTCCAGCAGATGTGAAGAGAAGTCCAGAAGTACATCTGCATTGCCCATGAACTGGAACATCCTTCACTTAAAATTATTAATCACTGAACACATTATTTTAATAACCTGAACAGTGTTCAGGTTTTGGACTAAGCATTGTCACTGACTTTTCCAAATGTTAAGAATACGTATGCCCTCAGATTTACACTAGATGTTCCTTTTAAGTATCCCTCTTCCTCATTTTTTATTGTTCTATTAGATGGATGAATCGTTTGGGTCTCGCAGCAATTGGTTACACACCTGATGACAAGGATATTCATCCAGATGAAGGTAATGCTTCAGACATTATAATTAGGAGAAGAGAGCAGAAAGTACATATCTGTTCATTATTTGAACAAAGTTGGAGATGTCATAACTGACTTCTTCATTAACATATGTGCCATATCTTTTAAAATATCAATTTTCATAAGAATCCGTATCCTTGAAGACCTGTATTTATTGGTGCCATCACCAAGGAAAATAAAATCCTGAGTAGTAATTTTAAGAAATACTTGGAACATGTGATAAAGAGAATGCAAGGTTCAGGGTGAGGTATGATCTCCCAGACCACAGCCGTTGCTCTAGCGTGATGAGCATACCCAAGTGAAGACATCACAAACACAGGTCTATATGTGCTTTAGAACCGTTTTTGCATCTCCTGAGCTCAGGTGCCAGCCTTGCCTTTTTCACCATCACCCATGGTGGAACCTGTTATGCTAACGTAATTAAATTAAGTGTTGAGGCTCAGCTCTACTTTGGCATTTAGAATAAAGTTTCTCTTTGAAAGTCTGTGACCAGAAGCTCTTTTTTATGTACACTGGGAGTTAGGTGCCTAACCTGCTTTCTGTAACGCTATCCCAAAACATCTGAAGGTTCTTCTACATATCTGTGTATCTTAGGTGCCAGACATTTTCACAAGTCTGTTCCTTAGTGACTGCCAAGCCACCTAGGTGACTGTGAAATGTTTACCTTTGCATGCTAATGACATTTTTAAAATGTGGGACCTGCTTTCTTGTGGAAAAGCACGAGTGAAACCCAGAATGCTTTGTTAGCAGATTACTGGAGTGAAAGTGACCAGGATGATATCGATGGCTCTTTAACCCTGAAGCAGGAAGGCTCTTCAACACTGTGTGACACCTATCATCGAACACCCTCAGTGAGTTATAAATATTGCATTTGACAGTAGGTCACCAAAAAATATCTGTGTGCCTTGATTTGCTTTTTCCTTGTTTTGGGATATTTAATTACCATAAAGGCAGAACAAAGGTGGATCTCACTGTAAGAGTGACATTACTGCTGTTCTTCATGAGCTAAGACCTGAATGTTTCCATAACAAGTCAATTACAAAGAGAGAGGTAAATGTCACCAAACTGTAAATATGACATTTTTTTGTAGGAGTTGGGAGACTACACCTAATAATATGAACAGAATATTCAAATGTTGACTTTGCTCCAGAATATGAAAAGAATGTGGTGGATGGCATAGTTTGTGTTAGCTGAGACTGTTTTTCAAGTATGAATATTGGATGTTGGATGCTAGAGGTTAAGATCAGATCACATTCATGCAGTAATCATGTTTTAGTACAAACACTTTTTTTAAGAACATATCTTTAGAGGCAAGGGTTTTTTTATAATATGAAGCATTGTGTACAATACCATAGTAGTGACAGTATTTTCTGTTAGTGTCATAAGATGTTAAGTAGCTGATAAAAGTACTCCTAATGTATTGTGTACAGACAGGTCTTGATAACTGAGGAAAAAAACCCCATTTTGTATATGAAGAGGCTCTTGTAGCAAATAACATTTATATAATACGGAACATAGGCTGTGATAATTATTCTATGTTTCTAAGCGCAGATAGGACTGTTTTCTATTTTTCTTTCAGATTTTTCTTCAGCGTGAATGACACGATCCTCACACAGCCAGAACCAAAGAAAGAGTGACTGAGACAACAGCATCACATGGGTGAAGTTCAGACTGATTTTCACCCATGTGATGCTGTTTTATCAACTGGGATACAGGTTAAGCCCCTCCCTTTCTGTTTTTCCACTTTTTTGCCTTTCTCTTTGTTTTTGAATTAAAATTATACACAGACCCAGCAGAATTATTTAAAATAATTTGAGAAGTTCAGCAGTCCCCCCAAATTCAAAAATCTTCCTGGGTGCTGAAGTTTTGGTTTTTGGTTTGTTTTTTTTTCTGTTTGGCTGGATACTTATACCCTAAAAAAAAGAAAGGAAATCCAATTATGGTTTGGGGGACTTTCATGTCTTCACAGCACACTGCTGGACTGAGTGTAAACTGGACAGGTCTTCAGGAAACCTGTACCAGTATTATACTGTTCTTTCCAGCAGGAGTTGCTCATGGGCAGAGAATGTGCAAAACAAGAATAGGGAGTGGTTAAAACATAGCACTTGCATAAAAGTTCTCACTGCTAATTATGTTCTGTTTACAGAGGTTCATATTACGACATATCAAAACACACACATCAGTCCATTTTATTAGTATATATCATATAATGTTCTACGCTATAATAATTTTCTTGGGTCTGTTCAAAACGTCTTATAGTCAGATGCTTTTGTATCTTTTCAGGTGAATTCTTCAAGTCCATTCCCTGAAGCCAAACACGGTCGACACTTTTCAAGTGAATCAACATATTCTCATTCTTCTGCCGAGGATTCTCGACAAGATGTAGCAGGAAGCACACACTCATCAGGGTGCAGACCTCCCTACCGAGAAAGACGCTCATGGCAGGATCTGATAGAGACTCCATTAACCAGTTCAGGGCTCCATTTTCTTCAGACTGTTCCTCCTGATGCAGAGTACATGAGTGGCCGGCCTGGAATGTCACCGGACAAACGAAGACAAGCAACGCTACCAGTACAAAGACGTCATAATTATGAGCAGGATGGGCCTTTCCCTTTGGTGGAATGTCAAAGGGGACATAGCTCTCATAGCAGGCCACAGAAGCAACGTAGTCAAAGCCTTCCCCGAAACAGAGATGTCAGGAGTAAGGGACGTGTAAAGTCCATAGAAGGAACAGATGACAAGCTAGAAGAGAAAGTTCCTATTAGAAGGCATAATAGTTTCTGTGCAGAAGGTAAGTTTTTGGAGATGTTCTGATCCTCTTTACTGCCATGGAAAGCCAGAGCAATATTGCCATTATTCTCGCCAAGTTTTTTGTGGTTGGACTGTTATATGTTGGCAAA
Source organism: Harpia harpyja (assembly GCF_026419915.1). Taxonomy (NCBI): domain Eukaryota; kingdom Metazoa; phylum Chordata; class Aves; order Accipitriformes; family Accipitridae; genus Harpia; species Harpia harpyja. The sequence continues at coordinate 23,500,957 of NC_068957.1, read as the reverse complement.
TTCCATCAGTTACTACACAGGAGTTTACTTGAAATGCTTGGATGTAGTGCTAAGAATGTAGCTTTGGGGCTGATCAAAATGTTCTTGTTTTATCAAAACAAAAATTGGAAAACGGTGTTGTAGGGTTACTTTATACATGAATTTGCAGTATTGCTTGCTGGTTTTAGAGACTTCATCTGAACGATTAGATTTGTTGTTAGGTTTCTTCATCTATTTTCTTTCAGAAAACATAAAAGAAATTGGAGAAAATACAGATGGTCTGCAAGAGCTATACAAATCTCTGGAACAAGCTAGTTTGTCAGCTTTTGGAGAGCAGCGTCCTTCCACCAAGCAGGAGTTCCGCAAGTCTTTTGTAAAGCGATGTAATGATCCAGTTATCAATGAAAAGCTTCACCACATCAGAGTTCTCAAGAGCACTTTAAAAGTAAGGCTTTATCGTTAATCTTGTGTATAAGCAATATAAACTAGTAAAAGTATAATCTTTTAATGTTTTCCAAGGATGAGGCTTTCTCTGTAGCTTTAGAATTAAGTTCCAAAGAAACTAAAAATACTTGAAAGCAAACATGTTCCAGATTAAGGAAAAAAAAAAAAAATTATTTGGCACTCTTTATAGGCATGTTGTAGAAAGTGCCAAGGACTGAGTTGTGGAACAGTTTAAGCTGTAATAGTTCCTGAATATAGGTAAAAGATTCAAGTGTCCATAGCAGTTTGCCTAGCACTTCGCATTAAAATGAAAGAAGAAATAAAGTGCCAAAATACAAAATGTGGCATAAATTTCATTTTGACATGTACTGTGTCTTTCTGGAATTTGATAGGCGAAGGAAGGGGACCTCACAGTTATCAACAGCCTTCTGGATGATCCCAACTTAACATCAAAGAAGTTTAAAGATTGGAAACTAAAGAACTATGAGTTTTTCCTGGACATTTGTGAGTACAGTGCTGCTGTGAAATCTCAAAATGGAGCCTCTGAACTTGCAACCTCAGCACCAATGCTGACACATACACACTCATTCATTGAAACTCATGTGTGACAGGACTCATATCCTGAATAATTGCTGGGTGCCATGAAAAATCGAATAAAACAAACACTGTAATATTTATTGATAATGTACTCAGCAGTACTGTAAATAAGTTGGGTAAGAGAATAGTGCCACAGGATGCCTACTACATTGCATGATAAGACAATAATATTCTTTATGATTTTTTTTTGTTTGCTATTATCAACCAATGTCCGTATCAAGCTCTGCATTAGAAAGAAGCAGTGCAGAAGTGTAACTGAAAATAAATACCAGTATATTTAAAGTACTGTACTAAAACTAAGCTTGTAGTATGAGCTCCTACAATCATTTTATATATTTAGATATATATAAAGACATATCTATGTATATAAAATGTAACACGGTAGTTGACATTTACTTTTAAAATGCCCTAAAGTTCACGTCTTCACACATTTTTTCTTAAGAAAAATATGAAATGAAAACATAAACACATTGGCCACTCTTAGAGATGAACGTTTATTTTTGCGACATTTCCAGGTAGTGACCATCTTTGCAAATAAAAGGACAGAGTTATCAAAATGTAAACTCAATCCCTATAGTGTGCCTTAAAATGTACACTGTACATCTAGCAAATAGATCCCAATCTGGCCCTATGGGCATACTGTACATGCCATTTAGATACTGTGTTTGTAACATACTGTGCCTGCCTTTAAAATGAATGAATATAAGCAAGCAGGTGTGGCACAGAGGTTCAGATATGAGTAGAACAATGTTGGTTGTTCACTAATGCTGCAACTTAAACCGATTTTAATATAATTTGAATTATTTCATGGTGAAAGAAAAACATCTGCACTCAATATGGTACATACTGCAGGTTTTCGTAGTTTCTTCACTGTGAATTTAAGTGACACATGACTGTGAGTCACGAAATTCAAAAAAGCTCTGATGCTTCAAGGATGAGAATTAAGTTGAAAAAAATCCTGAACTAATCAATTAAATTCCGTAATAGACTGACATCTAGAGCTGAGTAAATTATTCAAAATTATGTAATGTCTGGCAATAATTTTTAACTGTTAGTAGTACGTTAGCAAGTGGGTGAAGTTATTCAATACATCATTTGAAAACCAATCTGTATTGATTGGTTTGGGAAGACACACAAGTCTCATAGTGTATTTCACATCCTTGCCTGGATGAGAATGATTTCTAAGAATCAGATTTTGGAGAAAATACTTGTATTCTTGGGGGGGGGGGGGAGGAGATTGCTCTGAATACTACTGAACATAAATTTCAAACACCCGTTCACAATTTTCTTTATGCTTGCTAGAATATTTCTAGAAAGCAGAACAAAGAGGATGTGAAAACAGCTGATGTCATTTCACTTAAACACAGATATTCACTGATGATTTTTTCACAAGCTAAACCTAGTTGTTTCTCACACATCAAGAGCTGTAGAATTGATACAGGTGAATATAATATACGAAAAAATGTTATCCCAATGAGGTCCTAGTATCGAGGAAGAAATGTGATTATTCACAAAGCCAGAACTGGGTGAAGGTATCCCGTTTATTTAGTTCAGTCTCCAGAAAGCAGCTGTGGTGGGCTTGACCTTGGCTGGCCACCAGATGCCCATCAAGATGCACTTACTGCCCCTCCTCACAGGACAGGGGGAGAAAATAGGATGGAAAAGCTTGTGGGCTGAGATAAAGACAGGGGAGACCACGTACCAATGACAGTCATGGGCAAAACAGAGTTGACTTGGGGAAAATTAATTTAATTTATTGCCAATTAAAAATACAGCTGTAGAGTGAGAAACAAAGACAAAATTAAAACCACTTTCCCCCTACCTCCCCCCTTCTTCCCAGGCTCAATTTCATTCCTTCGTTCCCAGCTTTTCTACCTCCTTCCCCCCTCAGTGGCACAGGGAGATGGGGAATGGGGGTTGCAGTCAGATCATAACACTTTGTCTCTGGTGCTCCTTCCTCACACTGTCCCCCTGCTCCAGTGTGAGGTCCCTCTCACGGGCTGCAGTTCTTCAAGAACTGCTCCAGCATGGGTCCCTTCCATGGGGTACAGTCCTTCAGGAACAGACTGCTTCAGCGTGTGTCCCCCATGGGCCACAGTTTCTGCTAGAAAACCTTCTCCTGTGTGGGCTCCTCTCCATGGGCTGCAGGTTCTGCCAGGAGCCTGCTCCTGTGTGGGCTCTCCATGTGCTGCAGTTTCCTTCAGAAATCACCACCTGTCGAGGTGTGGGGTTTTCCATGGGCTGCAGTATGGGTATCTGCTCTGGTGTGGTCCCCCATGGGCTGCAGGAGGACAACCTGCTTCACCATGGTCTTCTGCACAGGCTGCAGGGGAGTATCTGCTCCAGCACCTGGAACACCTCCTCCCCTTCCTTCTGTACTGACTTGGATGTACACAAAGTTGTTTCTCTTACCTTTTTCTCACTCCTCTCTGTCACAGCTGCTCTGCAGCGTTTTTACCCGTTCTTAAATAAGTTATCACAGAGGCACCACCAGCCTCCCTGATGGGCTCAGCTTTGGCCAGCAGCAGGTCTGTTTTGGAGGCAGCTGGAACCGGCCATGTCCAACACGGGAGCAGCCCCTCGTCTTTTCTCAGAGAGGCCACCCCTGCAGCCCCCCTGCTACCCCCTTGCCATGTAAACCCAATATAGCAGCTGAAGAAATACAATTCAGATTTGGTTTTTGCTCTCATTTGCACTGGCATTTATTTGAACCACAGTAGAAGCAGTGATTAAACAAATAATTGTCTGTAACAATATAAGAAGTTATTAGTAGAGAAGTATTACTGACAACTGTTTTGAGTTCTTTGCATCACACAGGCAATTGAGCCACAGCATCATTGCAACAATTGCATAACAACATTTGGATAGAACTTACAACATGAAGGCATATTTGGCCTGCTTCAACAAAGTAATCAACTCTATGCTTAAGAATCACTGAAGACAATGGCTCCTTAACCGCACACATTGGAGCTTAATCGTATTTCCATTGAAGTAAATGGCAAAACTCCAGTGACTTCAGAGGAGCAGGATCACATTGTATATGTTTTGCTTGAATATTAAACATGCACTTCACCCTGTCTAAGCACCTGAGGTAATAAAAAAGATACAGGAAATAGAAAACAACAATTTGCCACCACAGGTTTCACCAATATCGGAGTTGCAGTATTCATGCAAAACATAGAACTAAATTGAAATGTATTTACTATGTGAACACTGTAGTTACTTGACAACTGAATAGCAGAAGCATAAATAGAGAGAATTTGTCTAGCTTTCCATATCAGATCTCTCAAAGTTATATATTTCACTATTTTTTAATAGTAGCCTTCATATAATGTGGGAGAATTATTATGCAGTGAAGCAAGCAATGGGGTAAATTATAGACTCCATTCAGAAACGAGTTCATACTGTATGTGCAAGCAGTGAGAGATGGTCACCGAATTAGTTAAATGGATTCATGAAGAAATTTAAACATGCCTTTTGTTTCAAACCCAAAGATGGTTTGTGCTTTCATAATAAAAAGATCTATGTGATTTTAAAATAGCTTTCCAAAAGGATTTCAAATGCCACTGTATTGTAACTCAAGACAGAAATTACAAGTGTCCACTGATTATATTCAATGAAGTCTCTAGTAAACAATGAAACAAGCTATTTCTCTTCTAAAATGCTACGTATAGATATAGATAGCTGAAAATGACAAACATCATTAGGAAGATACATTTCTCAAAAATAACACAAATAGTAAGGAAAATAGACAATCTCAATTTTAGTTTCTGAAAGTTAAAAAACTACATTTCTGATATATGAGTAGATGAGATAAAAAGTTGAGACATCGTATTTTGGTCAGCTTATCTTTAAAATCTTTCAGTGTCATGAGTTCATCTTTTCTGAAATTCTGGGAGTCATGAGTCTGTAGTCTGCTCATGGAGAGCAGTTCTCATCAAATATGATTTGCACTGAGTAGTCAAGATAAATTATTCAAGAGATTCGTAAGGTGAACGGAGAGGCACTGGAGAAATTTCCTATAATGGGGTTAAGATTAACTGGGAGAAAAGTTTGAAAGATTTGTGTAGCATTGCTTATGCCTTAGAGCTAGCAAAATCTAACTGTTAAATTAAGCAATACAAAGACTTTATTCTTTCACAAATGTCAGCTGGCATTTGAAAGTCATTTCACGGGTATTTTGTCATACTTGCATGCGTACCCAACGCCATACTACAGCTCTTCCCTCCCCACCACCAGTGTCTTCTGTCTGGATCTAGGAACTAATCTAGCTATACTATAGAAAGTAATGTACAAAATCACCATAGCACAATTATTTGGAATTTCACAATCTTTGAAATAAGTGGAATACAAAGTGCAATACAGATACTGTATTTAAAAATCCCTGCACCAAATCCTGCTTACGTATTAAAATATGTCAGATTCTCCTGGACCGAAAGGTACTTAAACACACTGTACAATGCAGCTGAAATTATTACCGTAGTTTTGATCCCATATTTTTAAATGAGAAAAAAAAATTTCTTTGTTGTTGAGTTCATCAAGGGAAATAAACAGCACTGGTACAACACATTTATTAACTTCCTAGATTTCCTGCCTGACTGCTTAGACAAAACTTAGTTCTTAACACACGCAACTAACATGAAGAGATTGTTTGGATGTGTTTTATTTATCTGGATCTTATTAAAGCTAGTGTCTTCCCTCAGAATTCCTGCAGGTAGAATGTCCCTCAGCCAGCAGAATTTATTCTTTGACTCTACAAGCTTAGTCTTTTTGTTATTGGCTGTTTTTTATTATAACTGATATAATGCTCTCCCTAAGCTGCTGATTCCCCTCCTTTTTTAACACTATTATGTATTCACTGAAATCTCAGATCTTTGAAAGCTATCTTAGTAGCTATCTCAGCAGCACTTCTTGAGAAAACTGAGACCTGTTTTCTAGGTTTCATTAATTTAAGTCAAAACTTTCCTGAGCTTACTCTAATTGATATGAACAAGAACCAAAGGAGGAGGAGGTTCTCATCAGTCTGTATATCCACATTCTATAATACAAATAACACAGAAATATTGAGCCCACACTCTGTGACAGCACAGGTAGGATTACATTTGCCCTCACAGTAATCAGCCCACGTTGGATTGTATAGGGCGTCTCTACCCTCCATACCATGGGAGGTTGCTTCACTTCATTGGCAAAACCACCCTGCTGTTTCATCAGCTTCTGATACAGCTCTACTTTCTCAAACACATCATGAGCACTTCTCGAACTGCTTTAGCTCTATAAGGAAAGACTAATCAACTAAAAGATTTTGGAGGATGAGATTTTCCATCTTTTCCAAGCAGGGAATTCTAAATATAAGTCGGTTACTATTCGGATCTAGACTGCTGTCTTTTAAGCTAGAAATGTAGTGCACCACTTGCTTTTTCCAAGGAGAAAGAAATGAGTGTTGCAGAGAATTGCTAGATGTACATGGCCACTTAACTTCATTCTTACTGTCTTCAGCAGTTATAGCCAAAATACTCAGTCTCTGATCCAAGGTTTTGTGAAGGATAGTAAAGGTACCTTTGAAGGGGTTGCTTTACAGAGGCATTGGGAAGTGCTAAGCCTCATCGAAAATTGTAGAATTCTACTGCTGACCTTTAGAAGATTTCACTTTGAATGTTAATAGGACTTCTGGAAGAAAAATGAAGAACCTGGTAGAAATTGTTTAACTTGACACAAATCTGAGGAGAACTAATAAAATTCTCATAACTCCTATTTTTGTCTCAAGTAATACAAATCAGACCTAAGACTATCACATAGCTTATTTGCCATATTCTTTCATCATTTTGTCTTGTCTTCCAAAGTAATAAAGGCATTCTCTTCTGCAAAAAACTAGTGGTACTTATGACCAAGGTGATATATCTGGGGATTGTTTACATCCTGGTAAACCTTGGCTGTTGGCCCCTTGAGGTGGGACAGCTCTGCCAGGCAGAGCTATTTCATGATGTTTCACCAACGGTTTGGACAAACTCTTCGTGCAGTTGGGGCCAAAGTGCTTCAAAGGCGGGTTGTTTAAAACAATCCTTGGCTAGGGCAAGATGCAGCACAACTGATCAACAAAACTTAAGCCCCACCTGCAATGCTTCTCAGCTACCCCCAAAACTGTAATACAAAGGATGCCTACCATGCAATTATATTTACAGTTTAAACACTAAATCTCTTTGCGTAAGCAAATCTTGTATCTCTACAGAGATCCTGACTACTGTCTCTGACCCAGTCCTGGAGAGATCCCTTAAGACAGAGAGCACAGGTCTGTTTGTATTACTGGGCCTCAGCCCTGAAAATACTATTTATAGTACACCCAAGTTGCTGCAGCGTAATGTTAGAGAAGTAAGTGGTAACTTGGTCTTATAAAGGATTTTTAGTTTCTCCTTAGTTTTCACATAGGGAAATTGTGCGTTTCTAGGGAAGACAGAAGGGCACAGCTTATAGCAATGCCTTTTTGCTTGGGAGTGTAGGTTTGTAGATTTTCCACATACCACATGCCTTAGACCACTGAGCTTAAAATCTCGTTAGAGACAATACATCATCTTCCCTATTGCCAAATGATGTTTATTTACCACTAGTACAAAAAATGGGTAATAACAGGAAAGATTGAAGAAGCAATATTAGCTAATTCATTTATATTAAGTAATAAAAAGGTTTTTTTCTTCTAGAATGTTTCCCTCATTAAAGCTAAGGTTCAGAGTAGCTTTTTCAGGCAAGCTACTGTGGGGATAGGTTCCCCATCTCCTCTTTGCCCAGATGAATTCACACTGTGTGGCTGAGGCTCTCAGTGGGCATTAACTGGGCATGCATCTGAAAATCAAACCTGAGCCATAACAGTTGATGAATAGAAAATACATTGTTATTTAAACAGAAACTAGTAAATCGTATTTTCTTGGTTGATTTTTAAAATTATTTTCTTTGCTCCCATTACTTATAAGCATAATGTACTTCTGATCCGTTCCATTCACTAATGTGTAGGCAGGTGACTCTCTATTCTTGATACAACTAATAGACAAAGCAGCATTTTTTTAAAGCTTAGTTTTTGCGTTTTACAGGTTATACCATACTTCCACATTCAGAAGGAGGATTACAAGTAATATCCTTTAAGCTTTTAGCAGTTTTTTGAGATAGCTGATATACTACTGGGACCTACTCTTAATAAAAGTGTTAAAAAAAATTCAGACAGATACTGCCTGTCTTTACCTTCAGGAAAAGAACCATATTCATTCTTAATGCAGGCCAGACAGTTTATTTTTATCAGACACATACAAGTGTTAAAAGTGACAATTAGGGACTTTGCTGTATGCATTAATGCCACTGTATGAGCAGTATTTGAAAGAAAGCAATGTTGTAAAAATTATAAAATCCATCAACAAACTGTTGTTTGACCAGCTAGACCTCTAGCTTCTGTCCTCACATTTCTACAATATTGTTCATTCTCGGGCATTGGTGAGGGTATCAATACAGATCTTTTTACTAACTGTAAATGCATCTGTCTGAATGCTGCAGATTAAATAAGGATGCCACATTATACATATTAACTCCATTGCATTTTTTTTCACTAGCAACCACGGAACAAGTATGTCTTAACAAATCTTGTTCACTGGGCAAAATACCAGTAAGACCCTGTTACCAGTTAAGACTTCTGTTTTACTGAGAAACAAGGATTTCAGCTTAAAAATCTGAAAAGAAAACAGGTTAGGATATAAGAGAAATGCACTAGTATTAAGAAACTTTTTACATTTGACACATACTGTATTACAAAGAAAAATATCCTTGTAAGACCATTAATTGCTGGGCCATAGGTGACTTCTGTCTAGTTTACTGAAGTAGCTAATAAAACTTGTATAGAGAGCCTTTTTTAGATAATGCTTATATGTATGAAAATGTATGACACCCTTGTACTATGGCTTGCACTTTACTTGCATTAAACTGTGAAGTAGGCTGTAGTAATGTCTTTGTATATTCAGGGGTTGAAATACCAAAGCACTAGAGTATCGTACTGCTGGTGTTCAACCTGTACTGTTGATTAAATCTGAACATGCTGACAATGTGTATTTTGACAACCCCACTAACTTAAAATCTTTAGCAAATAATGCTATGGGGTCTCCATGGTCTTTGTTTCTTTGTAAATATAAACATTCTTACTGTTTCTGTAGCAATAGGAGGTTATAAACCAAACTTTCACTAGGACTGTTTTCAATAACAAAAAAAATCTATAGCGCCTTGTATAAAAATCATGGAGACTCCATGACCTGTGGGCATTTTTTGTTTACAAGCAGTATGTATATATGTATTAGAGGCAGAACTGTTATTTATCACAAAGTTATGTTGTGGATGATTCTTTCTAAAATAAATATATGTTTTCTGTCATTATGAGAAATAAGTATTTTAGAGCCATCTCGAAAAGTTTGAAGTGTCAAAGCTTCAAATATACTAGTATATCTTCCATGTTTCAGCCTTGTTTTTCTAATCAGCTGTGAGATGAACTGAGAGGTAACGGTAAACCACCTGTCTATGCCAGGGAAAATGTCTTGAGTTGTGTCACACTTTAGGAGCATTCTGCAACTTTTCTACAGTCACCATCTCACTTAAGCGCTTTTATGAGCAGATGCTCTACTGATACCGTAGTAAAGTCCCTCAGCTCATTGATGCTACAGAGAGAGAAAATTAACTGCTCTAGACTAATACAGGTAAAACTAGGTTTCAACCCCTGGATAATACAGTATTTCTTCAGTTTCACAACAGTATTTTTAATTTTATACTTGTCTATGTTGAGAGATGATCCAATAGTTTATATAGGCAATGAACGTTAGGTTTCTTTTTTCCCCTCTTTTCAGATGAGTTCTGTGTGAATTACTGTAACCGGCTGCGTTTTTTCTATCACAGATTAACTTGTTAACTTTTTGTGTGTCTACAACGAAAATTTATGAATGGAAAACTTCACTGTGTGTTGCTCACTGGGCATATACCTCATGGTACATTGCACAGACGTGTAAGTTGTAAGTTGCACTGCAACATTAAAAAAGGAACATATTGCTCTTTTTTCAAAGATATTAACTTATTTAAGAGATATAGTCTGTACATTATTACAAAGAACATTTATTCTTCCTAAATTCAAACAAAGCTTTTGTTTTGGGGGGGGGGGGGGGAAGTCGTAAACTTCAGTTGTAAATTTGGACTTCAATAAACGAGTTACCTGCACTTAAATTTTGCGTGCGTTCTCTAATCCCTGTAATCACGAAGCGCGGCGAGGGCCGGCCGTGCCGCGGGCGGACGCAGAGCCGGCAGCCGGCCGTGGATCTCCCCCGAACCCACCGGGCCGCTCCCCCGGCCGAAGCGAAGGCAGCTCGCGGGGGATTTTCCCTCCGTTCCACCTTTTAAAACGGCGACACTTGGGATTTGCTCTTTTCTGACTGAAAACAGAACGAGTACTCTCGTATTCTGGAGTAGCTGTCGGGGGGGGGGGGGGGGGGTGGACGACGACGACGACGGGACGACGTTTCCTGGGAGCTAAAAGGAAGACAAATAAACGGAGAACCAGACGTGAGCTGGCCGCAGGACCGAGGACTCCGCTGCAGCGATCGGCGAGCTGCCGGGTCTGCCGGAGGCCGTGCTGACCCGGGCTGTCCCTGCCGCTGGACCCGGCCGCGGCGGCCGCCGCCTCTCCCGGCGCCTCCGCCCTGCCGGGCCCGCCCCCCGCGCCGAGCGCTCGTCCCTTCGCTCTCGCCGTCCGCGCGGGGCGGTCGCTAACATGGCGGCGAAGGTGAGTGCCGCCTTGCGTGAGGGAGGGCGGTGCCGCGGCGGCTCCCTCGGCTTTGGGCTTCCCCCTCCCGCTCAGAGCCACCCACGGTCTCGGCGGGGGGGGGGGGGGGGGGGGGGAAGCCGGGGGACTCCCCGTGGGGTCTCTCGCGGCTCCCCCAGCCTCACGGGAGCTCGCAGAAAAGCGCGGCCCGCCCGGCAGGCTCGCGTCCTGTCAGAGCCGGAGTGCCGGGCCGGCAGCTCCGCGCCTCGCCGGGCGCCCCGCCGGCTGAGGAGAGGGAAGGAGCCCCTTCTGCCGGCGGGTCACACAGGGAACTGGCCGGTCGGGGGGCCGCAGAGGTCGGGAGGAGCGGTGGGAGTGCGCGGGGTCCGCAGGGCGGGAAGCGGGTAGGCCCACCGGGCTGAGGAGCTGTTTGGGGTGTTGCTACCCCAGCCCGCGCTGGTGGTCGCCCTGCACGGCCCTTCCCCGGTGCGGAACTCGGTGTTGGCTCCACGACTGCTCTACTCCAGCGTGGGGGGGATTGTCTAGATGGTCGTAGTTCCTCGGAGCGGGGGCATCCCTTCAGCCTGTAACCGAGGGCTCGGATGAAGGAGGAGTAGGAAAGTAAGAGGTCTCAGAACTGCTTTCTCTGTTGCAGAACTTGAGGTAGAAAGAGGTGGTCCAAGAGAGTGGTTAAATCGTACGGCAGGGAATAAAAGAAGTGTTTCTCTTCTGGTTGTTCTCCGTCTGCTTACAGCTTCTGAAACGCCTTCTGCTCCTTACTCGGGAGATGAGATAGCAAGATTCTAGTTCGCTAGTAGCGTTGTGAAGCGTGGTGGTGTTGTGCATCACTAAAACAAGGATGTTAAAATCACGCTGTTAGAGACCAACGGGGTCACAAGTATCAAAAATATCTTTATTGTAGAGATACTACAGTGTCTTTAAACAGGGAAGAAAAGTGTGCCTGTAAAGAGCTCGGCTTTCTCTCAAATACTTAGACAGGTTTTCCAGTTTTCGTAGTCAAATCGATGAATAGGTTGCTCTCACATGAATCTTCATTTAAAATATGTACATATCTGCAAAGAAAAGGATGATGCAAATGAGGACAGCCAAAGGAATGAAAATGGAGCATTTTACCTTAGTTATGAGACAAATACCTGAAAAAAGAAACCTTATTTGGCTTCACTGTATGCCTAGGTGATCGTGAAGTAGTATATAGTTTAGTACATAAATTCGAGTAATTCAGTACCTTTAGTGAAGTGACAGAAGTTTGTGCGAGTTTTATTCTTCTTAAGTTTTCACTCTCTGTGGGTTACCGTCTGGCAGACAAAGATGAAAAACAAATCTGTGGGGTGTCAGTAAGTTGAGGTGAAGTGGAAGGATGCTCTGTTCCACTCGTGTGCCATCTTTTTGTAGTCATCACTAGAGATTTATAAAGAAATACATATCCAAATTAAAGTACTGGATTTGGCCTAGAAACTTCTGACAATTGTCACATCTCATGTAACTTCTGGGAAAAATAAAAGAATCTGAGACAGTTTTCTGTACTACCTCAAGACATCTAAGTCGTAGCAGGAAACCATAAACCCGTGCCTCTTATTCCTTGAGGAACAGCTCTCCACTGAAAATATGACATGCAGTAGCTGCTAAAATTTTAATCTTATTTTAATCTGGCTAGTAGATTCTGATTTTGTGGTAGAGAAGGCAAGGCATATATATATATATATATATATATATACACACACACACATACACGCATCAGGTTTTTGCATATAGCCTACTCCTTTGATTACCTGTTTTTGTTTTGAGGCTTGTTCCTACCTTCAAGGCAAGTTTCCTTATTTGTGCTCCAATTCTTGAAGCAAGTATACAGAATTTACAGAGTTTCAGTTAGAAACAATGTCTTGGAGATTAGCATAAATTAAATATATGGTTTTATTATGCTTTAGTTTGTATTCTTCATCTTTTGAGTTGAAGATAGTGAATTCTTTTTAGTGATGTAGCTTTTTAATTTTTTTTTTTATAGAATCTGTATTTTTGATCTTTGATAAGATTCTAACGCTTTGAAGTAGATTGTTTGAAATGCAAAGACTTAAAGCCAAAATTATCTGGGTACATTTGACAGGTTTATATTTTGATTAGTTTAACTCTACTAATAAAAGGCGTAGCTGTAACAATTTTCTGCTAGAGAGCATATAATACCTTTCTTCAGCAAATAATTGCTGTTCAGTCTTCTCATCAAAAATAATGCCGTGTCTGTTAGTCCGCACTATTTAGTGCTTTGAAATAACCAGTGTGCTTTTTATGCCTGTGAGAAAAACCAGCGTATGGGTGGTACATGTTGCAGCATGATGCCAGTGTCAGTAGCATGGCACTGGTATTAGTGGAAATCTTCTCTTACCCTTGACCTCCCCTCCCCGTCCAGAGCATTGCAGCTGATAATTTCTAATATCTGTAATTCTGGTGATGTTTAGATCTATGTTCATATTGAATTTGTCTCCAGAAGATGTCATCTGGGCTCACAGCTTTATGGCTCCTGGTATTTACATCTGTTGCCATGAGGGATTGAGTGATTTTCTTTTGTTAGTTTCATAGGGCTTAGGTCAGAGCATTAATTCAGATAAAAGCAGAACTAGTAGTAAAATGCAGAGCAGATGTTGAACTATTTCAATTAAAAAAAAAAAAAAGTAATATATTTCCTGAAATCATTAAAGAGAACATTTTTGGTTTTGAATCAGTTACTGACTGATGTTCTGGAGTCATTCTACTGGTTGACCATGCAATTCTGGCATTTTTTACAGCTCAAGCTTGTTGCAGATGTTTTTCTCTGTACTTCTTTCCTAGTCTTTGATATAACTACATGATCCTGCCATTTCTTAGTTCTCAATAACTTCTTTTAGAAGACTTCATAGGTAAAATATCTTTTAATTTCTTTAACTAAACAGTGGATTATTTTCCTTGTTTAATATGTAATATCCTTTGAAGTAATTTTAATAAAATAATTTTAATAATAAGAAACAACTTAGCTAATTGAAGTATTTTTAATATACCTAGTCATTAGATAAAGGAAGAAGATAGGCAACTCAATGTAGTGAAGCCTCTTTTTATGTAGTCAAGGTGACGTTGCTTTTCCTTCACCCCAGTTCTTTGTGATTTTAGTGGAAGAGAGTGAAACCTTCTTGGAATAATTGTGCCAGTATAAATGTTAGATAGTACAGCTGTTCACTTGGATTTTTAAATATTTATGCATTTGTCTTCAGGCATCCAAAAGTAAAGCAATTACTGTCAGTCAGGAATTGGACCACTTTCATCGTTCCTGGCATAGCTTTCTCTTTTACATTTAGCACAATATGCTCCATTGTGACTCTTTAAAACGAATTAATCAAATTTGTTAAGTGAACAACATAACGTTTTCATGCTTTCTCACTTCTCACTTTTAAATTTTATTTTCCTTCTGGTATCTACTGAGAATTGGTATGTTGTCTTGGTAGCATCTTGTGCTGAAATAAGCCATATGAATTACAATACGTTTTAAACAGTTTTCTTTAATAATTCTTAAAAAATACAGACTTTTTCTGAGGACCCATGTCCCTTTGTAGATAATCTCCTGTAGCTCAGACTGTGGCATTTTGCTCTAAGCAACGCTATCAGAAAGACAGTAACTGTGTTAATTGGTTCGTATTTTGATTAGTGCCATCCTCTCTCACCTATTTTCTGTGTCCTGGGGCTGCTCAGTGCTGGAAGAGCTGCTCTCCTGTGCTGGGCACAGCTGAGTCAATAGAGCCTCCTGGTGACTTTTTCTGCTGAGATGGTCGCGTTAGGCACTGAAAGGCCAAATGGCAAGTAGTCCTCAGTATAGCAGTTGTAACCTAAGTTGTACTAAGTGTGTTAGATCATTGATGTTTAACGTTAAATAACATTATATGTTAAACCTTTTGTCAACATGTGACTAACTGAATTTTTTCACAATGCTGGTCAACGCACATGATATCCGCGTGGCTGTATTTTCACATCTGTAGGACTTTTCTCTCTAGGTTTCTGGAAGTGGTACGACCTTCCATCTTCCTTCTGACCGTGTCCGCGCTTGCCAGCATAGCTAGGTCAACATGGGAAAAACACGGTTCTTTAGTAACACAATTTTTGGTATCTCCCCCTCTGCCCCGCTCCAAATCCGGACGTGGTGTTGGCTTAACTTGCAAGGTGTCTGCTCCTGCGCCTGTGTGCGTGTAAACCCTCCCTCCTTCCCCAGGTGAGGAAATGGGCGACAGCTATCCCAAGTTCTTGCCTTTGAGTCACTGCCCTGCCTGTCAGCCTCTGTGGGAAAAGGAGCTCGATCAGCCTCTGCTTTTGTGCTGTCCTCATCTCCCCTGGCTGGGACTCGCGATGCAGCAAGTTCCTCAGAGTCGTATCCCCAGCTTTCATCTAGTGGCCATGTCTAGCAGTTCTGTATCAGTGCCCCCCGGGCCTCTTATACTTCATCTGCAAAGGTAAAGTAGTTTGGGGTGTCACTGTTGTAAATTAAGAGAATAGTACATGCTGGTCAGCATGGTTATGTTTACAGTGATGGCTTTGCCAGCTGAGGGTTGCCAGCCTAGCTGTGCTGGAGTCGCGGGGTTTTTTGATGCTTCCAGCTGACATAGCTGTGTTACAAAAATGTCGTAATGTCAACCTGGCCTGAAGAGAAAAAGAGGTGGGGTTCTGTTTCTCGAAGCAAAATGAGCTCAGTCCTACGCATTTTCCTACCGTTTCTATGTTAAAGGAAAGCATGAAATAAATAGTAGCCACTAGCAGACTTTTAGGACGGTGCCGTAGTTATGCTGACAGGAAGGTTTTATGCTCCAAGGAGAGGGAAGGGGCACATTGGCTGTATGTTAAGAGCAGGAATACTATATATTAATAGACCGTTACTGTAGAGAAACCTTAAGTAACCCTTCCTCCCCTTAGCCCCCCATGCGAAAAAATGCAAGTGAAGAATCATTTTTAGCTTTGACGTGCGGAAAACAGACTCCACAATCAGTGAGACTGTAAAGTAGGTATGTTTATTCAGCTCTGGGCCGCACGGGGGGTAGTCCCACCAAAGTCGTGCGCACCGCACTCGGCAGTTTGTCTCAAGTTTATACAGTCAAGTGTTACATATTCACAATACGCCTATACATATGCATGACCTATCCCCGCGCCATATTAAAATTAGCTCCGAGAGGTCATTTCCATAGTCTCCTCTCAACTGCGCTTGCGCAGTGCCTCTTTATGGTGGTCGTCTGGTGGTCGCAGAGATGAAGATAGATGACTCCTCTTCGTCACCGCTAGTAACCTTTTTTCTTGCGCAGGCTCAGTGATTTCTTGGTATTCACCCAAGCCGCAAGACCGGTCTTAGCTGGCTCTTGGGGCCTGCTCCTGCTTCTTATCAGGAGCTGTCTCTACCTCATTGGCTGGTCCTTGGGACCAGCTCTTCTTATCAAAGACTGTCTTTGCCTCAGCTAATTTCAACAATGTAAGCGCTAAACATCATCCTTCATCCCCCCTTATTATGTCTACTGAGATTCTTTTGACTCCCCTTGTCTCAGCTTTATCCTACAGCTTTCAGCTCTGGCATTGTCTGCTTGCCCCTTCTTTCATAACAGTCCTCTCTCTTATCATAGCAGTGTCCTCCTTTGTTCTCCTACGGCTTTGTGTTTCGTTGTGATTGTATGATCTGAAAGTTTTGCTATGATGATAGCATGGTTTAGAAGTGATGGTGTTTTGCTGTCTTGAGTAGTTTAATCTGCACGTGATTGATGTCTGATGAACCTGAGCTAATTCAGGGTGGTGCTTTTGCCTTTCTTCGTGTTTATTTTGTTTTCACTATTATAACTAAACGCTATGGAGCAAATCCTGCTCTTTTGACAGGGTATTTCCAACTGAAAGCTGAGGTAACAATGAGGATATAGTGGAGTTTTATACTAGGGATTTAAGGTATTTCCCAAAATCAAGTTGTTTTTTCCCTGCTTTTCTATTTTTCTGGCACTCTACCACCATCATCTCTATGCAGATCCTGGGAACATTTTTCATACTTTAAAAATAAGTTTAAAAAATGTTTCAGGTGAAGAACATAACAGAAAAGTCTTTATTGATATAGAAGAAACCATAATCTACCAAAGTTGCAGATGCTTTAACGTGTTGTGGCAAGTTATTTTAATATATGGCATGCCAGCATGCTTAATGCCACTTCTGACTGGAATCTTAAAGCAGTAATTTACAGAAGTTCACGTATTTGAGTTTAAACTTTGTGTCATATACGATGTTTTCTTTCCAAACTAATGTTCTAAGTAGACATCAAGCTATCATGACTAAACCTGTATTCCTGTAATTTACTTTGTAACATATGTGATTCGAAAGGTTAAGCAGGTGATTCTTAATTCCAGTTATTGCTATGTATTTTCATTTATTGTTGACATGCAGTTATTCCAAACAGACAGTAGTTGAACCATTCTATGAATTGGACGGGAGATGATGTTTTTCTGATGTCATGTTAGTAATAAATGTAAATAAAATAGAGGTGCTTTTTGCTGAAACAAGAGAGTCATTCATTGACTTGGACTACCTGTATGTTGACTAGATTAGAACTTAAATTTACCTTAAGGGATGATGGAAGCATCAACATGGCTTTGGACACAAAATTCTTTCTGATATTTTAGTCATAACAGTTGTTGGTGGTGATCTCTAGCTTTTTCTTTACCATTGTAATTTGAGAAAATCTTTGTCTAAGACAGAAGAGGTTTCTGAAAAGTATACTATTTTAAAAAGTTTTTAGAAGTGACATGTTTAATTCCATATTTGATCAAGCATAACACAAGAGTAAAATCCAGATTTTACTGGAGTGAATTTTTTATTTCTGCATTAAGACTCCCTTTTTTCATCTGTCTGGCCCAGGTGGCAAAGCTGGCAGCTGTTTCTTCTGGTCTGCCATTTGCATATATTACTGTATATGCAGCAACAGAAAAGGAATCAAAAGGTCAGCTGGTGAAGCCAAATCAGGTAAGAATCTTACTGTTTGTCAGACTTTAAAATAATACTAGAAGTATCTGCAGAATACCATCTCTTTCCATTGAATTATATTACCCAGTAGATAAAATACATAGCTAAGTAATATGTGATAATAAGAATTACCTCCTAAATAACTGACCACTATAGCACAAATAAAACATGAAGTGTTACAATAGTTAGTAAAGTTTTATCTCATTTTCATAATTACATTATTTCCAGACCAAAGCCAGAAAAGGTAAAGAGTATAGTACTTACTGATAATAATAGTCTTTTTCTATTGTACAATTTCTAGTAATACATTTGTGCATCTTCCAACTATTCTTGCTCATGCTTTTTCAGAATACAAGATATTTTTATCATACTCCGTGATTCTACTTCTTAGAACCTATACGATACTTTCAGTTTTCATTTCTAAAGAATTAACCTGTAGTCACACTTGTGTAAAGTAAGTTTCTTAATATAAAAGAGCATAATTCAGTACAGAGGTTTTATTTGCTGTAATGGGAACACTAAGGATTTGCAGTCTTGAAAAACACTATTCAGTGTAAATACTAATCAGTATACAAAACTATCTCCCCACAGTACAGTTATGCTTTTCTTTCCAGCTTCCAATTTACTGTCCACCACCTCTGAAATCGAAATACATTGAAGAACAGCCTGGTCACTTGCAGAAGCAATTTTCTTCAGTAAGACAGGCAACCGGCCGCTATATTGGATGGTGCAAGGTAAGAAATACCTGCATCCAAAGTTTCCTGCAATTCCTGACAGCACTAGACAAAAACATTTTAAAACCAGCATGCTTCACCCTGGAGTTGTTTTTTTGCAGTTCCTTCTATTAGCATACACCTATAATTTAAGATGCAAAAATGAACCTTTTTCTCATTTTTCTCTGCTGTGCTTGTAACGGGGAACCTGTGCATTCTCCCTGTTTTCCATATCAAAGGCAGTGAGATCAAAGAGGTCCATTTCGGTCAATGCTGAACTGGATCTCGGCCAACCCACAATGTCAGGTTCAGAAGTATCTCTTGGTTAACTTCTACAGCAAGAGTTACGTAGGTAAATTCTTGCTAGCAGAACTTGATAGCATTTAGGAGTCTGAAATTCCAGGTACAGTTCACAGAGAGAGCAGGCTGCTTCCAAAGGGCGGGTTAAAAGACCTGATGTAGGTACTTTGGGAAAGACAAACTGAATGCATCCAATATAACTGTTAAAGCAGGCTGTTACTAACTAGTCATCAAAAATACCTTGCAACTCTGTTACTGAATACTCTAAGCATAGAAGAAAACGCGATGCCTGTCACCGTCCTCTTTAACTGCTGGTAAAGGACAACTTTTTACTGTCATTGTTGTTAGTATAAGGCATTTTATGCTTGTACTTTTCTCTTACAAACAAAATAGACCCTATTATTTGAAAAAGGCAAGGAAATCAAAATATCTTCCTGTATTTTCTGTAAATTTTGATTCCATTGGTCTGTGAAAATTTTGTCAGTGACTGCATAACTGAAATAATTGAGTTATAAATCTGTATCAAACTTTTCCATGCCCTTAATCAAGTGAGTGTTTTGGAGATTGACTAGCAGTGACCTCTGGTGGTACAAATTCTGTGTTACTGCAAACAAATGATTTCAGTGAAATAACTCAAGATGACATTCTTTTTCATTAATCTCCTAAAGAATGTGTATTTACTCAGTTTGCTTAGCTATCTGAGGACAATGATACCAATAATAGGCTAGTAGATTTTTTTCTGGATAAAGAAAAACTTGTGATTAAATAAATTGACCAATTTGAGGGGAGTAAAGCAAACTAGTTGAGCACACATCTTAAGCCAAATCAGTATTGCTTATCTTTAGCAAAACTGAGCACCATTTTTACAAATTAAAAGACAAAGTCAGTTTTACTGGGTAAGTCTCTCTAGGGAAGAGGAGATAGTATTTTATAGTTGAATTTTCTTCTGTTACACAGTTGGCATCCAGATGTTTTGCTACCCTGCAGTTTTGTTCCTGAGATGTCAATTCTGAAAGTGATCTTACTATATTAAAGAGATTTTTTTAAAATTAAATATGGATGGAAATTTTGAAACTATAAATATAGTAGTCAAAAAGGGGATGGATCTTAGCACAGCCTCTGTAGAAGTTCACTGATCTGGTTTGTGTGTTTTTAAAGTTACATAATACTTCCTTGTCTGACTGTGCTGAGCCATATGTATCAACCGAGTGGTTTTGTACTGAAAACATCTACTTTTGCAAAGATATGACATTTATTTTGCTGAGGTTTTTTTGTTTTGTTTTGTTTTTGTAGGATGCTTTTGTCTTTGTTAAAAATGGAATAATGGATTCAATTCAATTTGGAAAAGGTAGGCGAGTCATGTGTTTCTGAATTGAGCATTTTCTGTTGTTTCTCCTTGCAACTTAGAAAGGTGGTTGAAACAGCAAATTCTAGTTAGAGGGGGAAAGGGTGGAAGGGGAGTACACTGGGATACTTTCTGCAAGTGTGGGGGGGGAAAAAAACCTGGGACCGCTGTTAATTCACTGTGGAGTTTCATTTGCATTCTCAAATGAGAGAAATGGCCAATTAAATAGTATTTCTCATTCCTTTGATTTTAGCTTTGTTCTTAAAATCATAGTATCACAAAATCATTGAAGTTGGAATCTCTATAGATCTACAGATCGTCTAGTCCAGTCACCTGCTTAAAGCAGGTCCAAGGCAGGTTGCTTAGGTCTCTGTCCAGTCAGGTCTTGAACATCTCCAGGGATGGAAATTCCACAACCTGTCTTAGTTATAAAAATGGCTTCTTAATTCTAGCACAAGTTACGAGCAGGATTTGCTTTCAAGCTCAGTATCAGAAACTATATCTAGAAGTTATTTTCCTTAAAAATAGTATATTGGGAGATACCAAAATATGCATTGTCTCATTTAATCTATATTAACTCACAGTAAAATCAAAAATTAAAACTATGCTTTCCTTTTCCTTTATTAAGGACTAATATTTTACAAAACATAAAAAAGTACCTAAGGAGAAAAATTGTTAGTTTTGCTGCTGTGTTTTGAGGACCGTGATTCTCGTTCTATCTAACACAGGCTGCAGAGTGTGCACCTGGAAAATAAGGCATCTTCATTCATTAACAAAACAATCCAGTCTTGGACTGTTTTGAGTTTTGGATATTCGTAATATTACTTTCATCTTTATTTCTCAAGTGGGAAATAAAATAAAAGGATTAATACTGAATTGCTATGCTTCTTTTTTTTCTTCCTCTTTTTTTTTTTAATTCTAAGATGCTTATGTTTACCTGAAGAATCCACCACCAGAATTTCTTCCCAAAGTTGGTGTAATTACAATATCAGGCTTGGCTGGCGTAGTGCTGGCAAGAAAAGGTAGGGTTTTTTTCCTTATTTTCATTACTGATGTGTTGAATATGTAGCATGTAGTAATTTTAGTGGTCAAAAGATTTTTCTGAAACATAGGCAAAAATCTATGCAACCAATATTAAAAAAAAATAAATCCTTCCTGATAAATTGAAGGGACATTATTAAATATTTCTTTTAGAAGCTGGCTAAGACCTAATAGACAGAGCAGGATTATATAGTCATTTTTAATGGTGGAATCAACAGAAGTTCAAAGGAGGACACTTGTTTTGAGTTTGTTCATTATTGGTTTTCAAAAACAGTGTGTGTATGGGAGGAAACTGGAGACAAATTGACAGGCAAGGTTACTGAATATAGCAAAAACTAAGGGAATTTAGAGGAAAGAAGTTAAAGAACGTTGGCATTTGGCTAACAGGTACAAAAGAATACACATTGAAAGGCATGTTTTCGGCAGCTTTGAAGCCAAAACGGTAATTTAATAGATACAGCTGCCTCTCCTTTCCAGATAAATATTAGAGGGATAATACTTCACCTGCTAGAAAATATTGTACAGAAAATGTTTATCTATAACACCTGAGTGTGTGTCTATCTGAACGTTTCACAAAGCAAATGGGTCAATCAAAATATTGGCAGATTTATAATAAAAACATTCTTATATCCCTGTTACTTTTGGTGGGCAGATTTTAAAAAAAAAAAAAAAAAAAGACTCAGGCTTGAGAATCTGTCATCAGGGCTCCTTGTCAACAAACAGGAACCTAAGCCTGGCCCAGCCATTCTCGCGTTTGAACAGAGGCCCCAGTTTCCTGGCTCCTGGTGGCTCCAAATTCTGCCGACTCTGTCCTCAAGAGAGCATGCATGGAGCTAGTCAAGAACCACAGCAGCTCCTAAGTGACACAGACGTTCTTCTCATTTTTCACAGTACTGGAAAATCTAATTTGGGATTATTTCTCATTCAAGAAACCAATATTCAGAATATCAGTGTCTCCTGCAAACGTGACTGCACTAAAGTGTAATCACACCGTGTATTTTTTCCTCCAGCCATTATGGGGATAAGTTTGATGTAAACAATGGTTAGGTGTTAAACAATTGCTTTTAATTGATACAACTGCTTAGCTTTACATTTCATTAGTGTCTAATTATTTGAAATATTTGGCTTTATACAGATTCTAGATTTAAGAAAATTGCTTATCCGTTGGGACTTACTACTTTAGGAATTTCTGTTTGTTACCCAGCTCAGTCAGTGGTAATCGCTAAGGTAAGTTTACTTGTCTATTAATATTGAATTAACAATTAATTTAGTCATAGCATTCCCATTTCACTTGAATTAAGCGTCATGGGACTGGGAGTCAGAATTCACATGCATCTTCATTAAAACATATAATCCATCACAGGTGTTAATTGCATAACTATAAAAAAATGAATAAACTGACTGAATTTAAAAATGCAGTTGTATAGCCTCTCAAATTTTAATCCTCATTTCTCAAGTAAATGAAGATCATTGCTGAAATAAAAGTAAATAAAAAATAAAGCTTTGCTGAACTTGATAGATGTGCAGTTTGAGATACTGTACAACTGCATCTCTTGTTAGAATTCCTTGTTTTCCAGTTACTGTGATCTTGCAGTTGTCTACCTGATTAGAATTTGTCTTAGTTGTTTATGTAGAAAAGGAGAGCTATAGTTAATATTTTTCATGCAAGAACTGTTTACACACAGTACTTTTCTACACAAAAAGTGAATTGAAAAGCAGGATATATAGTCTATGTATCTGTTCTGGTTTCAGCTGGGATAGAGTTAATTGTCTTCCTAGTAGCTGGTGTAGTGTTATGTTTTGAGTTCGGTATGAGAGGAATGTTGATAACACACTGATGTTTTCAGTTGTTGCTGAGGAGTGTTTAGACTAAGTCAAGGATTTTTCAGCTTCTCATGCCCAGCCAGCAGGAAGGCTGGAGGGGCACAAGAAGTTGGGAGGGGACACAGCCAGGACAGCTGACCCAAACTGGCCAAAGGGCTATTCCATGCCATGTGACGTCATGCCCAGTATATAAACTGGGGGGAGTAGGGGTGGGGGGAATTGCCGCTCAGGGCATCGGTCAGCGGGTGGTGAGCAATTGCACTGTGCATCACTTGTTTTGTACGTTCCAATCTTTTTATTACTACTACTGTCATTTTATTATTGTTATTATTATCATTATTAGTTTCTTCTTTTCTGTTCTGTTAAACTGTTCTTATCTCAACCCATGAGTTTCACTTTTTTTCTCAATTCTCTCCCCCATCCCACTGGGTGGGGGGGAAGTGGGTGAGCGACTGCGTGGTGCTTAGTTGCTGGCTGGGGTTAAACTATGACAATATCTCTTCCTTCTCTATAGTTTTCCAGTGTTTCCCTGTTTAGAAAAGCACATACTGCTTCATAAGAATTCTTTGTAGTTCCCTGACGAACTTTGTATTTATAGTTTCAAAACTGCCCTTCTGTGTTAATCTGATGAGATAGGAAAATTAGTTTAGTTAGTTGTGTTTCGTTCTAGGACTTACCAATCTTTAAGTTAAATGATCAGGTTTCAGTTTTGACAGAAAGATTTGTGGGACATTATCCTGAAATCTGATTGAAAAAATTACTATTTAAGCTCTAACTTTCCATCATGATGAATCAGTTGCTATTGTTATTAATTTTAGTGAGGTGGTTTTGTTTGGTATTTTTATACTTCCAGAGTACTTAGGAAGATATCACAAAGACCTATAATGCGGTTAAAATCTTTGGGCAATCTTATATTGCTAAACTGATATGTTGGTTTTTTTCTTATATGCAAATCAGTGAGGATTACTGTTTCTCAAGAGGCAGTGGAATTTCTTGGCTTATTGTCATAAGACTTAAATGTCAGGGTTGGAAGATGGAGAAATTAATAGGAATGCTACACTGTACGTTATGACCTATCTCAGGAAGCTAAATCCTTGTTTCCTATCTACTTACATTCTGTATCACCTTTTGCACAGTTTTTTGTAGTTGCAACTCTGAAGTGTTCTGTTTCTACAGAGCATTTGTAAAGGTACTCCATAGTTACTGCAGTATTATAAAATTACTTTTCAAAAATAGACTGAAGGATTTGGCCATTTGTAAAGCAAAGCACTGCTCACTAATATGGGCCAGGTCGTCTTTTGGGGCTTTTTCCTTTTGTGTTACTGTCTTTGATCATTTCCAACATAGTGAGACAAGTTTGGATCCTTTAAAGCTGCTGCTCCAGTCTGTTGTGTTAACACTGCCAAAACACTGTTTGCTGATCAGGTTTTGATTTCATTTTGAGTAGGTGGATGTAGCATGTGAATGCTACCTGTGGATTTCTAATACCAATTTAAACATTATTTACGATTTGTTTGATGTAAGAGAAACATGCACTAGATCTTGAAAAGTAGATGATTAAAATGTCTTAGCATGGGGTCAAGCATGTTCTCATGCAGATAAGATGCATTTCATTTGAATAGTCTGTGTATCTTAGTATTTTTAAAGCTGTTGTTAAATTATGTTTTTTCTAAAAAAAATAGGTAACAGGGAAAAAGTTATTTTCTGCAAGCCATCAAATCTATGAAGCTGTGCGATCACTATGGGCAAAAAAGGAAGATGGCACCAAGGTAGGCTTTCTGAAGTAATGACTGTAACTCATAAATTCAAAGGGAGAAAAAAGGAAATTAGAAAGCTAAGTACTATTCTGCTGATACTGTTTAAGATTACTAATTGCGTTAAGTGAGGCACAAAACCCCCCTCTGATATTTTTGTAACTTCAGTGTTTAATTTATATCTTATTTGTTATGCCTTTCAGACCAATAGATCGCAAGATCCCCTATGTAGTCCCACAATACATGCAAGATGCACAAGAGAAGACTGACTTTCTCTTACAGCTCATTTTTGATCTTGACAAAAATAATCCATTCTGATTCAAGCTTGGGTCCTAAGCAGACCACTGTATTTAAGATAAAGACACACAGAATGACAGTGGGTATGACTAGCTTATTCTTACACAGATCAGTGAAAGAAATTCCACAACCCTTCCAGGTAGTCTGTTTTAATTACCCTGTGATATAGATTGTCCATGTCTGATTTTTTTTTTTTTTTTTTCTCCTTGTCCTGTCCTCATTGCAGCCATAGTGAATACATGGTCAGTAACCTCTTCATATTGACCTATTACGTATGGAAAATTTATCATGGTTTTTGACATTATCTTCTCCCTAGTATAATCTTTTCTTATAGAGCAGGCTTTCCAACTCCTACGTAATTCTTGTTCTCCTCTGAGCTTTCTGTAGTTTCTCTCTCTCCTTTCTCTGTTTTTAGGGTTTTTTCTGTGTGGCTTGGGTTGTTTGGGTTTTTTAAGTGGTCAAAATAGAACATAGTAAACCAGCTGAGGCCTTGCCAGCCCTAAGTAGAGGAATATTAGCAGCCTGTAAATTACATATGGAATTTGGGCTAGTACATCTCAGAGTTAAGCCTGGTTTTTCTGCAACCTGAAGGGGTTTTTCTCCAGTGGAAATTATAAACCCTTGACAAAAGTAGTACTTCCCTGAGTAAAATTTCAGCTTTGCACAGTGATTGTTTTTTTTTTTTCTCTTTTCAAAAGAAAATTAAAGTTTCCCAGTTATATTAACATTTAGAAGTATTTGCTTTGAATTTATGGTGTTCATTTGTATGCAGTCCTCATCTTTTATTTCCACCGAGGAGCACAAATGGAATTCTGAGTTTTGAAAATGAGGTTCAGATAAATGTCATTAAACTGATAGTGAAACAAGAACTGATGTGGTAAAGATGGTTTCTATTAACTTTATTTTTTTCTCTGAGTGAAGCCTGTTACGAAACCAATATATTATTTTTCATTACTAGGGTGTTACCACGATTTATCTTTCCATCTTGTGTTAACTAAGGGTAGTAAGTGTTCTGTAAAAATGAAATACTATTTCAGTCTGAAAATGAACAGTGACTTCCTTGTGAAGTACTTTGAGGGTCTCAGGTAAAAGCACAGTATCACTTAAGTATATACTTGTGACAAAATAAATTTCCTTACATGTGAATTTGAAGTTATTGTCTCTGAACTGTGGGGTTCTTTCATGCATTTTATTTTTTCCAGCTGTGTCCCTTGAGTGCAGCTGACTTTAACACTACTAGTTGAATATCATTATATGATGTCATATCTGAAAATAATTTCATAAAAGATAAGCTTTCAGACTTGAAAGGTTTATTTTGCAATAATGTATTAAGCATATACCCATGTGCATTTTTTTATTAATGTTTGGTTCACAGCTGCAGCAAGACTCAAAATCAGTTACGCAAGAAGATAAGAAAAAGAAAGAAATTTCTAGTACAAAACCTGAGTCTGCTATTGAGTCAAGATCATTTAACAGAACAGAATCTTCTCCAGTAGAGTCTTGGAGTAAAACAGATCCAGTGCCTTCATCAGGTGAATTAAACATTTCAAGTGTAATCTCAGGGCAACTTGCAAATCCAATTACTTGACTTAATTTTGGAGTTACCCTTGCTTTAAAATGGAGCAGACTGTCATAGAGTATTCTTGAGAATATATTGTACACACTGTCAGTTAATATATACTTCAGAGCCTCAGGGTGGTGATAATTTTCTCACTGTGGAACCTGTCACAGTATCAGAATTCTTATGTATTTGTTGTTCTCTCTCAATAATGTTTTCTTTCATTCCATATGGTGTGGACCATATCCCATAGTGTTAGCAATGAGATGATACCATCAAGTACTTCTGTTAAATGCCTACTTTAAATTACCCTTCTGTTGTTGGAATACTGTAAGTGTAATTTAAAGGATTACTGCTGGATTTTTGTGAAAAGAGCTAATTTGAATTACTGTTCATTTCTCTGTACATGTTCTGTATCTTCAGATATTGTTAAAAGAGGAATGTGTAATTGACAAATGAAGCATTGGATTTTATTTTGCTAGTTTTTTTGCAGTGGTATTCTTTGTGCTTCTTAAGTGGTTGAGCTAGTTGACTAGATCATGTAGCAGCATATTTAACATACAAATATTTTGATAGGCCAATTGCTAAGAGAAATAGTAGAATTACCTGTTAAAGGAGAACTAAATTTGTTTTAAAATATTGTTACCTTTGTAGGGGCAGTTTTCAGATTTTACTCGTCACTTAAACTTGCTTACTTCTTTTTATTGTGTTCTTTACCAGAATATTTTTTTTTTCTGGAAAGCAAGCAGAACATACTTGGATGGGTTTTTAATTTTTTTTTTTCCTTTATTTTCACTATAATACACATTCACACCTTCCTTTGCTTTGCACCTGTATTTTTTCTGATTTAGTTTGTGGAATGCTTTGATCTGTTTTTACATTCGCTTCAGGCCAGACTGTCTTTAATGGTTTTATATATCTTCTGTCTTTGCTTTCATGGTTGGAATTAGTTCATGTCCCTAACACAGCCAAAAATATCCATGCCCTAAATTAATCTGTGTTTTCAGAGATGTTTATTTTCACTAGTCCAAAAGGGGCAAAGCTTTCAGGAGAACATAGCACCCTTTGTTAAACCAACTGATGTAGCTGGAAAAGAAGCAGACTAGTAATCAGAGGCACAGTCCTAAAAAACCTGCCTTTATATTCTCTTCGATCCTCTGGAATTACAGTATCATTAAATATGTCAGCCTTTGTGCATTGTCATTCAGGATGAGTGTGAGGGCTCAACGTTTTAGTAAACTTAGTTCATTGTTTTTGGAAGTCATGAAGTGAAACTATGTAAGAGTGTTTGTCTTAATTTGGAATTCCTACCATCTGGCAGCAGCTTCAGGGAAGATACTGATGCAGTTGGTTTTGGGAGACAGCTGTGCTCCTGGGAGCAGTGGGGGAAGAAGGACTGGAGATTTTTTTTCCATGTCCCAAACTTTCCCTTCCTTTCCATGTGTAGGGCAAAGCATCACTATTTCTTCTCTCACCCTGCTGTGTTCAGGAAGTATTATTATAGAGAGTAGGAGGAAGACCTGCTCTCCATCCACTGCTGTAAGCTAATAATTACAACATGCCTTCATCGTCCTGTATCACTTACACAGTTTGGACTAGAACATATGTATTTTGATCTTTTGTAAGTGTTTGGTAATACGGTAATTCTCAAAATGTGTCAATAAGCTTTTTTTTTCTACAGCTCAAATGTGTATTTTTTTTAATTAAACTGCTTTAATATTTCCCACAGGAACAGCAAAGAAACCAAAATTTAAGCCTGATCCAAAACTTATGGACCATGGTCAGTCCAGCCCAGAAGATGTGGATATGTACAGTACTAGAAGCTAAGACAAATCTGCTTACAAATCTTTGCAAAGTATTACAGATGGGGGGGGGGGGGGGTGGAGAAGGGAAGGAATAATCCTTACAATATATACTCCATGAATTATAATTTAATCAGCTATTTTCTTATATCCCAGTTTGTATTACTGACTTAGATGATTCTGTTCAGTGAATATTTCGTTTGTCACTACTTGGAAGTAGTGAGAATTCACTTATTGTCAGTGTCATTAGTGAGACACTGAGAAAATGAGGTTTGTCAGTGTCTTCTCACAATGAGGTTTCTCTGTGCCAAGCTTGTTAATAAACGTCACTTTACAAAGGATATTTGAAAATGTAGACATATCTCTATACTTCAGCTCAGATGTTCATTGATCTAAAAGAACAATGTGATGGGTGGGGTTGGCAGAGGCTTCTTTGTCTTTTTTCTTTCAACTCTGGACTGAAGTGCAACTTCTTATTGGTCTGAGTACCTTTAAAAAGTTGGTTCTTAACATGATACGAATAGCGTTATCTTTAATGCTTCTATAAACAAGTCACTTTTTTTTTCATCACAAAGTCATTTGTTGTTTGCCTGTTTCACAAAGGTGAATGGAAACAACTTGTCCTGCATACTTCTTGTGTCTTTAAATATTACTTAAGTTGGGAAAAAACACACAACTGACCTCTAAAACATCCTTTATAGACTATGCATTAGTTTTCACCTACTTCTAATACTTTGAAGAACTGTATGCAAATTGCTTAATCCATGAAACTGATACTGTTTGAATTTATGTAGAATGCATTAGCAATGTTTAGGAAGATGGAAACCTTCTGTAGTTTTGAGGTTTAAAGTGTTGACAAGTAATAGGCAGAAGTAATAGGCAGCCAACTTTTTCTTCCCAGAAGTTTGTATGCAGTACCCATTGATCTTGGTAGGATTTCTGTGAAATTCTGTCTTTTTTCATAAGAATGAAATCAGAAATTGATTAAGTTTCCTAGGATGAAACTTTCAAACGCTGCTTTTATCATTGTTTGTATCGCTATACTTATGTTCATCCTCCATTTCTCTTCAAAACACTCTTGTAAGGGTTGGAATAGATCTGGTGGTCTTCGAAGTGCAACTCATTATCAGTACATGGTGATAATCAGCCCACTGCCTAGAGGTAATCTCATCTGCATCTGCTGTGGCACTTCCCTAATACACAGACTGCAAAAGGACACTGTGCTGGTAGTTTGTCCTTCGATCTGTTGAATTCTGTTACCTTTCAATTAATGAAAATATGTGCTTTGTTGTAAAGTTGAGGGGGGGAAGCAAGAACAAATTATACAAACAGGTAGTTTGTACTTTCAGACTTAAACCTGAAAAGAAATGCTGCTTCATATTAATGTATTCTCAGCACGGGGATGTGAAGGGATATTTGCTCCTGTTGTCCATAAGAAGAGATTCATAACCTGATTCCTTCTTCTAAGGCTGCTGATGCAAAGGCAAATGACTAGTGAAATACAGGCAAACAGTATTTCTAGTGTCACTGTGGGGCTAGCAGAAGTTGTGAGGAGATACTGCACTATGGAATGTGCACAAGGCACAAATGATGAATGAGCAAAGGAATAAGTAAAGCTTTTATGATAGTTCTGAAACAGATAAGTATTGATATTTTGGAATCCAAATTTCAGGCAAACTGTTGGACTTTGTTATACAGAGTCCAATGGAAGGTGAAGTCAGTAAATGTGAAGTTTGAAGAAGAAGAATTCTATTAGTTAAACTTGCTTGGGACAGCTGACTTGGAATTTAATGTGTTTTGTTTCTTTAATCATCTCTTAAGGCCCAGGAAGCTGTCAGAATTCAGGCAGCAATCAGAGGATATTAAAACAATCTTCACAGAGCTCCTGGACAAAACACATTTAGGGTTCCATTACAGAGAGAGGAGTAGAAGAATTAGATGGCTGGGCTTCATATACCATTTCCAGGGAAACAGATGAAGACATAAGGCAGGAGGTGAAAATGGTGAAGGAATAATCGTTTTCAAGTGCAAGACTGGGTGGCAGAAATTGTATTATCTATCTCCCTTTGATCAGATTCTGGATAAAAAATATAAAGGAAAAACCATCTGCTCTACTTCCTAGATTCTATTTAAATTCTGACTTATGTCCTTTGAGTGATAAGCTACCACAACAAGTCAGCAAGAAAGGTAAGATGATGCAGGTTTGCAAGGATTTTGTAGGGTTTTACTGTGGTGACATTTTTTAGTACATGGTGGAAAACTATGCACAGGAATTAGTCTTCTGGGAGCAGGGAGAGAAGCTGCCTTGGATAGTGTCGTGGTTTAACCTCAGCCGGCAACTAAGCACCATGCAGCTGCTCACTTACCCCCCACCCAGTGGGATGGGGAAGAGAATTGGGGAAAAAAAGTAAAACTCGTTAAAGAACAAGCATGTCTGCGCTTTCCAGGCAAGAGTAGGCCTTGATGTCCTCTACCTGCAGTGCCAAAAGCTAGTCTGGTCCTTTCCAAACTTTAAGGGCATTACTACTCAAATCTCATGATAGAAATGAAAGTGTCTGGTCTGCAAAAGGTACGTTGGACTCCTTGGTGGTTAGGCAGTCAAGAATTAGATGTTTCATGCAAGCAGTTCGTATTACAACCCCTGATTTTACAAGAAGTTCATGCTGTAAATGGACATGATACAGAAAGCTTTCCTTAGGCTGTATTTCGGTCTCAAATTACTCATTGGGGCAAAATTGTAATAGAACTATACCTCAGAGTTAAATTGTCATTCAGAAGTCTTAGATACGTTTTCTGGGACATAATTTAAAATCATTGCTCCTACCCACTTTGATGAATGAACAGGATGCTAGAGTTCATAAAATGGTATCCCTGTGCTGTGTTATTTCTTCTTGGTGGATGAGAGGAGTGAGCCAGCGCAGGTTTATTCTAGTACAGGGTTTGCCTACTGCTGTCACTTCTTAGTTTAGTTTTTTCGTCGGTTGAGATTTCTCTTTCTCCTTCTTCTCTACAAGACAGGGTAGGGTTTTTTAGTTTGTTTTCTATTGACAGTTTTTGTTTAGTATCCCCACACAGTTGAAAAGCTGGGACTAAAATCAGAGGCTTGGGTTTTGGCACTGAAACAGATACAGCTAAAGATGACTGTTTCCCTATCTGCAGCCAAAGAAAATAGGACAAAAAAATTATGAAAAGTTTTATATCCCGTCCTGGTATGTTCTTTGCTTTCAGAAAGACCATAATCAATCTCTCAGTATTTCTTTGTCCTGGAGCATAGATTTATTAGTAGTGGGAGGGAATTTTTTAGTAAAACCTGGAATATGATATATTATAATAGTTCTTTGCTAACACAAATTTCTATTAGAATCAGTCATTGTCTTGTCCACCCGTGTGAGACACATGGTGAGAGAAATTTCTACAGGTATCAAAAAAGATGCAGGTTATTATAGAGAAGTTTGGAATGTATTTGCTGAAATGAAGGCAGCCCAAATCAGATTACTAATCTGCTCTCGTACAAATACTGGAAAGGTGACTGTGAATCTTTATTACTCAGCTGCCATTTTGTGAGGTGTTTCTCTGTCAAATCTAAAAAGGTGCCTGCCCTCTTCAGTTCAGACATCTGAACCTCCACATTTTATATAATACTCTACAGATGGCTTGTTCTAGATAACTACAAGGAGCTGTAGCCACATCTCTGTATTAATAATTTATAGTAAAGGTGCTATGCAATGGCATTAAAAAAGCAAATTCAAATCTATGTTATGCCATGCTTGCGAGTCCTCATTGTAAATATATGTGCCTGACTTGATCTCTTGAAGATTTCAGACCCAGTACGCAAACCTGTTAAACAATGAAAAATTAACATAAGTACACAGGAAAAATTGCATTGCAAGACATGGTTTTATTAATTTATAGTGAAACACTTTGAAATGCCTCTCAAATGTATCATTAATAGTCATTTAAAGCTTCTTTCATAATGCAATAATACAGTAACATAATAAAAGTAAGAATGTATACTGTAATTTTTATATGATGTAAGTTATATATTTGTGAAAAATCCAATGTCTTAAAGAACTGGGTCACATGATATTTTATAATATAGAAATAGTTATAATTTAATGCATGTTTTTTATTTATGATTGATTGTATTCGATATATAGAGATTTGGAACTTGTTGATACTAATTTTTTATTTACATAAAACTGATTGTGATACTTTATTTTGTCATATCGTTGTGAAGCACCTGAAAATAAAGGGTGATAAGATACTTTTTAAAAATTAAGTTTAACTTTTGTATGTTGTCTCATACAAAATACTTTGAAAAGTTAATTGGTAAACATGACTAAGTCACACCTGTTTCACTAATGTTGGGGAAAAAACTTCATCCCTGAAGTACTGAAACATACATTCCCAGAAGAAATCACTGAAGTAACATGCAGGACATATTAATGCTTGGCATTCCATTGTTTATGCGTCTTAAATTTTGAGAAGTGCTTCCATTTTCATTTCTTGGTAATTTCTTCTAAAGGATGCTGTAGCTCAGAACTTGGAAAACAGCTTTTATCCGTACTGGAGGAATGACACACATTGTTAATGAGGCAGATAGCAAATATGTTTACCTCAGTATGACTCCATGATAATCTTCCAGGTAAAGTAATTTGCCAATCCAAGGGTCATAAATAATGTAATACCTGGTGTAACGTACAGTGTAACTACTTGAAAGAAGAGAAATTGTGTGAATAAGTAATGTGGCTATTGTAATGGCAGATTATCATTATGATTCTTGAATAAGTTAGGAAATATTGTAAAGATTTTTTTAATGCATCAGTATAGTTATCTTTTAGTGAAAGTTTGGAGTATTTCTGAATTGCATTCAAATACAGAAAATGTGTTTTAAATCTAAAAAGAAAGCGGGGTCCTACAAAGCCTATACTTTTTAAAAAAGGAGCATTAGTATGCCCTAGATTGTGTGTAGTTTTTATTTTAAATTGCAGGGATTCTAAGAAGCAAAGCTCAGATATGTGCTGATGGTAAGCTACAGTCAAGAAAGACTGTAATTGAAACCATTGTAGAAGCTATCATATTATTTATATTACCACAGTATTGCTGTGCTTGTCTTGCAGACCAGAGCAAGTGTACAAACCAAACTGAAATGCTAAGGAGAAGAAAATCTAAAAGTTGGGAAAATCTTGTTGTTACAATAATTTTTTATTTGAAGAGACTTCTTTACGTTTTAAAGTCTAATGTCCAAATCTATTTTGCGTTGCAAAAAAAATGAGTCTATCAGTACATACTAACAAATTGTAGGAGGAGAAGAGAAAGAAGAGGGAAATGGAAGTTTTATCACTGACTCAAAAGTGGTGAAAGGGACATGCGTTTGGGAGTTCTGAGTTTACTGTGGGGCAGAGTCAGAACACCATTATTCAAGGTACAATTAGTTCTTTGCCCTTTCGTTTACGTGCTGTAGGAGATAGCTTTTACTGAAACAACTGAAATAAATTCTGTGTGTTTCCCTTGCTGTGATCAGGTAATGGGTCTAAACTGAGGCTGTCATGGTTTTAAGTGTTGGTAATTTTTTTTGTGCTTTATTTGTAGCAGTCCTAATATCAATATTTGAGAAATATGTAGCTTGCTTTCTGTTTGCACCTCCCTCAGAACCTCTGCAACATAAGGGTAGTAGAAAGAGTGTTCTCCAAAGCCACCTTGAAGCAGATCTGAAATTAATTAAGATTAAAGATAATGAGCAGTTGACCAGCTTCCACTATTAATTTTCATCAGTAACTTTGCTTTAGTTATAGCTCTCTATTTGAGGAAATAAAATTAGTCTAGGTGTAGTCTACCTAGACTGTAGTTGTAGAGTGTATAACTTTGCACTTGATTTTGCTGTGTTCCAGAAACTAAGACAGTAAGAGAAAGAAATGGGTATGCTGTGAAATATAAAGCTAACAGCTGTTTAGGCCTATTGGCATTGGTTTTATTTGTTGTTACCTAAGTAGGCACTAAAAAGAGAAACCTACTGATGGCCTCTGCAGCCCTTCCATGGGCCATGCCAACAATGTAACAGAAAGTCAATAATTTGGGTTTTATATCCGCTTCGTTAAAACATCTCACCCAAGTAAAAACTGCAAATTACATTTTTGCATCTTTGTCTTAATCAAATTTAAAAGCCCTAGGTAAAGGTGTTTGTTTATCACACCACCTGAAGTACAGGCACTCAGCAGCTGAGAGCTGGAACCAGAGGGGAAATTCCCACTCAACCAGAAGAACAAAGCATGTGTATGAACTGCTACTTCACGCTTCTGCCTTACATCTGAAGAAGGATCATGCAATTACCTTTACTGAGGTATATGTTAATTTCTCTGTTCTTGTTTAGTGTGATTCTGGGATCTGTTGTAAAGCAATCTTCTGGCAGGGCTGAGAATCAGTCATCCCCTGCTGTAAAATTAAGTGCTGTTGGGCTTTCAGCCAAAGCAGTATTCTTTCAAGAATTTGCTAGGCATTGATTTTTAGAGATTGTTATTTATCCTTTGAAAAGTAAAGGATGAAGTTCACCTTTAGCTGTTAATGTAACTGTGTTTGGCGTGTTTTCATAAGCAGCTAGTTCCTGTCAAATGAAGAAACCCATGTTGGGACTTTATCAGTTATGGAGAAATTTCAGGGGCACCATCCTAAAAACCAATGCTTGTGCTAACTTAAAATTCAACACAGTTATCTTTCACAAACTTTGGGTGTATCCCCATTTCTTCCTGTAAGATTCTTCAGGATGACAAATCATTTGCGTAGAGGCCATCACATATTCAGGATCTTGTTGTGCAGTGAATGTTGAGAATTTTTAAAGACTTTTTAAATAATAAAAAGGCAAGATGACAGTTTGGGAGTGTGCTAAGATGTCAGTTTTTGTTGCCGTTCATCCTTGCCAGAGGGGTATTTTCTGTTCTTTTCTCAGAAAGGAAACACGATTGCAAAAGAGAAAGGTTAACCAACAAAACTTAATGGTAGGGGCATATGATTACAGGATTCCTTCTTAGCTCCTGTCTCATACCTGTTAGTTAGCTTCAGGACCAGTGTGCCCTGCACACCTTTCCGAGGCTACATTCAGTCTCAAAGGGATGGAGAAGTCCTTCTTTCCCTTTCTGTCTTTTGTAACTTGGCTGAGGCTGATGGTCAGAGTACGCGTAGCAGCTGAGGCTACTTGCCCCACCCAGAGTCTTCTGAGTTTGTGTTCCTCTTGTGCCCTACCACCTTCCTCCTAGGTTTACAGGCTTCCTGCTCATCAGAATATATTTAAGACTGTTAAAACACTTTAAAAACTAAGTGTTCATTTCACAGTATGCCTTACCAAACTCCTGATGTCTAGCTTATTCATAGCTTTATAGAAATTGCCCAGGAAATAAATAATAGAAAATAGTTTAATAATAAAAGAGATTAAATAATAGAGATTTGGTGTTCAGCACCTTGTTCAGATCTCCATTTCTTCCTCCTACTCTCTTCTCCCTTAGTCCCGCAGTTACTGAAGTCATTGGCATGGAGGAATAGGCTTGTCTCACCACTTACAAAAAATAATGGTTGTGTAAGGAGTAGAAAAGTAGCAGGAGTTTCCTTTGTGGGAGTTAGATAAATGGAGAAATACTGTGATGCCAGTCATCTACGGGTAAACTTGCATAGATGCTTTTATATTGGAAAAACAATTCAGCAATGTGAGTATAAAATTGAGTACTGTGTGGGAGGTCTTCAGGGCAGATCAGCTCTGAAATTGCATAAACAAACATTTTAGGGAAAAAAAGCCCTAACAAGTACATCCCTTCCAGCCCAGAAGAGAGGAAGAACAGCAAAGAAATGCTGCTGTCATGGCACTTGCTGTTTTGTGTTTCCTATCTGTTCATCTAAGACTGTAACGTTAGTGTGCACGTTCCCTTTGTGTGGATTTTCCTCATGTTTGGTGCTACTTTAGAGCTATTGCAAATGGGTAAAGGATATAGAGTAATTGGAGAAATAAATTCCTCCCTAGCTGTATTTGTTAAACTCTTCCTTCCCTGGAGGAGTTTTGCACTCAGGGTAGATGTATTTCATTTGTAAAATGAAGTAGTTATTGTACGCTTTTGCTGTTACTTATTTTGCATTCATCAGTAATGTCTATAATGGAATAAGGGTGTTTTCTCAATTTTTCTCCTTTTTTTTTTTTCTTCATTGACCAAAACAATACTAAGTGATACTTCAAAGGGGTTAACTTTGATTAATTGAGGCAATCAGTGGGCTGTTGATATAATCCTCTGATACCAATGGTGTGCATTTGGAATCTTTCCTATGCAATGAGGTTTCTAGTATGAACTATCACAAATAACTTAATTAGCTATCACTACTGTATATTGTAATTGATAACGCTTGCTAAGATGAGTTTGAGTAAAGCAGGTTTTAAGTCAATCATTCTTGATTGAACCAAGGGCAAAATAACAGCTCAGCACAATGTGGTGAGTTTAAGTTACAAACCCCTTTACTGTGGACTTAGATCTCTGCATGTAGTACATCAGTGGAAAGAACTTCCAAGGAGAGGGATAGGAGAATCCCTTTAGAATTTCATCTTTCTCAAGTCCCAGGGAAACAGAATAGCCAGTAAGTGTTGATGCAAAAACCAGCTGTTGCTACAAAGCGGGACAGTTTCTCTACTATTATACAAAATTACACACAAATACTCTATTCACAGTCTACATACGACTACATAGTCAGTGATCTAGAACTCAGATATAGGCATCACGTATAAATAGTTGTGCTGTCAACTAAAAACCAAAATAGCGTAGAAGTGTGCTTAACTACTTTTAAGTATACAGTTCAGTTCTAACACCAAATATTTGTGTCACTGGATTGTGTTTATGTTTATAATATGCAAGCTGTATGTGGAGCCATAGAAACCAAAGTTTAAAAAATGCGGTGTAGGTCAACAAAACAGTCTTTATCCTGCCAGCTGAGTACAATTTCTTGTGTTACATACTCTGCTGTTTTTCTCTATTTTTTCCATTCAAAAGTCTCAAACTATTAGAGCTTTCATTACCTTTTTAGAAGATTGTTGCAAGTGATAGGTCAGAAAATCATGGGTTTCAGAGGTAAGAAGAGTTTAATTACTGTGAACATCAGGAGATTTCCTGGTTTTTAATTTAGCCATCTTAATTCATTCTGGTATTTACACATTACAAACAGCATTTTATGGGTTGAGATAAAAGTTTTTGTATTTAAGAGATTGCCAAGACACAGCTTTCTAATATAGATAGGGGAAGGCTGCATTGAAGAGTAGTTTGAGAGAGTTTAGGATGACATTTGAAGCATATGTTTACATTTTTGATAGCTGTCTACATTTTATGTGCTTATTTTCCCTGATACAGTTACTTGCACTTGGATTCTTGGCACTTCTGGAAGAAAAAAAAAAGATCTTGAGAAGATTAAAAGTATTGCAGACCACAGAGAGGAGGACAGTCAAGGAGGAAAGGTGGGAAACAACAGTGTAAGGGACTCATGGAGGAAACGGATACCAACTTTTACTGGGGTAGGTGAAAAGGGGAAATAAATTGGCAGCATGAAAAGAAGCCTTGGATTGCTGTGTGGGAGCTGTGAGCGCATCTTACATTCCTAACTAACATTGTGGATTGTTTTAATAGTATAAATGACAACAAAATACTTCAGCAGTAGCTGGGATAGCTGCTCACTTTGGTAATGGTGAACACGGAAGATTCTAGTAAGCCTTTAAAAAGTCATCTAGGGAAGGCAATATCATGGGAGAAGATGTCACATTCCTGCCTATGATGTCTTCCTCCCTGTCATTCTTTGATGAGACACAGAAATTCAAGACAGCCCTGAGGTGTTACTGGGCGAATTTGAAAACAGCTTGTGGTGCAAACATCAAAGCCAGGCTTGGAAGAAAATGCTGTCAGCAAAGAATCAGAAATTTCCTGGTAGAAAGATAAACCTCTGGGATGTTACTTGGGATATTGACTTTCTCATTCCCTTCTCATTCTCACCTCATGATGTAGGGAAGAAAATGACCAGCAAGCACAGTTTAATATCTTCTCTGAACTGTAGTCTAATAAAGCAATCCTTCTTTCTTAGTCTTCAAAATATGTTTGTGCGTGTTTTCCTATCTGGCTGTTTTTACCCAGAATTCATCTCCCCATTTTATGCAGTCAGATTTTTACCTTCTATCCTTTCTCTTTCTACATGGATATATATACAGAAGGTATACTCTTAAGATGAAACTTGGAGAATTGTTTTTTTTTGCCTATCAAAGCTTCTCTATCTGGTTCTGATCATTTCTTCCCTACCTGCCTTGGGGAATTTTTTATTTAAAAAAAAAAAAAAATCTGAAAGAGAACTACAACTTTCATTTGTGTTATGTTTAGATACCACAAATTAAATGGCGCTGAGTTGGAACACTAGCAAAATCCTAATAAGAATTATCATTAAGTTGCAAGTAGTGGTCTTAATATAGTCAACACTATGATTTGAAATACTTATTTCTCCTAGTTATGAACAAATGTTCTGGCTTGGTGCTAGAATATACTGAACTCCTTGTCCTGCTTGATACAAGGCTCCACTTAGCTTTAATGAATATACCTTACTATTTTTGGAGAAGGTAATTCATAAGTTAAAGTGGGCATTTAGATCTTTTGCCTTTAATTTTTTTTTTAATCTAGGGGAAAAAAAACATGCTATGAAGTAAGTTTTTGTTTCAGTTACAGCGGTAGTAAATTGAGCTGTTGTGATTGGGACCAGAATCTGGTGCAATTATTTGTGGGGAACAGGCATCTTTTTACCTTTACATATGCAGATAAAAATATCTAAATAAAGCTGCAGTTTGGACTGAAATGAATCTCAGTGTAATTCCATATTTGCAAAAAGAAAACAGGTTCAGAGAAGTTGGGACAGTGTAAGAATTCATGTCTAGTTGGTACAGAAATTTTAATTTCCTTTTAGAATGTGATTTGAAAATGCATAAATACATATGGCAATTATGAGGAAGAATATGTATGATACTTCATGCCAAATTTTGTTGTCTTTAAAAGGTAACATAACCCTAAAAGGAGAACAGATAAATGCTTGTGACAGATACCTTAAGTGTGTTGAAACTTATGTCGTTAAAGGAATACTTTGCATATGTATTCAAAAATTGAGGAATAGCAACATTAATGAGACATTTTTATGGAACTACCCAGTTGTCAGAGAAGAAAATATGCTGGAGAAGTTATCAGGAACAGTTGTATCTGTTATAAGTTAATTAGTAATTCTTTATCGAGAGGGATGCAGTAAAACAAGCTCAAAATCCATGATCCTTGAGTTGCTACAGTAAATAACAGTAGCAGAAAGGAGAGTGCATTCTGCTGCTAGCAAAATCTGGAAGAAACAGTCTTTTACCACAATCGGCTTCACGTTGTCCGTTCTTAAAGTGTTGCTTTTCATTCTGTTTGTGGCCAGCGATTCGCTGAGTGAACAAGAAGCTTTAGAACGTAAGACATGGTTGCATTTTTGCTTTATAGCTTGTCAGAATAGGGATGTGTCTATCGATTGCCTGGCTTACCTATGGTAGTACTGCTGTGGTATTGCAATCCTAACGGTATTGCTTCTGAGGAAATTCTCTTTATGGTTTAGGTAGAGTTTATTTTTAAATAATGGGAAACCAATGAAAATGTTAAGACCTTTGTGTGACAACTGCTACCTGTGTTTGCTGTTATGAAGTGTTTCATACTTCTTGAGTTCTGTACGGCCAAGAGTATGGTGATATTTTACAGAGACACAGGTATGCAAGACAAAAATATTTTCATTTTCACCTGTTATTCTGTACTTCTGTACATTAAAAAGATTGCAACCATATGAATTACAACTGAAATACTAGGTATTCTGGTGGTTTTGAATCGTTTTGAGTCAATCCGTCAATCTCAAAAGGACACGTTTTAAATGAGTAAGGTGGTTTGGTTCTTTTTTTGGTAGGAAGAAATACTCGGTATATGGGTTAAAAAAAAACTATACATGCTTTTTATAGCACGTATTTTTAGAATTTTTTTTTTGAGAAGAACAGGGAGGAAATCATTAGTACTTTAGAGCATGATAATGAGAATGCATTGAAAAAAGGCTATTTTAAATGAGAAGTTATATGGAATTGTCTCTGATTCTGTTAGAGTATACAGTATTGGTCAGGAATTTTTTTTTTTATGGGAAGATTTCCTACAGATTGATTTTATTTATTTATTTTATTATTATCACTGTTCTTTACCTGGTAGTTACCAGTTACTAGTAATTTGGTATCACTAACCTGATAGAGATGTAAACGAGCTGCAGTTACTGTTTTTCTAATAGATTTTTGGTTTGTCATTTGAGGAATTTTTTTATGCTACTTTAGCCTTTAAATTGCCCCCAAAAGTTACCACTTTAAGGATAACTTTGCATTTATGTAGACTACAGTACTATGAAGGGCTCAGTAGTGAGTTCCTTAATGACATACAGTATTACAGCATTAATATCAAAGGGAACATACTCCCTCTTTCTCCAGCAGAATCACAGCTAGTTATTTTCTACTCCCTTGGTATTTTTTGTAACATTGCTAAACGAATTGTAGTTCTGTTACTGATCATACAGGTAGCTAAAAAACATCAGTGCTGCTTATCTCCTAGATAATACGATACCAAATACTACTAGGGATTTTTTGTTGTTCTGTACTTTATAGCAGTAACATATGATCTATATTTAGGTTGTCTTGGAAAATGCTTCAATACTAATGCCCCCTTGAGAGAAAGGAATGCAACATATAAAAATAGATTTGTAGAAATGCAAGCCTTGATCACTGTATAATTATTTAGATTTATCTGTGATTAACAGTCAGTGTTGGATTAGATTGTCTTGGACAGTGGGGAGGAAGGAGGCTTCCATCTGTTTTTGAAATACAGACTCCTCATAGCATAGTTTCTCTAGCTAATAATGCATTAGTCATGAGTTTGCTAACCCACCTGTTCATGGTGTAAAATCCCTCTTACAATAGCAAAACAGTAATATTAGCGATGCTCTGATTCTACTTTCTTCCTGTCAGTTGGCAGGTAGGCTCAGAAGGGTCTGCTCAGACATCTCTTCCAGTTCTAACTTTCTGGCTTCATTCTAAATGCATATCTTCTCATTGTGAAAAGTTATGCAAAATTATACTCAGCTGCAGTGGCCTTTTCGGGGTCTTTTTCAGTATCATAACAGTGCTTGGCCTTGCAATATACAGTCCCGGTTTTAATTTTCTTTCTCAGCATCTCCAGTGGTGGCTTGCAATTGCTTGTTTGGTTAGACGTTATAGGTACATTATACATTTCAGGTCCATGTCCATAAATCACAGACTTCAGTGGCTTTGCACCAGAACCTCTGGGTCAGCTTGTAGCTCGCTGGTATGAATGATGAGTACATCATTCATTCCGAGTCCTGCATAGGAAAGAAACAGGTAGCAAAGACTGTAGGGTCTGAGTGCCAAACATGGTGACTTTTGAGGTCTGATTAAGGTTGCTGATGAGGAAGGTATTTTTAGACAGCTGTATGCCTGTGAAGTACTGGAACCACTCAACTTCTGGAACATAATTTACAGCCCACAATGTTAACACAGTAAAAGCGATGGAGGAGAACTGACACAAATCCTTTTGTAGACCAAAATAAGGAATAATCCCAATGTAAAACACACAAAAATGTTTTCATTTGGATTATAATTAGAAGGTTTGAGTCTCAAATGAGTTTCATGACTTTTAGGCTTTGCCAACAATCCAGAGAGGATACATAGTGGAATTCAGATGCAACCACACTTAAACAATGCGATAAAAATAATAATGATATAAGCCATACAATTTACTGGCTAACTGAAAGATGGGTACAAATTCAGAGTAAAGTAATTTATGCAGGTAAACCTTCATTTCTCAAATAATTCAAAATTTTAAAGGGGCAAGTCACTGGAAAGTAAGATTTAGTATCATCTACAGAGTACATCATATGAAGCTTAAATTTCTTGATGTCATTAGAAATACAGCCCACTAACAGGTATGTTACTGTACAATTGCATTAAATAAATATTTGTTTTGTTTTAATTTACAGCCAACTACACTGGAGTTGAGGACTTTAAGGCCTGCCTGGGTAATACAGACAACTTCTGTCCTACCAGTGTTTCTTGTCAATGTGAAAATGAAAAACCTTTTCACAAGTAGGGCGTGGGGCTGGTTTGTTGATTTGTTTCAATATACACTATGTAAATGCAGCTTGTCAAATATTATTATTAATGATGAACTGAATTTAGACCCTGCAATGTAATCCATGAAAGTAGATGTTGATCTTTATTCACAATCTGCATAAGCTCCTAACTCTGCTACAAAGCATCAAATCTGGGATCTGAGTGCAGCATTTTCATTTTTAGAATATGTGTAGGCCATGTAATTCATAATGTAGGTAATCACTATAATCCTTAATTTGCACATGCTCACTATTGTCTCAGATATTTTACTTTAGAACTGAATTATGCTTTGTAATGGCAAGTTAATTTTTTCCCAAGTTGATCAAAATTTCTTTAGAGTTAAAATAAAAAAAAATCAGATATCTTAATATCCTATTCTCCATTATGTAGTTGATTTTTTCTTTTTTTTAAAAAAAATCTAATCATCTGAGTAGAAAATCTTGTTCCCATATCTAGCATATTTGGTTTTTACATATAGTTTGACCCTTAGACTTGACAGGAAATTAGCAAGAAAATACCAGGGCAGTATTATGAAGCTCATCTGATTACCTGGTGGATTCAAGGCCATAATTTCTCTGTGACCCAGTCTGTTGTTTATGAACATGCAGCTAGCCTTCAGTTGTAACCAATACACCAGGTTAGATAACTGAGTATACTGTCTAAATGTTAGTGCAACTCCAAAGAAATAGAATGCTACATTCCTGAAACTATAAATGTGTATTCTAAATCATATCCAGGTCAATAAAAATATTGCATATGAATTGCAGTAAGAAAAGAATTTTCAGTAGTGGAGATCAAGGTCAAACTTTCAGAAAAGGTTACCTAAGTCCAAGCTGTTTGCATCAACAAATGATGCAAAATCCCTATCAGAAGAACCTGCCCATCATGGGAATGGCTGGGGACATTCCATTCTAGTGATATCCTTTGTATTAGCGGAGGAAGTAATGCTTTGGGATGGGAAAAAGGAAGCCCTGAATTAATCAAAATAAATTAGCTTTTAAAGAAAGCAACATTCTTATCCCATTAGAAGTTTTACTCTTAAAAGCAGAGGGGACATACTCTGTGAATCTACTAT
The DNA here is from genome assembly GCF_026419915.1 of Harpia harpyja. Taxonomy (NCBI): domain Eukaryota; kingdom Metazoa; phylum Chordata; class Aves; order Accipitriformes; family Accipitridae; genus Harpia; species Harpia harpyja. Next base: position 23,457,227 of record NC_068957.1, on the reverse strand, counting down.
GGGTTTTGTTGTTTTTTCATAGAAGGTGCATCAATGTCATAATGATAGCAATGTGACGTTTCGATTGTATCTGCATAGTCTGTTCTGGAAATTCAGAAGCTTTGCCATGCTTACAGCTGGCCAAAAGATCTTTGAGCTGAACCATGCCATGACTTGGGTAATACACCCTATTCTCAACAAAACTTACAATCTTGGATTTACTGGAATGCTAACTTGGACTTGGTTGACGCACAGCCTGGCAGAGTGCATTTGCATCAAATCTGGAGTAAGACGTGTATTACCAAGATAAGTAACATCTTTAGACAAACAGGAAAAATATTGGCTCTCTTGACCCCTGCAGTCTTCAATAATAAATAATTACATAGCAAAATATTTTACTTTTTTGGTATTACTTATTTTAAAATCAAAATAATTTGCTGAAAATTAATGTTTTCATTTGCAGATGTGACTACTTAAGAGTGGACTGGAAGGAGTATTGGTACATGGGCCCCAAATGTAACCACTATTGGAACACTCTAGATTTGATTTTAGTAACTATTCTTCTTGCAGTAGCACTGGTTATCATAGTTGTTGTAATATTTTACTGTGTCTACTACTGTAAAAGTGAAAAAGCTGGGTAAGTTAGTCTGGATGCAGTTAAAAGGTTTTTTATAATCAAAATGGAAGTAAAGCAAAAGAAGTCTGGTATTCTGATTATTTTTTTAACCTCTGGATATTTAAATCAACAAGCTTGCCATATAGCATCCTCTGCCAAACTACTGTTTACACAATTTAAAACTAAATCAAAGCATCTTACCAGAGCGCTTAACAGCTTTTTACTGCTGCGTGCAGAACTTCACTCTTAAGTTGTTGCTTGTCTTCTCTAGGGCTAACCAGGCAAGCTTTAAAGATTGATAAGTACATTTACTACTTTAACTCTAGACTACCAAATCTGTCTTGCTGATTTATTTGCTATTAAGGGTTGGCTTGCTTTCCACAAGTTTTTAAAAAAAAAAAAAGGAAATAAGACCAATAAACTGACAAGAGTCTTGGCAATTAAACACTATGTCTGCCATTCTTTGGTGCTAGGCATTGGCAATTTGAGCTGTTTTTTTGCTTTCAAAGCTTTATCTTTTTTTTTTTTTTTTTTCCAATGATACCTGTCCCAAGTACATAGACAATATGTTTTTTTTCTTCTTTCATTGAGGCCCATTAGTGTGTATCACTGGTACATCCTCTGTCCTAGAAAAATTGTATGATATGGCTGTTGAACCAATCTGCAGTACAAAAAGATTTGTCAAAACTATTGCTAATGCTCTAAATTCATGTTATTCCCCCAACCAGGAACCAGACAAATACTCCATACCGTGAAGCACAACATAACCTTGCATTTACTGCTGAAATGGCTGGTAACTTGGGGCACATTTATCAGCAGTCACCAAGGCTAAGAGATGTTGGCGTGTGAGGCATATCGCATGTTCCTAATTCTAGTGGAAGTCAGACATGATTTTGTGATTCAACAGAATGGTATACGAATAGCAGAAAAAAGGTCATCTGGTAAAATTAAAGGTAATCTGAGTTTAAAATCTTCTTTTTATTTGCCCAGTATTTGATTTCCAAGATCATCTAAATGCATGTGAGAAGGTGAAACTCTTCATCAAGGATGAAGTGAATCTAATTTGTATAGGAGAAAACAAAGAACTAGGGTTATTTTAAAAGGATGTTCAAATAAATATTTCTTTTTAGGCCAGTTAGAAGACCAACATTAAGAAGAGAGGTAATTTGGATATGAGCTCAAGCCACATGCTACAACCTCTTCCCTTGTATCATCACTGTGCTGTTCCAGCTGCTGGGTGAGCTAGTTTCAGCCTGATCAGCTCATCAACTAGGTCGCTGAATGCTATTACTGGTACTAGTGCCTGTGCCAGGAAAGGGACGGGAGTACATAGCCAGAGGGCAAGAGTTTGGTATGCTGTTCAGACTTCAACCAATTTCAGCTTCGGAAGAGCCCTGCCTACAGTTTCATTTGACTGTTTACTTGTTATACTTCACCAGAGGAAGGGCTGGCTATTTGTCTTGAAGGCTTTTTGCTTGTATGAGGGTTGTCAGCAAAGTTCCATGAGGATTTGTGTAGTGTTCATGTAAGAACAGGTAAAAGGTAGCGCTAGTAAGGTGACATGTTTTGCTGATGATACCATAGTACTCAGACTAGTCAAAAATAAGCCTTACTATGAGGAAGTACAGAAGGAGCATATTACAATGATTGACTGGACAAGAAAATGACAAATGAAATGTATTGTTTATAAATGCAAACTAATGCATGTAGAAAAGAAGTTTTAACTTTGTGTACCTGGCAGTCATCTCTAAATGAGAAATTAGAACTCAGAAGGGGTGTATGGAGTAATGTTCTCTGAAAAAGTTTGTTTTGCTAGGGATTTTGGGGAGAAACTGAAAACAATACGAGGAACATTGTAATTATGCCTACATTTTGACTACTGAAAGTAATTTTGAGCACCCACCTCAGTGAGCAATGTAGTACATCTAGAATTTTAGGGTCATCAGTATTGATTTCTGCATGAGGAGAGGTGTGAGAAATTACTATTCCCTGCTTTTAATGTAAGAACTAGGCAATGTCAAATAAAATCAGGCAGAAGTTTTAAACAAACAAACAGTGCTTTTTGATAAAGTGCATAATCCAGCAGTATGTGCTGACAGTGTAAATTAGCTTTTAAAAAGTAAGACATCTGTTCAGGGAGGCAGAGGTGTTCAGATTGGATGTGTGCTTTCAGGTGGGTAACATCCTGGTTGTTCCACTTACTGGGCTGTGGTTCACACCTTGGAGCAGCCTGGGAGTGCACCAATGGATTCCCCTTCAGATTAAACTAACCAGAATATATGCTTCAATCTCCAATGAACATTCAGTGCCCAGGCCAAACTAGACATATTCTGAAAAGCAAACCCTTCTGAAGTGCGTAGTGTCAGTGTGGGGTCCCACTTGTGTTAGTCTACTTTATTTGCTGCTGCAAATGCAGCCACAGACTCCACTCCAGCTCAGTCAATTAATGACTTTGATGCTGCTGGCTAGAAGTTATGTTAAGTATGTATTGGCAGTACTTCGGGTACTTACACTGTTTGCATATTTTTTCTTTATGCTTCCGTTACTGGCTGTTCTTGATGTGTTAGGTGGCCTGACCCAGTGTCTTCCTATATTCTATTTCTGTTTGTGCAAAAGTAAATTTTGCAAGTACAAGATGTGTCAGAGTACAGGTAGAGAGGCCTAGTAAAGATTTGATCTATGTTGTTTGCTTTAAAGACAAGAAATGGGGCTTATTTTTGTAATGAAGATGTATGTGGTCACCAGCTGGTGCGAAGCAGCATAATTGCACAAATCAATTAAGACAAACCAGGTGGTACTAGCTGAGAATCTGACCCTTTGTGAATAAACACCACACAGTTCTGCAGGCCCGGAGTCTAAGGTTAAAACTTTATGAAAATGAGAAGTGTTTGTTTCAAAGATATTTTATTCAATTGGAAGTGGAATGAAAAAATCACAGAACAGGTTAAGTTGCAATAATGTGACCCGTCTTTCCTTTTCATGTTGTGAGCGATGCTTTTGAGTGACATTTTTGGAGGCTGGGGGGGGATCAGTGTAGATGACCAGAAGGATAGGGCTGTACCAAATGCATTGTTATCTTTGTCATCTCTCAGCTGCATCATCTATGAATGATAGTACATAACTGCTTGTCGTACATAACATCAGCATTGTTGGCAGAGTTCTAGCCCTATTTGTTTAAAATTCACTGCCTACAACTGTGTTAGGTTTGGGGCTAGAATATTTAACCATTTCCTGGTTTATTATTTTTTTCTAGAAAGAAGAAACTCCCTAAATCAAATATGAAATTAATTTACCTGCATCACCTTTGTAACAGAATATTACACTGGGACCTTTACAACATTCCTGTGAGACAGAGTATAGACAGAGGCATTTATAGGATTACAAAAGTAATCTGTGATGCAGCTGGGATTTGAGCTTTGGTCCCCAAAGGGCCAGATGCTGCCTTTTTGGCTAGGCTAATGCCCTGCCATGCCAATTTTCTCCATTAGGCAAGATGCTCTTTATAGTAGAGATCACCACTTGAACTAGTGGGTATCACAAAAAAAGATGGATAAATGCATTTCAAAAACAGAATGGGAAATGTGAAATACAGAGAAACATGAAAGGGAATATATTTGTGTGTGTGTGTGTGTTCACTTCCTCATTCGGTACCTTAAGTGATTATTTTACATATTAAGGAGTGTATAGTGTCTGAGAAGAAGACATTGTAGGCTGTCAGAGAAAAGAAAAGCAATTAATGTAGCCAGATACATTATTTCCTGTTAAATATATTTGTGAAGTACTAGTATCGTGGAAATGCAGTGGGGAAAAAAAAATGAGGCATGAGCCCACCTTCACCAGGAGATGGTGCTGTTTAATTTTTCACTAATTCTGAATTTCGTTCAACTGATGCTGTCATTTTCAAGGTGTGAATTAGACCAAATCCTGCACACTTTGTTAGGGAAGAAAACCTACGGTAAAAGGAACTGCTTTGGGTAAGGGCTGCAGTACTTGCTACTTTCTCATGCTCCAGACTGCAAGTTGCAGCCCAGAGGCAGTCTGTGGGACGTTTCTGCCTGCCTCATCTCCTCGCTAGATGCGGTGGTCGTGAAAACGTAAGCTTGTAAAAACCCCGTTGTTAATTGTCTGAGCTCTTGTTTTCATGCCAACAAGGCAGGCCACTGCACATCTTTGCTCTGCACTCTGCAGAGCCCTCACCAAAGCTCTCTGAGAGAGGCAAGACAGGAAACTGAAATCTGCATCTGATAGCATCAGCTCCTGCAGATGAACTACCCTGAACGTTGCTTCTCTCCTGAGGGTACCTCGTTCTGAAAATTACTTCAGGTCATTATATGTTTAAACAAAGATACCTTTAGCAAATGAACGCCACTTACTAGTTTTATGAACAATCTAGAATATTTATTTTGTTTCTTCATGACGTTTTGCTTCATCCTCTATCAGTATGTTTGGCAAGGCAGCAGCCTGTCTTTAAACTACAATATTCAGTTGATCTTAATTGTTGGATCACTGTATTTAGTTTAATTTTTGACTCAGTTTTGCGTAAATCAGAGGTAAATCCACTGTTTTCATGGAGTGGCATCTTTCTGAAATGTTTTATCATAAAAGACTGAACAAAACTTCCAGGCCTTGATAAGACCCTTAATACCTGGTTTAGTTAATTGTGCAGATGTACCTGGGTGGGTGTTTCTCTGTTGTATCTTAGAGGTATATTTTATGCATTATCCAAATATGTAAAGACCTTGCATCTACTGAGTCTTTTAGATAAATCAAATTTCTACATTTGAAAACGAGTCTATAACAAACAATATATTTTGTAACTGATAAATCAGTTTATACAATTTCTTTACACCGAAGACAATTGCTAACATACTGTACCTGGTGAGCTATTTTTGTAATTTGTTGTTATTTTGCTCTGTGTAACCACCTGATTCCCTACGTATAGCGTGACTGGGTTGGACAAATGCCAAAAGCTGTACTGAGAAGACAAGACTTTGATGATGTCCCAACCCCATGTCAATTAGAGAATTACAGGTATCTGCTGTTTTTTTGTCTTTTTTTTTTTTGCTTATTTCCACTTTATACTCTGGTTTGGAGACTAAGAATTACTTTGTAGCTTTGCCAGTGGCATGGCAACTGACAAAGATCCAGTAAATGGCTAAGATTTTGACTGGATTATTCACGTACATTTTGTGGCTTGAGTCTATAGAAAGGAGTTATTTTTCTGAATTTTTTTCTTTATTCTCCTCTACCTTGCATAACTCTAACAGCATTGCTGCAAGAATTCTAGGACTATTTTGTACATTATTACTAAATGTGAACTAGTACACAGCACTAAATTTATCAGCTTGCTGTCTACAACTTAGTCTCTTCCTAATGTATCACCAAAACGAAAAAGTCAGTGTGTGTTTCTCTTGTTTCTGAAGCTAAATCCTAAAATAACTGATCTATCCAAAGGCTTTCATGGTTTTCCTCTAATAATTACAAATTTTATTTGTATTAATTTTCATTACTTTTTAGAAACGCAGTTTCTTTAGTTGTGCTTCCTTATTTTAATCCTCCTCACTAACATTAGCCAACTGTTGCAGCTCCTACCCGCAACTTTTGCAGAGAACTTGTTTACCATGAGGCAACTAAGTGATAGCAGAACGTTTTCCTCATAAGTAGCAGGGTTCTACTGCAGAAACAGACTGGAACTTCCTGATATTTCAGTCCATCAGGAAGGTCTGTTTTTTTTTTTTTTTTAATATAAACATTGAAAATGCTGAAGGTATATCTATCATGAATTTAAAACATTTTCAGAGTAATCATAGGAATATAGAAAATGAGGTATTATGACACTGTTCCATGTACAGTGGGGGAAAAAAAGCTCAAAGAATATGTTGCTTCTTTAAATTCACTTTTATCTGTGTTTGCAGGATGAGGGTTTCACAGTAAAATGAACTTAAAAGACAGAAAATTTAGATGTCTTAATGTTATTGCCTCAATGTCGTGCATGCAGTTGTGAGTTTTATTATTTTTATATTTCAGTTTAAGCTAACACTTTATGTAATTTGCACTATATTATTATGCATATTTTTAATAACCTCTGTTCTCTCTTTTGCACAGTCCCAAGCATCCTTAGCCATTAAGGAGACCAGATCCAGCAACAGACCATTTTTCTAACCAGCGACCTCAATATGAGAAATTTGGCTATCCAAGCAATAATTTGCCTTATGCAGGTTATGCAGAGGGGAGACAGTATCAGGTATGTATTAATAACATACCTAGGCATATATATTATATAATCATTTGTCTTCATACTGAGTACAAATTATCATAATTCAAATTGGTAGTATTTATGTCACTAAGTAAAGACGTGAGCTAATAAAAAGCCTAAAACCACCTTTTACTATACAGGTGATCTCTTCAGGAATATTACATACCTGCTAATTCCATTCTAGACTGGAAGAAATTTTGCAATGTTTTAATCATTTTCTGAGTCATTTACACTTAGATACTACAACTCATATAAACAGGATTTTCACCAAACTGAGGGATGGTTGCCTAAGACAGCCCCTTAAGAACAGATGAGATATCCCTGCAGCTCTGGCAGAGGAATTACTGGAATTCTGCGCTCTAACTTGCTGTACAGTGAAGGGAATTCATATGGCTGACATGAAAAAATAAATGCCTAAAAGCTGTGTGCCCACTTCACCAATACTGCTTTTTCATGCCAGCATGTCTTGTGATTTCACTGAGATACTGTGAAAGATCAAGCTGTTAGTTTCCAGTCATGCTGAAAACTTCTGTAATGGTAATGTAAAAGAGTGCTAACTCCCATGTAACAACTGTCTTGTTACATTTACTGACAATGTATACTTTTTAAAATGATAATAATTTTCCAAACTCTATCCTGAATAATGATACAACCAAATTTCCACTGGTGCATGAAAAATATGACTGTTAATAGTTCTATTAGTATTTTCCTCTTACAAATCAGCTTTCCTTTCAGACTCTGAGGTTCCTGTTCCCCTCCCTCCACCACTTTGTAATTCAAACTTACTAAAGCTTCATGGAAAGTTGCTATTATACATTTCATGTACAAATAGTATGACGTACAGAGAAACTAAATTATTTATTCCAGAACTTATGAAATCATTTGAAATCACTTATATAACTAAGTGTTCTAGCAGGCTTTTCTTCCCCTGCCTGGTCTTTCTGGCCCAGATGTTGATAGATCAGTATTTTGTGATTACAGTTGGTTTATGTAAATGAGCCTTTCACGTTATTTCTGTACAGGAAGTACCAGTATAAATTATCAGTAAAAACCAGGCATTTCTCTTCATAATGGAGTTTAAAAAAAAGACAAAATGGGTAAAGTTTATTGTGAAAAGAAAAATGTTAACATTTTACAAAAAGAAAACTCATGTCAGAAAACTTCAGAAAGGCATATGTTTCAACTGCAGAAAAATACTAAAAAGGTAGGGCCTTTAGTGGAAGTAGAAAAATAATTAAATAAAAAGGAGTTGCGATGTGCTTTGACTGTCCTTATTTAAGATGAGAATATTACCTGTGTATTTTATTGTACATTTGTTGCCAGTCATGCATTATATCAGAGCCTGCAACCTAATTTACCCATCTGAAGTGTTCTCCCCCCCCCCCCAATGTCATGTAATATCTGCAAAAATAATTTTATGGGTAGAAAAATCTGGTAAGTATTCCAAGAAGTATGTGTGTGCATGTGTATTTTAAGAGTCCTGCATTCCTAATTGTTTGCCGTTAACTCAGTGGAAGAATGATGAAGGAAGGAAAAACAACAGGATTTTCTTCCTAGAGTAGTAGCTTTGGTCTATGGATTACTTGCAAAGGATCACCACAGGGTCAAGAGAAATGCATGTGGCCATGTCTGGCCATGTTTTGTCTTCCACAGTAGCCCTGTGACTTCTTTGGCCCTCCTTTTTAGGCCACAGAAACTTCCTTCAGTTTTTTAAAAAAAGCCACCTCAATAGCAATAAAATGTTCTGCTGTTGCTGCTTTCTAGTTGGCCCTGCTGAAATGCTTTTAAATACTGCAAAACCTGTTTCAGTTTGTGTGCACAAAGTCTTAATACGTTCAGTTATTTCCATGAGAATCATCTCCCAAAGTTATCGGTGAGTACACATTCGGAAGCAGCGCATATATTCAGATACTAATAAAAGAAATATAAAAATGTAGTTTGATTTAGATACAGATTATTTTAATAGCAAGCATACTGGGGAGCATATGTCATGCTACTGATTTAATTCTAATCTCTTTACAGAAATACTAAGTACCAGTGCTTCCTATATCTGAAACATCTTGGAATGCTGTGTGATGAATGGACGATCCAAATGCTGAGAGATCAGTAAGACCTTGTGGGCTGGGACATAGAGGAAATAGCTATAACTATTAGAAAGCACTAAAAGTTATTGCAAAGAAAAGGTATAGAAGATAATTATAAAACAAATATGATATTAGCATCTGATTTGTTTACTGTGTAATTGATGACAACTTTTCGTGACTACCTGATTTTACAGTTTACATAGCTGCTTCTCAGTATTGCTTAAATTGTTGCACATTTATCAGGACACAGGGTTCTTTTGTGATTAAGCGTATGTCCTGTGCCTAAATGACAAGAAGTACCTATCACAAAAAGCTGCCCTTCCTCAGAAGAAACTCATGAGAAAGGAAAAAGTCTTCTCAAATTTCAGCATGAGAAATTACAAATATGCATGCTAATCATTATTCTTCCTTTTTTGCTTCCCAGAATGGTTTGAATCCACATCGAAGGGAAAGGGGGGTAAGGGGTTGCATCTTTTCATATTTCTCAGAAAGGCTTGTCAAAGACAACTTTTGCCAGGTACAGTTTTTGTTTCTCAGTGTCCATTTGGCTCACCCATTTGTTTGTGATGTTTGCTCCGCTTGGTGTCATGATCTCCCTCCACATGCTGGTGAGCTGTGGTTCCAAATCTGATGCTGTTAGTAGGGCCGTGAATTTCTCTTAACGATAATTATGAAGATTAAGATTCTTCAGGGCGTTGTAGCATGTAGAGCCTGTTGTGCCCTGACTGACATTGCTTTGGTTTTCCCCTTAAAGAGCCAATATTTAAAGAAAGAAAACAACAAATTACATACAATTTTGAACTGTGTAGTAAGAATCTGTATTCTTGTTACACCCATTATCTGCAGAATTAGGTAGAAGGGAAGGCTCTGTTCTCAGGCATAGCCGCTTAGTCTCACTGACACTGGCAGTGTTGTACAAACATAACCAAGGCACTCGGGTGCCCACTATCCTAAGATGTATCAAATACTGAAGTTATTTATTGACTGATGTAGCAACCTCAGCTTATGAGCCCATTCCGTTGTCCCTTGTTGCTTTTTCACTTTGTCTTCCTTTGTCATCTTGTTGATCCTAACACCTGAAATGGTTTGCCTTTAAAAATGCAGTGGCTTTCTTTGTAACTTGTTTTGGAAATAATGAAAATAAACGAAGCTATGGAAAATCGACTACCTTGCCACTAACGAACAAATTAAATGAAGTCCCGGATATATTTCCCATTTTCCAAAAAGTCTCAAGGACATTACTTAATATTTACACTAAATGATTCTTTTTCCTTAGTATTAGGTAATACGTGAAACTATCAGACAAAACCAGAATCTTAACGTTTTTAGAAAGATGAAAATACTGGCATTTCTTTTATATAAATTGGAATGCTCTCCTTGCAACAGCTCCATGCCTTAACTCCTTAACTGCATCCTGGCACTTCCGATGCTCTCCACAACTCTGTTATTGCCCAGACTGTACTGGCTTTCCTATTACATTAGTACATCAGTAGAGAAGCCAGAAACCTATTCAGACCCCTTCGTTTTGCTTCCTGTTCCTTGCAAGTATTGAGTGAATAGGTATGGCTTCCTGCTGGGGGAAAAAGGAAGGGTGGCTCCAAAGCTGGCAGTTTTTCTTGGCTCTGTAACTTAGCTGCCATCCTAGCTGGTATCCTCTAATCTTCAGCCACAATTGCCCTTTTTTTTTTTTTTTTTTGTTTGTTTGTTTCTCCCCCAATGTAACAAATACCCAAAGTGGCTAAGTCTCACTGGTTTTACTTCTACTGCTGTGAGATACCCCTGGGCATTTAAGTCTGGACCTAGCACGTACTGAGGGCAGATTTGCCAACTGTTAAATCGTCTAATTCTGGCAGAGGAATTACTCATGGATAGTTGAAATCACAGGCACCAAAATTCATTAAAAAGAATCCAAAGATTTTCTGAATGTGGACTCTTTGCCAACCTGCACTACAATGTCTTCTGAGACTGCAGACAGCCTAGGACAATGCTTGTACATATCAGTGTTAAGAATTTTATTGCCAATTAAAGCACAAAGCAGCTAAACGTGCATATTAGTAACATCTGCACAGCCAGCTTGAAGCAGCACCTTGACCAGGGAATGAAACATGGAAGAATGCCATTGCTGTTACTTGTCTCACCTACTGTTCTTTCAACGGGCAAGTTCAGTAAAAGCATCCTACTATCATCCAGTTATTTTTCAATTTCTATCAGAAACAAGAGAAGTGAAAATGGTTCTCTCTGTTATCTTCAGAAACATACAGAAATGGTGTTAGCACATCTGTTTAGATCCTAGGCTATCAGTTTAAACTACTTTCACCCCAGAAAGTCAGATCCTAATGTGTCAAGTGAATTGCTTTTTTTCTGTCACTTCTTAACCTCCAGTAGTACCATAATTTAACAATCTCTGCTTGTTGTTGACCTCTAGGTCTGTTTACCAACCTGAAAGCGATCACAGAATTTGAGAGTGTTCAATTTGATACTCCACCGCTCCTTTGAAAAGGAACAGGAGAAAGAGATAAGGCAGTCCTGTCAAATATACGTGGTGCTGGCAAGAGAAGAGCTATCTGGAAGGTATGCACTCATGCTATTTAAATTGAAATGCATGAAGTTTCACAGAGAACGAAGCTTTCTTCGTCAGACTTTTGCTCTCTGCCCTTTAATCTCAGGCAGATCAAGAGTTGCAGGACATCAGCCACACGGATAGGCACTGCTCCTGATACACTTAACCACTCATGGTCAGGTCATCAGTATAAACATCAGGCAGTTGTATGTGAAAAAACTGTAAAGAAACTGCTTGAAATACTCTCGTGTCACTTCTAACAACAATAATAATATTAAGGAATACCTTTTTGAATATGCCATCTGCCAAGCATTGTGCTTTGGTTGTTTGCCTCTTACCTGGAAAGCAGAGAAGCTCTGTAATTCTCTGAAATCTTCGTGTTCTGAACTGAAGGGTAAGGAGCATTTCTGGTCGTCTGCTAGGTATCATGGTTATGATGTGCTACTTCCCTGCCAAGTATAAACAGTTTAAATCGATACAGAGAGTGGTGTTTTGGCTTTTGTGCATTCTTTGTGATTAACTGCTGCACTTTTTGATACTTGGATCCCCGTGATCTCAGTGTCTTGGTGGGTTTTCGTTCTCTGCTTCTGACCAATGCTTTGAAGAGATTTCCCTTATCATTGCTGCCTCCCTCTGCAAATTTACGTTGGTTCTGATGTTGAATGTTTTTCCCACATTGTTGGCAATAGCCTTGTTGTTGCTTGTTGCTATCTTATGCTCGTTTTGCTTTTGAGATTTCCCTTGATATTACTCTGGAAGACAGAATCCAGCATAGATGGGATTTTGTTGAAGAAAGGGTTAATTAATCTCCCTGTAGTTCTACTTTTCTGATTGTATCACCTTGTGAGATTCTCTCTCACCATTTTCCCAAGTATTCAGTTTTGTGATTACCTTTTTCAGGTATTTTTCCTCTCATTCCTTAATTGTGTTGATCGGTTTGAAATTACTTTCCCATTAGAATGCCTATCTTTTGCTAAAGCTGGAAGAACCAACTAAAACGTTCTTCATGCTATATTTACTTCGGTGTGTGGCATGTTACGGACAGCTGTACCCCACTATTCTGCTCCTTACCCCTTAAAAGGAAAAAGAAGGGGAGGGGAGTCAAATGTAGGAGAGGTCTCCAAGTTCTGTGCTAAGGACTTTAAAGTCCAGGAGTAAGAATCTTTTAAGAATCACAGAAGAAAAAAACCCCTTGTAACTCTGTATTTAACTGCAATTTATAATTGTGTAGTGCAAAATGAGATTTACTTGCACGATTTCAGTACCTAAACATAGCTGCCTGGTGCCATTTTTGACGCTCTGTGGCATTCCACCTGATGTCCCGCTGCTGTTTTAGAAGAGGGCGAATCTTCTGTAGGTCGTCATATCTGCCATATCCATTTTGGACATCCTATTAGACATTCAGGCAACTGAATACCACTGTCCATAAAATTAATTTCCAATGTAAGGCAAAACTTTATAAAACAAACACTCATGAGTTATCTGTATTTCAACCAGAAAAAGAAAACAATCGCTTGTGTTTGCCTAATGGTGTTTGAAATTTGACCGTTACAGTACTACGATCTATTCAACACAGTTCGTGTGCCAATTTAACAAGGCAATTTCTAAACTAGAGGTGCGTGCACCCTAAAATACTCTTAGCTTCAAGCAGGTTTAGGAAACTTAACAGTTACAACCGATTTAGTTAAACCAGAGAACAGACCTTATGGGCTTCTCTAGCCCAAATTTTTGCGTATCGACACTTGTAAGTGTATGCCATTTTTAGGTGTTGAGCAATTTTACTGATGCAGTTACTAAGATGTATGCATGCTAATTCTTTAGAAGACTTTTTTGAAAAATTTTTTTTCTTCTTTTTTTTGCTAGACCTATATTAAGAGAACTACTTGGCTAGAGATGCTGGTATTCACACAGAGATACCCCAAATGATGGAAAAAAACAAAAGGCGAAGAAAATACTGTGACTTACACCAGCACTTTCTTCCAAGTTACTATCGGTGTCAGGGTTTTCTTTTGTTAACTGTATTCTTGAGACAAGTAATGCGGGCAAGGTATTCTGAATACCCCAACCCATGTCTTTAATGTACAATAACGAAGCCAAGACGGTTGGAGCTGCCTGGTCGAGGCGCCTTCAACTTTCTTGGGAAACTAAAGGTGGGTGGGAGGACGGCGACGCCGTACCAGTTCATTTGGGACGTCCAGTAACCTTTTTTTTGAAACCCTTGACGGTCACATGTGCTTTTGCGTTCTCTCCGAAGTGTCTGTCTGTAGAAATACGTGACATTGGGTACAGAACACAGAAATAGGGCTGGAGCTGACCCTTGTTTGGGCAAAGAATTTCCAAAACGCGTCCCCTTGAGCCGGGGCAGAGCGGGTGTATGTAAAACCCACGGCTTGTCACTTCTGGTTGCTTCCCGCTGCTCGCGGAGCGGCTACGGGGCATTTGTAGGGCAGAACGGGCCCGGGGTCCCTCCTCGCCCCCCGCCAGCGCCTTCCGTGCTGGTCGGGGCGGGGGGGGGTCGGCTGTAGGCTCCGTCCCGCCTTCAAAGCCGCGGCGGAGCCCACCGGCGCACCTCTGCGCTGACACCGGCGCCTCTTCCCCCTGAGGAGGAGGAGGGGGGGGACGACGACCTGCCCTTTCCTCAGTGTTTCCCGGCGGGGGCCCGAGGCAGACTACCTCACGGTCGTCCCTCAATAAGCGGTGGCGGCGAGGGACGGGAGGGGAGGGGGGGGGGGGTCCCGGTTCGGCTCGGTTCGGCTGGGCTCGGCTCCCCCCCCCCCCCCCCCCCCCCCGCGGGCAGAGTGAGGGCGCAGCGGCCTCGGCGCGGCGGGTGCGCCTGCTCGCTCGGCGCGCGCGCGCGCAGTGACGTGTGCGGCGGCCGCGGCGAGGCCGGCGGCGGGAGAAGGGAAGGGAAGGGGGGGGAGGGGGGGGGGAAGGCAGGCCGCGCGCGCTCGCGCCCCGCCGCCCGGCCCAGCCTGTGATTGGTGCAGGCCCGGACCCGGCGGACCCGAATGCCAGGCCGCGGCGGCGGCGGCGGCGGCGGCGGAGTCCTGCGGCCCCGGCCCCCCCCCCCTCCCTTCCCCCCCCCACCCCCCCCCACCCCACCCCCGGGGCCCAGCCGCCCGGCGCGGGGACCCGCACAGGTGAGCCGAGGCGTCGGAGCCGGACCGGCGGGGGACGGGGGACAATGGAGGCGGCTAGGCCGCACCGCAGGCCGCGCCCGAGGCCTGACAGGGCCGCCGCCGCCGGGACCGGCCGCCGCCGCCGTCCTCCCGTCGTCGTGTCCGTCCTCCCCCCCCCCCGTCCCGTCCCCCCCCACTCCCTGGGCGGGGGCCGGCGAGTGTCGGCCGCCGCGGCCGGCGGGCGCGGGGCGGGCGGTGCCGGCGGGCCCCGCGGCCGAGGGGGCCTTTCCGGGCGGCCAGAAAATGGCGGAAAACAAGATGTCGGCCGGCGGGGCGGGGAAGGCTGCGGGCTCCCCGGCAGCCGGGACGCGGGGGTTATCCCCGCCTCCCCCTTTTCCCGGGACGGCCGGCTCCGGCGGCCGCGGGGCAGGAGCCCGGCGGCGGGCCGGGACGCGCAGGCGGAGGCCGCCGAGCCGAGGGGAGGCCGCGGAGCGCGGCGGGCCCTTCCCCGCGCCCCCGCCGCGGGGCGGCCCCCCCCTCCTCCGGCGGCTACCGCGGGCTCCTATTGTCTCCGCGCTCCTCCTCCCCCCGGCGCGGCGGCACCGCCGGCCGCTGCTCCCCGGGACCGGGGCGGCTGCCGGCCGCTTTGACGGTTGAGTCAAGGGGTTCCGCGGGGTGCGGGCGGGGGAAAGGCTCCGCTCCGGGCTTGCCCGGCCGGCACTGCGGGTTCGCCCGCCCCGCCGACAGCCGCGTTCCCGATCCCGCCGCCCGGCGGCGCGCCCGATCCGCGAGCACGCGCGGGAGGGCTCCTCCGCGGCCGCGCAGCCCCGTTGCCGCCGCCGCCGGCAGTCGCGTGGGGAGTCGTGGGATGGCGGGTCTGGCAGCCCCAGGAGCCGGCAGCCCCGGCTGCGCGGTGGGTTGAGGCGGCTTGTCGCCCTTCGCTGCCCGTGGTTTTTGTTGCGGGAGGTTTGGTTTCTGCTGGGGATGTGACACGCGGGTGGAAATTCATGTCTTCCGTTGATTTCTCTAAGAGCCTCGAGCGCCTTTCGGGCTGTCGGACGAAAACTCGTTCACGGGTTTTTGTCCTTGTCGTTTTAAACGGGTTTAGAGTGTAAGTTTTCGTGGATGCTTTAGAGGCGAACACAATAAAGGACTTTAAAATGGATACGTTAGGCTTTCATACCCAGTCTTTTTTCTGCCAAGGGCTTGTGTGGACCTGCACGCTGTTTTATGAGTTGCGTTTTTCTGCTTAAGATTTCTGCGTAAGCAGGATGGTTTTCATTGCGTTTCTATTGGTTGCTGCATTAAAAATTGGGGGGAAAAAAACCCCCAAAACCCTGAAGCATCTTCAGGGGAGGATAATTCTCTTGTTTTCTTCTTGAACCTGACTGTTAAGAGATAAGATAATTAGAGAGCATCTGCTTTTGATTTTTCAACTACATACAAGTTTATCCGTTGTGTTACATTGCTCTATGTCTGAGCTTGGTCCTTTTGGTTTAATCGAAATGTCATATGCAGCTTATGAATATCTGAAACACCTGATGAAGCATGACCGTTGTGTTTTACTTTATTGTACGTAAACAAGACTTAAATATTATTGGGAAGAAATTCACTATTCTAAAGGAGTCCTTAAGGGCTGACCATGCAAATATGCTTTATGTGAAAATGTATCGCCTGAACGTGTTGGGAATAATTGTATGTGTAAACTGGGGAGATGCTTAGCATTTGCAGGACCACACTGTCTAGGATATAACAAAATGTATTAAATATACGCTCTTTATTTATGTAGATTTAATATGATTGACATTCTGTAGAAATATTTTTTACGTTCTAAAAATTTTAAATATGGCAACAATGCCTGGAAGCCAGCATATTGATTGGGAGCATCATTGTACCTCTGGGTACAGGAATGACACCCTTTTTTTCCTGGGAAGGGTGGAAGTGCTGAAGCGTTCATTTTTTTTTCCCTCCTCCTTAAAATACTTTGCTGAAGATATCTTAATTTAGGGTGTTTTCTGCAAGCGTTCTCAAAAAAAATTAAAATGTTAATGCTTATCTTATGATATTTTTATGGGAAGAGTAAGCTAAGAATAAATCAGGGTGCATACTAAGAGCAGTGTTTATAAGGGCCTGGGCCTTTAACAGTTTTTCAGTTGAGTGTTGCTATTATGTGTTCCTAGGTAGCCCCAAACTGCCAACCATTATCTTTGGTTTTAAAAAATACCATTTACAGTAGTAGTTTGTAGTAGTGTTCTTGCTGGTAGACGGAGTGGTCATACATCCCCTTTTTTTTTTGACTCTAAAATTCATTGCCTGGTCTCAGCTGAGCCCTGTCTGAGGAAGAGCTTTGGTATAAAGGACTGAAATAGGTTAAAATCGACCTTATCCTGAAGCTAGTTAGAAAGAGAACTATATTTTTCAAAAAGAGCAAACCAATTTCAGATACATACATATTTTAAAAATTTAGCCTTGAGACACTGCTCTGGGACTCTCAGTTTAGATTTCATGAAATTCTTCATTTTGGGATCTGATGGTAATGTACTCCTTCCTGGTGCAAGATAGCGTGCTATAATTAAAAAAAAACCAAAACAGTGAAAATATTAATGGAATGTTGTAAAGTTATATTATTGTATTGGCTGATGCTAATAAAGCATTTTCACAGTATTTTCTTCTAAATACATAGAGGAGGAGGGGAATTGAGAGGAAAAACCTGAGATCTTAATAGTTAGAGGCAAGAGGGGTATGGATAATTGTAGGATTATGACGGTATACAGAAATGCGGCTTTCTGCCTTATTTCTCGGTCGTTTTTTAAAACATACGATTGGACCACTTCTATGATCATGTGGGTATATAACATGGCGTACTACAGAAAAAAGCTGTGAAGAACCACAGTTTATCACTGTTTGCCGTTTCCAGTAATAAGATTTGCATGCATATGTAGTGCGCGCAACTAAATCATTTGCACTACTGAAATCTGTGAGCAAAAATACCCAGTTGTAGCAGAATTGGGGGCCTTATCTGTTGTTAATTGTTCCAGGGTTAGCAGTAAGGGGTTTTTCTGCTGTTGCTGCATTCGTTTAAGACCCAAAAGTATATATTAAAAAAGACCAAATCTGCGATTGCATAGTTGGTGCAACTCTGTCCTTTGTCTGCACTGAGGGTTTAGAAGAATATACTTAGGTAATGGTTGGATACCAGCTGCATCAACCAAGGTACAGCTTCAGCATGTTTATTGCTAGCGTGTCATCATCCATCTCTGTTTTCAGTGGAAGTTTGAGGTACTCATAGTACTATGTGCACAGAAGGTGCCATCCCATAACTTTAGTAATTTTTATAGTCCTGTTAGCTACTGGGAAAATTCTCCTTTTAGTGATAATTTGCTTTGCTTGCAGAAATTTTAATTTAAATTAAAATTACAGTCTTACTTTGTATTGAATTTTCAGTGTAGCACAGTAGGTAATATATTTGGGCATCTAATTATATAATCTGAAAAGAAATGAAGTTGCTTATTGAGATGGAAGAAAAGCCTAGCATATTCTTCCTGTAATCTCAGATTGATATAATTTAAGATAATTTTTCATATCCATTTACATCAAAAAAGAAGGATTATCCAAGTGTAAAGGCTGTGGTCAGGAAACTGTAGAGTATTGCATTAATTTTGAAATGGCTATATTAAATTAGCTGTTTATGGTTTACAGCTGTGTCTTATTTTGTAATAGCAAGTGTTTGTTAGCTACCATAAGAGTTTGATGGCTGTGACTATAATTCAGGAGTGATAGAGCATTGCACTAAGATTCTGAAGCTGCTTTGTAATTCCTACAGTGGTGAAAGAATTTGATTTTAGAGCTAAAACTTAAAGCTACATTGAAATTTGATTGTACGGGTGGAATTGTTAGTTAAATCCTTGACTACTTTCCTCATTGATAATGTTTGACTTGTGTTTTTATAATACTAGCTGGTTTGTGGAACTAACTTGCACTGTTACGGCACCATCAAGAAATCAGATTGGGGAATTCTTGTAGCTCTGTAAGAAGAATGCTATGTCATTGTCGTCCCCAAGAATTAGTATTGTAGATTTAAAGACAATTTGAGAGAATTAGATTTGAGCAAATAATATGGGGAGAAAGTGTTGAAAGGGTGGTAGTGACACTAGGTGATACAAGTTCTTTGGTTCTTTTGTATTCTCAGTTAAGTTGAAACCTCCTTGGGGTGGATTGGTGACTTTTTCTTGAAATTGCCATCATTGCGGACTGCTTGCTGCTTCCTTCGCTTGAGGATTTCAAGGGTGTAAGAGAAGGAATCTCTGCTCAGTTCCTTCCTTGACAATGAAGATGCAGTAAGCATGGATTGTCTTTTCTACATACTACTTCTTTCTCTCGTTACTCTGTTTTGTATTTTTTCATATTAAAAAAACCCAAAGACGAAATTGTACCCACCTGGTGTGTGTGTTGTGGCCTGCACAGTGTAGGCATTCTGCATCATCCGCTGAAGTGAAGGCATTTAACACAATCGTAAAAAAGGGGGCAAAGCAGTGTAGCACCAAAATTGACTTTTCACGTCATCTCACCTTGGTGGCTTTCTGCCTGGCTTGAGTGACATCTGGAGCATCAGTTTCCATGTGCAGACCGAGCCTGGTGCCTGACGCAGTAGAGACCGCCTGATTCTGTGCGTCAGCCCAGTGCGGCGTGGCCCTTGGCACTGACAGAGTGCCAGCATCTCCCTTCTCGATGGCGACTTGGTTTGGTACCAAGGATCCAGCGCTGTCAGTTCTGGTGAGCCGCAAGTGGTGCAGTAAACTTAGTAACTGGCATTAAGATGCTTTGATCTGTTTGGTTTTTAGGGTCCTTTACTGTGGACCCTAGTGCCTGTTATTGATAGAGCTTCATGTTTTAAGAGAGATTAATGTCATGTCTACTGCAAAGTTTAGTTTACTTCTGGATTAGTGCGATAGTGTGAGTTGCATTAGGTCCTGGCTCTTTCTGGGGCCCTTGATTCTGGCTTAGAGGTATCTCAGCAATTTCAGGCGCTTAAGCCATTTATTCTTACAGCTTGGCTTATTTTATTATTTGCCTTGCTTGACTATGTTACCTCTTAATGCTGCTTCGTATGTTTCATTGCAGTAGGGTTGTCAAATATGTTGTATCACAAAGTACTTGAAGGTTCTGTCATATTTTGGATTTAAGTGCACAGACCTAAACAAATTCTTGCGGTAGGGTAGGGGTCAACTTTTTATGAGATTCAGAAGAGCAAAATCAAGGTTGGTACTACAACAGAAGAAGTACCGTCTTTCCGAGACTTGCTCTTAAAAGCATTTGTGCTTCCTATTCAACTCTGCACCACCCAGTTCCAGGTGGTTCTGACCTGAGCTCTTATTCTGCGTTCCCTTCCCACAACTCCTAAAACTCTTCGTCTTCTGTGTGATACTGTCACTTGTTTCCAATTCTTGGGTATGAGGGGGCAAGAAAGTACAAGATTTTAGTCTTGTGCAGCAGCGATTTTTCACCTGTGGAAGGCTTGGTCTCTGTATACTCCTGTGGCTGCTTCTATGGAGTCACTTCATCTGCGCTGAGAACTTGTGTAAAAGTCTTTTGGGTTGCAGCAAATTGCAAAATAATTCAAAATCCCTACACTTTAATGCTTAGTAGCAATGCAAATAGCATGGAGGAATGCTAATTTATCCTTCTCTCTTGTATTTTATGGAAACGCTGTCAAAGAGATGTTACATGCTTTCTTCTTCTCTGAAAGCAAGCTTGTGTAGCTGTACCTTATGAAGGAGATTCAGCATCCTCAAGACA
Source organism: Harpia harpyja (assembly GCF_026419915.1). NCBI lineage: Eukaryota > Metazoa > Chordata > Aves > Accipitriformes > Accipitridae > Harpia > Harpia harpyja. The sequence goes on along the minus strand of NC_068957.1, from coordinate 23,436,817 downwards.
GATAAGATACCAGAAATGGAGATCTTGGTAAAACTGAGTTTAGTGAGAAGCTCAACATTTACTCTCCATGTGTGAAAATTCTTGGATGTAATTGGAATTGCATTTTAATGAACGCGAGAATCTCAGAAGTAAAACTCAAGAGTAAAACTGGCATGGCTGTGTGGCAAGGTTTGAGGAACTGGTGTAATTTTAAAAGATTGAGGAAAATAGGCAAGTCTGACAAAAGAGAACTCGGGAAACAGAAGCCCCTAAGCATTAAGGGGAATTAGAAGAGCCAAAGCAAGAAAGTAGTTGTCAAAAACACAAGAAAAGAAAGAAAATGAAGCTAAAGAAGTAACACTGAAGGATAACGGTGGGGAGTTGACAAAGAGTTCGCGGGTCTGTTCTATCAGAAGCTTTAAAGGATCAGTTTTCTATTAGAGGGATATGGCAGATAGCTGCATAGGACCAGCTTTTCCCTGGCAGCGGAAATGAGGCAGCACAGAAGGGACAGTGTTGGAAGATGACATTTCTAGAATAAGCTGACAGTTTTGAAATAAAATGTCAACCAATATGCATAATACAGTCCTAACGCTGGAATGGTAAATAGAGGTGTCAGCACAGAAGTCTGTTGAGCACTGTTGCTTTTTCAGTAAGTATCATGGCAATGGAGATGTTGAAATAAGCTGGCCTTTCTTACGCTTAGCTGTTGCCTGTTATAATGGGTAGTTCTGCACTGTGCATGCAAATCTAACTGAGGGCTCATTAAATGTTGTACCAGGCCTTTTGTCAGACTTTTTTTAATGATATAGAGGGGTTCATACACAACCGCTGGAAGAGAAAATCAGGTTCAGCACTTTTGTTCTTGTAAGTTTAGTGCACTATGCAACTTTTTCAAAACTTACCTATAATTAAACAATGTTGAATTAAATTTACACATTAAAATTTGTTTTGAAATACCTGATAGATACAAAATTATGAAAGAATCTGGAAAACTGATACTCCCAATGCAATTCTGATCTTTCTTCGATGCAGCTCCACACATCTGTAATCACCAGTCTTGATAATTAGTTAAAGAGCATATACAGACAGGGATAGAGCAAAGGTGACTTCTTCGTGCGTAGTTGCTAATATGTGTTATTATGGTATTTATGCGAGATATATATATATATATTATGTAGTTAGTAATAGCACGTGTGCGCCCTTGAAGGCCGACTTGTATTTCTTGCTTCTACAGACAGCTACAGTTTGTTTAAGACAAAGTTAACTTGCTTCTTGACAAAGTTTCTGCTTCTAGATAATAAGTTACCTGTAACTAGGTTCAGTTGCTTACTAACGTGTTTGTTATATTGTTTTGTTACTATGGCCTGATGCTACTGCTGGTATTGCAGGTGAGATCTTTACTGTCAGTCAGTGAGGTGTCACCCTATGGAGATAGTCTCATAAAACTGCAAAACTATTTTAATGTTCAGTTTGCAGTGGGGAAATTGAAGGTTTAGGCATTTCTTGTGCTTACTGCTCCTAGAAATAATGTAATGTTGAAGTCTGTACCTCTGCATGCTGAAGGTAACTAGAAAGCACTTTCCAGTTAAATTCTACAGAATATAAACAGAACTGTTCTAGGCTAAGCAGTAACCAAACACATAAAACCCCCTTTTAAGTCCTGACCAAGAATTACTGACTTGTTTGGTTTCACTCGCATGTGTAATTCTTGATTACTGGAGGGCTACTTATGGATGGAAACATTTTCAGGATTTTAGGTCAAAAAAATATAAAAACAAAAGAATAAAGCAAAGCAAATTCTATGAAGTACTGCATGCTTTTTTCTTGAATTTTTGAATAAATACTTTTCTGTGTTTGTCAGTGTGACACATTAATCCAGTAAAGCTAATCAATGCAATAACACTGTTCAATATAAATTATGATTTTGCTTTTATTGCAGTTATTTGTGAATGAACTTAGCTGAATATGGATCCAGGTGGTGGAAGTCTTGGACTGCAAACACAAGAATCCAAAATGCCTCACACTATGATTATGCAGGATTTTGGTAAACATTTTAACTATTAAAAATAATGAATAAAATCAAGACTTTTTTCTGGGTTTTGCTATATGTTTATAAATTATATCAAGATGTAGAGTTGACCAACATAATAATGCTACTTGCATGACTTTTTTTGAGAAAATTCAAAATTTAATGTGTGTATGTCTTTGTATACTTTAGTTGCTGATCTTGAAATAGTCACTTATTCTAAAATATTGAAGTAATTCTGGAAGAAAAAAAAAAAAGGGAAGTACAGTCTGTGGCCCAAAGTGCTCTAGATGAGATAGAAAATGTTTTCGGGAGTTCAGCAGTTTTGTGGTGCATGTGCTTCTTGAAATGACATTGACTGGTTGTTACATCTCCCAACATACAGGAGATGTAAATAACATCCAGTACAGGATGCAAACAATATCCGAGCTCTTGTGTGCTTACCTTGATCACTATCTCCAGTTCTCCTTCAGGGTATTTCAGTATATGTGGTGGGAAATAGTATTTTTGTCTGTGTGACAACAGATAACTTACTATGTAGGCAACAATTTACAGATTTAGCTGAATCTGCATGTTCACATGTGCTTAGAAGTCTTCTGTCAGGATCATCAGTCCTGGGACTGCACTGATGTAAGAAAACTTGTTTCTAAATTGGACTTTTTTTTAAAATGAATACTGTTTCTTTTGGTGGCAGTGCTAAATAACCTCAGCAATTTTTGAAGGTTTAGAGAAGGGACAGCAAGAAATCTCCAGTCTCTTCTTTGTGGGTCTCCATTTCTGCATTATGGCAGGAGGTGACCTTCTCAAGTATTGGGAAGGAGCGTGTCTTTGTTCTAACATGAATTAGTACTCTTCAGAGTGTACCAAAATAATTGCATTTGCAATACAATGCTGAATAATTTTAATTTTTTTTTTATTCTGATAACAACCATTTTCTTGAGTGTTTTATTCATTAAAACTGCTATTTATGTGTGCATTCTTTTTTATGTATAGAAAAGTAGTCTGCAAATATGACTCGCCAGTCAAGTCTGTTAATGAAAAACAGGTTTCTGCTTCTAGTCATTCGTTGCAACGTGGCAAGTTGTTGGAAATTGTTCTATAAATATTGCATACAACTGAGTATTTATTTTTATCAAGGCCCATGCAGTCTAAAGGACGAGAGTCCTTTTATTGTAACAGCAATTAATGTATTATTGCCATACTTCCAGTATCATGCAAGAATTCTGTGAAGGTTCAAACTGCTACTGTAGTCAAACGTTTTCTAACTGGACTTTAAAAAAAGGTGAAATTGCAAACTGGCCTGTAGTTTTTAACGTATTGGCATTGTAAAACCTAAACTGGGGGCAAACTCCACATTGTGTCTTAAAGAAGTGGCATGTTTTGTTTTTCTTAATTTAAAGAATACAGGCTGCTTTGGGTAGTCTTTATTGGGTGAAATGCAAAATGTGGATTGTTGAAAAGTAACAGATTTGTACATCTGTGTTTAACTTATCTATAAAATTATTCCGTTCCTTATCTAAACTAATTGCTAATGCAATAATTTTAACGTTTTTCTCCTCATTCATAATTGTTTCATAGTGGCTGGAATGGCTGGCACTGCTCATATTGATGGAGACCATATTGTTGTATCAGTCCCCGAAGCTGTCCTAGTTTCTGATGTTGTTACTGATGATGGAATAACTCTTGATCATGGCTTAGCTGCTGAAGTTGTCCAAGGACCTGACATCATCACTGAAACTGATGTTGTAACAGAAGGTGTAATTGTTCCCGATTCTGTTTTGGAAGCTGATGTTGCTATTGAAGAAGCTTTAGATACCAGTGATCATGTTTTGACTTCTGATCTAATAACAGAAACTGTTAGAGTTCCTGATCAGGTTTTTGTGGCTGACCTTGTCACGGGTCCTGATGGACATTTGGAGCATGTGGTGCAAGACTCTGTGTCAGGAGCCAACTCTCCTACAATGGTTTCAGAAGAAGTTCTTGTAACGAACTCAGATTCTGAAGCAGTCATTCAAGCAGCTGGTACTGTTCCTGGCTCCACAGTGACTATAAAAACAGAAGACGATGATGATGGCAAGAGTACATCTGAAGACTACTTAATGATATCTTGTAAGTTAAACAAAGGTAGATATAAACAGGAGATTATCTGAAGTAGAAGTGGTCTGGTGGGGAGAAGGTACTATAACTTGACTCTTGCTGCATTCTGTACTGGAAGTCTCAAATAGTAGTCTGTTGCCCAGTTAATTTTTGGTGTCTGGATTTGGGTTTTCTTGATGAAAAATCCATTATTGCTGATACAGCAAGAAGGAGAATGACATTCATGCTGTTGAGTGAATGAATGTGTATGTTTGTGTTTCTGAAAGTAGATATTCCTGAAAATTGAGAAGAACACATTGGGAAGTTAAACATTCCACATATTTTGAGTATAATACCTTTTTTTTTTTTAAATACACAGGTATATTACTATGTAGATTACTACATTACATATGTAGATTCATGTAAAAATAACATGCTGGGTTTAGTCAATAGAATCCAACAAAGAAATAGGTTTTTAAGGTATCTGACTCATAAAGTTTTATGTGTCCACAAAATATTGTTTGTTTAGCTGTATTAAAAATTATAATAGGCATTTTATTGTATGTTGTGCTGTTCTGGACTGAACTTGACATTAAGGCATTGTGCGCATTAATTGGTTGGCGCTCTAACACTAGAAAGTGGCTGCCCATTTCAAGTTTCCACACAGCATTCAACTGTGAGGAAACTGTATTGTCCTATACTACTTGTTGAGTGAGAGCTACTGAAAGGACCTTAGGTATATTATGTATCTTCAGTGGTTAAATTATACTCAAGATACCAGTTTTTATTGTTACACGTATTTGATAAAATGTATGGTAATTCATTTTAGATTTTTGACTTCCCCAAATTAGTTAATGAAATGTGAGTAGGTCAAAACAGATTTTATTTAGTCAGAAGCAGTATGTTTAAAAAAAAAGGCAATGCCAAGTGTGTCAAAGTGTCAATCTGTTCACAGCAAGCCGCATTTATTAAAAATTTCAAGACAGAGGACATGACTGATTAGTGATTATAAAGATTTCAATATTTCATAGCATTTATGTCCCATATGCAAAATATATATTTTGTATTTATTTTTTGTTCAGTGTAGGATGGACAGCAATGATTTTTTTTTTTTTTTTTCATCATTCTGTCATTACTGTAATGCCATATGTCACTAACAGGAGTCAAAAAAGTTTTTTTGGAAGAAGAACCAAAAAACCCTCAGTCTAAAAGCAAATTAGACCTACAACAGAAGAATTTCTGTGTTTGTAAATAAAGGAACACCATTTTTGCAGTCAGTTGTTTCATTGAAAAAATTCCTCCTTTCTGACAGAGTACTTATGATGAGTTGTATTCTGTAACTGCGGTATTTCCAACTGCACCTTTGTAATTGTAAGTAAAGTCATTTTCAAATTCCTTCTAAGATAGATAAGTGTGGTTGATAATGATGATCACTGCACTTAGACCAGAGTATCTTAAACTTTCAGGAGCAGTTACTTGATGACCCCAGCTGTGTCTGATATGTTTACAGTTTTGTCAGGTGTTCCTAAGCCTACCAGTGGCTTTTGCAATGTTTCGAAGCCCCTTTGAGACATAGTTTTCGGCAAATTAGATTTTATATGTATGTATAATCATGATATGCCTGAATAGTCACTGTTGGAAGCTACATATTAATCTGGAATTTTGTTTTAAGTAATCATTTTAGATAAATTAAGGCAGTCATAGAGTCATTTAGATTGGACAGGACCTTTAAGATCATCATTGAGTCCAACCGTTAAGCTAACACTGCCAAGTCCGCCACTAAACCATGTCCCTAAGTGCCACATCCACACATCTTTTAAATACCTCCAGGGATGGTGACTCCACCAGTTCCCTGGGCAGCCTGTTCCAGTGCTTGACAAACCTTTTGGTGAAGATATTTTTCCTAATATCCAATCTAAACTTCCCCTGGTGCAACTTGAGGCCATTTCCTCTTGTCCTATTGCTTGTTACATGGGAGAAGAGACCGACCCCCACCTCGCTACAACCTCCTTACAGGTAGTTGTAGAAAGCAGTAAGGTCTCCCCTCAGCCTCCTTTTCTCCAGACAACCCCAGTTCCCTCAGCCACTCCTCATAAGAGTTGTTCTCTAGACCCTTCACCAGCTTCGTTGCCCTTCTCTGGGCACGCTCCAGCACCTCAGTGTCTTTCTTGTAGTGAGGGGACCAAAACTGAACACGGTATTCAAGATGCGGTATTGTGTAGAATAGATAAATGCTTCAGTTTATCAAGCAGTTTAAAACTCTTTTTATTTACTTAAAATGTTCAGTAAATATTGTAGAAAGTTAATTTTATGATACTTCTTTTGGGGTGTATATGTAGGACTGTTGGACTTTTTTATAATGTAAATCACGTCAAAATGATAGTTTTAAAGATTCTCAAAATAATTAGCTGTCTTTTAATGAAATTTAGCATTGAAAAAGGGGGGACTTTACATAAAATGACAGATAATGCCCTTAGGGAATACCACTAGCTGTTCTGTGGAACACATTTTGGGAACTTCTAAAATACTACATTTTAGGGTGTGAAGCTGAGCTGAGTGTGGAATTTTAACTTATCTTACTCTTTTATTGGGAGTTACAGTTTAAATATACTGAAAGGTGTTTTTTCACCGTTTTAAGATGACGTTCCCATGTAGATATTTTATACGCTATTGGTAATTATATTTTTGTGTAAATACTGTTTGGAAAATACTAAGTTTGTCTTGATAGTTCTGTAAACTAGCTGCATATGATTTTGTAATTGGAAATTTTCACTAGAAGATTATCACCACTCTGCTATCTCAGTGCAGATGAATTCAGCTTTTTAAAATCAGCCTTGTAAGACTTAAAAATCTTTTTTTTGATATGTTCACAACGTATGCCATGGGATATGCATGATCCCTTGTTCTAAATTTCCAGAATACCTGTTTAAGAGGGACTTGTTAAAAAGGAAATTAATACAAAATGAATGTATATGATGTGATCATGAACCCAATCCATCTCATACTGAGGTGGGAAAATTATGAACAGTACATCCCATTTTGCCAGGGAGGAGTTAGCACACGTGTAGCTTAAAGCGTACCCTTTTTTGTTTTTCAGGTTTGCGATATTCAGACCCACAGCGGATTGCCAGCTCCCGATCTGTGTGTTGGCCCTGCATGCACTATGTTGGTGACCTCATACCCACCAAAGAACAACACTGGAGCTGGCCTTTAGGGGTAAGGTACTGTTCCACCACCACCTCCTTTTTAGTATATTACAATACAGTGTTACGTAATTTGCTAAACATTTTAATATTAATACTCCTATATTGTAACCTATGGGATATAAAATAAGTATATCAGACATTAGAAAAATATGAAAAATTGTAAAACCACGGGACTTATCTTGCCCTCATGTTATCCCTATGGGCTCCTATGGTGGGTGTGATATCACCAGCATAGTGCATGCTGAGGCATCACATGAATTGGGAGCTGGCAATCCACGGTGAATCTGGACATCACACACCTGAAAACAGCGAAGTAAGGTAAGTTGGAAGTTGGAAGTGTGCTGAGTTTTCCTTTAAACCTTGTTTATTCAGGAGGATTCAGCATATATTTATAAAGGTTCTCTGTTGTGTTTTTTCAGTTAATTTTAAGTGACGAGATAATAATATGTAGTGCTTCTGGTGGATGAGTCAGATCTGGAAGACACTTTCATATGCCATTGACATAAAGTAAGCATTCCTGTTCCTGAGAACTATCACTGGGAAAAGTCATCAGATAATTTAGCACTGATGGGTTGGCAGTCTGTGATTGAAGTCATATTACTTAGACAACAGAATATTTTCATGATCTGTTTTTTAAAAAAAGTCATAATATTTTGGAACTTGACAAAGATTACATGTCCTGCTGGGTTGATTGTTGTCCCCTTATCTAAATGTGTTTAAAAAATAGATTGAAACGGTGAAATTTACTTCATATAAGAGAGCAATTTAAGCAATAGCAATTGTCGATTCAGTGTCTTTTGTTGTTGAAGTATTTGAAACAAAAGGCAACATCTTACAAATGACAGTCTATATCAGTATCATTTTCTCAGTCCAGTTTATATTTTTCAAATTTTGTTGTATTACACTTTTGCTTTTTTAGAAAAGTGATTCCAGAGGCCCTGAATACACAGGCTTCGTGATATTTTTCCATTACTTTATCTTAAACTGTAGACACTGAAGATCTCTGAAAATACACAGGATGGTTGATGGTGTGGGAGTAACCACTAATTTTAAAAATAATGTTGTAAGTTTGCTCCCCTAAGACAGGGCTGCCTATTTTTTAAAGGATATTGAAAATTCGGGGGCTTTACTTGAAATGGTAAAACACAGCATGTGAGTGTACATGCTAAATCCATGTATTTTACTTCATATTTTTGGCTGAGAATATTTATTCTTACAACATCTGTAAACTTCAAAAATTGCTCTTTTTTTTTTTTCTTTGTGTAATCTTTGTTGTATTGCAATCGATGTCCTGGTAAGGCAACTATCTAAATTCTGTGGGTTTTTTCTTCTGTTGTTTCACCAGATACATAGTGGTGTACAGTCATTGTCACCCAATATTAGTTGAGTAGTTGGAAATTTTTGGCATAAAGAAAACTTCTTATCACATATATGTGCTTACTCCACTGTTCAGTTGGAAGTTGCTGTTGTTAAATAACCTTCCAGTACGGAAATACTTATTTTCTATGTTAAACTGATAATGTGTTATGTTTATAAAATTTATGAGTTTAGAAAAAGTTGGTGTTGCTTGAGTTGCAGATCTGAAAATAACTTTACTACCACCTACCAATTCTAAAATTACAGTAACAGCCTTACAATTACTGATTTCTTCCACCCAGCCTTTAAATATTCTTTCTGCATTTTGGCAGCACGTCTAGTCATACAGCTATATATATAATCACTCCTGCCTTGTACTATTAGTTACCTCCAGTCCTTCAAAGACTTATACATGCAGTGGTAATGTTCATTGTACTAAGATTAAACATATGTGTATGGTTTCGAAGAATATGGATCAGAAACTTCTATAAATGTTAAAAGCCATGCAGAAAACAAAATGGTCTTTAAGAAATTCAGACGTAGTAAATGTATGGAAATACTTTTTCCAATATAAGTATCTTTTAGCATCTTACCTTTTCCTGTTAGTAGAGGATGCATAATCCTCTCTTCTAATAACTCCATTCTGGCAGCATAAAAAATTTCCATTAGTAGATGCAGTAACACTCCCATACTGGATATAAAGATGTACTAATAACCTGATGCTGGTAAACTTAAGTGTCAAAGGAATATGCCAAGTTCTCTGTTGTGGCTTTCTCATCTGTGGTGTTCGTACTCTTAGTGTTCTAATTGTCCTGCAAGGTAACGTCAATGCCATGCAGTACATCAGATTCTAACAGATTAAGGTGATGTTGTTGCTGGCGTTGATGTTATTAGAGATGTAGAATGTTTTTTATTAAAAAACAAAAACTCTTTTCCTGAGGAAATTTTATTTTTTTTTCTACTGATCCAAGTTTGATATTTTTTCAGCAATGCAATTAATCTCTTATTTACAAAAAGAAACAGCTAAAACATAGCATTTTTTTAATGTTTTCTGTTTAATTTTCATCAAAATATATAACTTTCAGAGGTTCTAAAATGAAATCAAGTACTTACTTGTACTTACCTACATTATATCTAGTTCTGTCCTCAATAACTTCTATACTCTTCTGATGCAGTCCAAGATTTCTGAAATGGAAATAAGGTTCCTCAATGTAGGGATGAAAAGCGGTGTTAGTTGGATAGGTGTTTCCGTGGAATCCTGTCCGTGAGCGGGAAGAGCTTAGTTTGGGATTGCTGTGGTGGATTCCCACCCTGCTGCGGGAAAGGCATCTGCTCCTTTTCCAGCATGTTCTGAACCACTTCGCATGACTGCCTGGAGTATTAAGAAAAGCTTAAACTAACTCCAGTTTACCTCAGTACACCAGGCTGTAGCCTGAAGTAGTTAAAAGCAGCTCTTCAAGAGCAGTCATCACTGCACTGAGGGCAGGAAACTTAGAGGGGGATTGGGAACCGCTGCAGCCATCCCGAGGTAAGCCATCCTTTCCTCAGTAATCAGAGCCCTCCGTGTCCGCATTGAGTAGACTCTCTTCTTAGTCATGAAACGCTACTGTCACTTTAATATTAATTTCAAAGATTTTTTTTTTAACCTCGTATGCACGTATTTTAATGTTATGTATGCAGTAAATTGTTATATCCCTGCAATGTATTTAATTCAGATTTTGTCTACATTTTGTGGAGTTCTTCTCTATTTAGCGGACTTCAGTGGGTGTTGAGCATTGCACAGGTTTGTGTTGGCCATCTGCACAGGAGCTAATTTTATCCACTGAGAGAAGTGTGTTGGCAATACATATGTTAGAAAGATGCTTAGTTCAGTGGCCTTCGTATTGGCAATTTGGGGTATATATATGGATATCTATGTGAATACCCTTTTTACCAAAATAGTGTTACTTCTACACTTTTAATAGTTTGAATGTAATTTTTGTTGTATAAATAAAATGAGCATTTTGAATATACAGACCAAATAATCGGAGTGACTAAGTTGCATACATAAAGAATGAGAAGTCAGTTTCACATAGTAGTATTTAGATTTATTGTCACTGCATCTTTTAATGCTGTATACTATACAATTATCTTCATTAATTTATATGTTTTCAAGTGATAAAGTGGATAAAACCATAATTTCTTTTAGGGTGAAGAAGTAGTCAAATTTTTGATGCACACTTCTTTCATTGGGAATATACTCTGAGTCATCACTCTTCATAAAAGCTTCAGCTACTAAATTTTAAGTCACTAGTATCTTAAAGTAGTGAAACTTTTTGGGACTCTTAGGCTGCAGCAGGCAATTCTGCTTTAATTTATAACACTTCTGGATAGATGTTTAATTTTACTTACTGATACATTTTTGCTTTCTAAGTGTCATAGTTTCAGAATTAACCAATTCCCATGTTCTCTTTGATGACAAGCTCCCTCTTGTGTTCTTCATTCTGTAATTCTTGCTGTGTTTCCTGAGTTGCAGTAAAATGAGTACTGAACTTCTAGAATCTCTTAAGTATCTTGAGATGAACTGTTTCGTAAAGGCCATTTATGAATACAAACCTTTACTATGTATGGGGATAATAGTGGAGAAAATCATGCTACTGATTACTTTGACTTTTAAAAAGCGTGTTTGAACCTCATTATTACTCTCTTCTCTTTACAGTGGATGATGTTGGAGAAAAATTGGACCATATAGGAAGCACTCCCTTGAAAATCAGTACTGAGGTGACAAATGATGATGTTGCTAAAGATGACGGTTTTGGTTCAGAAGTTATCAAAGTATACATATTTAAAGCTGAAGCTGAAGATGATGTCGAAATAGGTACCTTTTAAGTTCTGTGTATTCTTCCAGTAGTATGAAGTATTTCAGGGTCTTTTTGTTTGTTGTTCTTAATTTCATGTAATCCACTGGCTGGAATGTTTTTTAGAATGTGACATTTGTGGAGGCTGCCCATATGCAGTAAATACTGGGTGTGTATTAGTCTCAAGTTCTTTTCTGATTAGCAGTAATTATTTTCAGACAACCAAAGCCCAAATGTAGAAGTGGTTGAGTGTCAGCTGCTGCTTTTCTCTGATGTTGCAAGACTGTCAGCACAGAAAAGCCTTTAGAGTGGATTCCGCTCATTGAACAGTCTTTGGTAGCCTTGATGCAGAGAGAGGGGAAAATTGCTGGGGCTTTAGTCATACAGTCATTTCCAAACCTAATCAAGAAACTCAGAACTGCTCTGCAGTTCTCTTTTGCAAGGGATAGACCAGCACTTCCAGGTGCTTTGCAAATGGATGTACAGCTAACCCGTGTTCTGTTCTTCGTAACCTGTAAAAGCAGAGTTCCCCTTACAGTTGTTTTCAGAGCTGAAACCTCTGGCTCATTCCACTTTACCCTTTGCATTTAGGCACTGAAACTCTGCCTCACTGGAACGTATCTGGCCTGGAGCCCTAGGGCCATTCACAGGGCAAATCAGCCCGACTCGGTTCTTCATTGAGTAGAGAAAGGAGTTTATCTCCCATAGACCGGTAGCATTGGCCTGGCTATGCTGTGAAAATCTCAAACTTTAGACAGAACTATGGATTAGATCAGCAAAGTCCTCCAATTAGTAACAATCCTGGTGCTGTTTTTCAAGTGGCTTGAACTGCTACTTCAGGAAATTTTCAGCTGTATGATGCCTTTATTTTCCTTCTCTGAGAAACAAGTCATCTTTTCAGCTCAAGTTAATGGCAGAAAAGGATTGTTCCAGGGATGATCAGACTGCTAGCTAATAGGGCAGTTGTCTTTGTTTTCTCTCACAGGGTAGGTTCAGTATTAGTTCAGACTGTCTTATGAGTTGCTTTGTATCTTTTGCAGGATGATACAGTGTAGATTTTGGAGCCTATTAATCAAGTCCTTCACAAGGTTGCCAAAGTAACTTTACATGTTTTGCTGTCCTATTTGGAATAGACAGTATCTGATTCGGCTGAAGGTTAGTGAGTATTTCATTGAGGCCCTGGGATTTTCAGTATTTGATCTTTAATTCCTTTCAAGTATGAGAAAGAGGTTGTGAAGACCATGTGCTTCCTAAGACCATGGGGAAAGGATCTAGAGAAGCACCATCTTGACATCCCTTATCTATTGTGACATCTGTTTCATCTGCCAGTTCCTACGTGAATTGCCAGGCCCTGTTCTTGAAATACGGTTTCTTCCTCTGGGAGGAAGTCTTGATGGACAGACCGCTAATGCAGCAGCAGGAAGAATCAAAATCTCTTCTGGCTGAAAACTAATTTACAGCAGGGATGTTCTCGTGAGCTACTCTGAGTGCTTGTGATATAGCCATGAGGTAGTCGTGCAGATTACCCCGTTCATTACTGGTGAGTGCTTCTGCTTGGAAAGAGCTGATTGGATTGGTAATGTACGTTTGCTGCTCAGCATTAAGGAATACAGAAACTGAGATCACAGTCTTCACAAAGAATATCCGAGATTCAAGTTTACCCATTAGCAGTAGTCTCTTGATCTTTTTGTACATGGAGGTGGGGTGGAGGGCTGTTCTTAAGTGTCACCCATTTGCATTGCAGTCTAGTTACTCTGATAAATGTCCTGGCAAAGCCACTTTTGACAAAAATTACAAAAATAGGCTTGGGTGACAAAATCACTTTTGTTTTGTCATAAATGTGGAAAAGTAAAACTTAAAGTATAAAAATAAGTATTAAAAATTACCTGTAGTTTTGGCATACACACATACATATACTAAATATAAACTGAGGATCAATGACTAAAAGGAAAGTTTGTTTTTGACTGTCGATATGGAAGAGATTTCCTGTGCAGGCGTTCAGGCAGCATCTTCTGCCATTTTACATGATACGTATAATCGCAGGTTATGTACCTTGCAATGGAGATTATTTCTCTTTGAATTCTTCAGAATTACCTTACCTGTTCCAAACTGTCATAATGACCAAATTTCTAAATTTCTGAAGTCTTTCTCCTTGCTTCCTTGTGATCTGTTTTGTGTTGTCTGGCTGATAGGGGTACCTGCTATCTTAGTTGGCCATTTTGGCCACCATTGCCTTCCAAAGCATGAAGGTCTCCGTACGCTGTATTCCATAGAGACATCACCCGTCCCAGGGATTTTAATATTATCTCGGTTTTTGTCTAGCTTGGGAAAACGAAATTCCACATTTTGATTGTAGTGAGAGAGCTGCTTCTGTTTGGCTGGAAGAAGGATGTTTGGCAAAGTCTCCTATTTACAAAACACTTAACAGGGAGTGATGGATCAATGTATTTGATTTGGACTCAACCGCCTAGCTGAGTATTTTCCTTCAGGACCATTCAAAGTAGCAAACAAGGACTCTTGGTATATCAGGTGTTAGCTTGTTCTGCCATAATCTGCAGCTTCTCTACTCACTGTTCAGTCCCTGAGATGCATGGAAGACTAAGCATCAATATTTATCTGCCACCTCTTTCTGACTCAAGCATCAGTATCACGTTCCAGGTTGGAACTTGTTCTTTTGCCTCTGTTCAAGTAAGTCAGTGGGGCAAAGCTTGTCAGTTACCTGGAGCAGGACCGTGTGGGCAGTTGTTCTCATTTCCTTCTTTCCAACTGTTACTCTTCAGATTGTGTTGTCTCCAGGGATTCGGTGCGGCACCTTACACCCCTGCTAGTCTTTCTTTCTAGATAATGTTCTTCTTGTTGAAGTAATTGGCAGTAACATTCGCTCTCTCATGGTTTGAGAAGTGTAACCCCAGTGTAAATTACTACTCAATCCCGTGTAATGACTGTGGGACATACACATTAGAATCTTTGTAGGAAAAATTACCTAAGAATCAGTTTTTGCAAGGTGAGTAAATAGGATTTGGGGAGAGAAAAAGGGATAAGAATTAGGTGTTCACATCTCAAGAGAAAATTTAAAGGCTGTGTTTGGAGCAAGATTAGAATTACAGTCATTGTTTTGGTGGGCATGGGCAGGTGTATGTTTCCAGTTGCACCCGAGTTCACTGCTAGCATGCATGAAATGCTCTTGATCCTTCTTGGTAGTGATTGTTCAGCCTTGAATTTATCAGGACACACTGAGAGACCTTTTTCCTTATCTGCTCCAGAGTATTAAACTTGCATGATTTTATGACAGGCATGGATGTAAAAATATTTAATTAGAGTTTTATTAAATACCTTTGTTGCAAATAAGAAAAAAAATACTTAGATCTGAATTCATCTTAACAGTGGCTTTGTTTACATTTACTTTATGCGTTTAACTTCTTTTTGTTAAAGGTGGGACAGAAATTGTCACAGAGAGTGACTTTCACAATGGACATTCTGTAGCTGGAGTAATTGAACAAGGAGGTGTTGGTAGAATGCAGCGAGAAAAAATGGTTTACATGGCTGTTAAGGACTCTTCTCAGGAAGATGAAGATATTAGTAAGCATAATAAGAAACATTTTTGTTTCTCATGCTGTTTTGTACAACAATATAAACATCATGCTCAAGGACTTCCTTAATTTTTCTGAAGGATTCTTCAGCCTGAAGTGGTAGAAAACTAAGCTCATCTTCTCTAAAAATAAAAAGCAGGCTATAATTATTTTAAAGTGATGTGGATAAATGCACTTTGTGCATACTGTATGCAATCATTTCATTATTTATATTAAATTTAACATGTCCATGGGTGAAGTTAATGAGGTTAGTCAAATTCCTCATTTTTCTGTTTTCCTACTCTGAATTGCCTTGTTTAATCAGCTTTCTGGCAAAGTGGCAAATGAATGTCATCAGTTACAAGTTTATAAGATTGTATATTTGAATTTATGTTGGTATTTGTTTTGGATTTATATTTATTGATATGTGTTTTCTCTCTTTAAGGAATGTCTGAATAAACAATGATCCCCTGAGGGAAGGGGTGGTTCTAAATGCCAAAGGAAGAAAAGTAATTTATAGCGGGTATCAATCAGAGTGAGAGCAAATTAAACGAAGGAAAATTTAGGATGAGCAGAATAAAATTAAAGATTCATTCTTCTCCTTTAATCCAGGCTGTGCTGAAATAGCAGATGAAGTTTATATGGAAGTTATTGTAGGTGAAGAAGAAGCTACATCACTTCCAGACACACAGCTTGAAGACTCTGGCGTGAATAAAACTTTTGTCCCTGTTGCTTGGGCTGCTGCTTATGGTAGGAATCTGTATGCTTATTTTCTGAAAATACCTTCCATTATTTTCTCCCAAATCTAGCTTTCAGAATCTCTGTGCAAATGTGATGATCTCTCACCTTGTCCTAGGGGTTTGGAAACAGCTCCTTCTGATCTTTTAGCAGTGTCAGTTAGTGGAGTTGATGAAATGATGTGAAAAATTATTTTGACATCATTCATGACCTTTTTACACATAAGGTCCTTAGGCTTTTTTCAGTTCAATATGAAGAAAACAATTCCATTTTTACATTGGTGGGTTTTTTCCAATGCTGGCCTGTCAAACAGTTACAGATTACTTTAGTAGTTGATTGTCTTGCATACAATGAATGGATTGCTATATGTTGAGTTTTGTGAAGTAGAAAGGAAAGCTTTTAGAACTTGATTCCAGCTCAGATGTACAGAATGCATGGGTTTTAATGGTTATTTAGGTTGGCCGTTGAAGATCTTACAAGAATAGCCTTAAGTATTTTACATAAGCTAGGAGGAAGGGGAAAAAACTCGAAAAAGGGAGTAGTAGCAATAAATTTGTAAACATGTTCCTAATAATTTCAGTTTATATACCTGGTTTAAGCCTGTTAGTGCTTCAGGTTAGAAACAAAAAGAAAAAAAGTAATTTGTTCTCTGCAGCCATGCTTCAAATACTAGAAGTGTCTTATCAGCATATATTGCAAATTCTGAATATTCTTGCATTTCATATTATTTTTTTGGATTTTGGCATATTATGTGTATATTAAGAGGGTATCAGGTCATCCATGGTTTATGTTGTAATTAAGTAAGCAAGTTAGTTAAAATTCATTGGTGTAATGTTTCTGAGCACATTAGTTGGGCTGATAAAGTGGTTTAGAACCACGGACCCTTGTCACGTAGCAGTAAACACTTTCAGTCCAAAATGAGGAATATACTCTTAAGGTGTTACTTCTACATCTGCCAGAACTTTGTAGTGCCTCATATAGATGAGTGCTGAGCAGCTGATAAGGTGCAAGTCTTCTTATCTGCCTAGTTCTACTCCAGAAAGATAAAGTACTTCGATCTCAAGAACAAATTCTGGATTTCAGATAACCTCGTTTCTGGATTGGTATCTGAGGTTATATATAAGGTTAAAGGTTTGCAGAAACAAGCATATTAATTATGAAAAGCAGGAAAGACAGTCAGCATGGTAAGCATGCAAACACAACTTTAGTGGATATTAACTGTTCATAGATGTGACTTTATTTCCTGGGGCTCATAGTTAACAAAATACTGAACTGATTGGGAACTGCACATCTCAGTTTGGATAGAGTTAAGCTGTTACTTATTAGCTAAGTTAGCTTTCTCTCTATCAGACTTTCAAAGCCATAGTCTTTAAAAAGAATTTTAATTTATAATGACTAAAATACCATTTTCTGCAGGAGATGAAAGAAGGCTACCCAGAAGATACGAAGATGGTCAAGCGGCAGGTAAGAATATGTAACTGTGCTTGGTACAGCATTAAAACTAACTTGCTGTCTCTGAAAATACATACATTTATGTGTCAGTTCTCCTAATCAGTGAATGCAAAAAATTATCCATAAAGTATATATTGAAGGACTCCACAGTCTTTCTCTACTATTTTGAAATGAGAACAATCCTAGATGTGTTGTAGGCCTTCAGAGTGGGTGGGGAAGTTGGGAGGATCTGCCAGGGTTTTTAGTATAGTTTTGTAGTCAGAAAAGAGATAATGCAGTTGTTAAGAAGTAAAACCAAGTTAAATAAAAGGAAACAATCAGCATAACTGATCAGAAATTAATGTCTTGAGAATTACAAGAAATCAAGGAATATATTTGAGAATTAGTCAATGTTTAAACAATTATATTCTTTACTTTTGCCAGCAAAGATAGGTAGTGTTTTATATATCTTTTTTATATATGTTCATTGTAGAGGAATGGGCAATATTTTTTTTTAAAAAAGTAGATATGCTGCTGTGCAATTCCAGTCATCAGTCCCAAAGAAAAAAGTTGTTTAAGATTTTTTATGGTGTCTAATTTTTGTTTCTAGGAAATAACTTGGATACACGATTAGAAAACAAAAACGGTAATGCAACACAATACCTGCAGATTTGTGATAGCATTAGCACTAATAGAGTGCTAAAACAAAAAACCAAGAAAAGGAGGAGAGGAGAGGCCAGGCAATGGCAAACAGGTAAACACTGTATGGTTATGCATATTGTCATGGAGTGGCACTTACTCCTGTACTATTCCTTTTTTTTTTTTTTTTTAAGCTGGTGCAGAATTAAAAAATATAAATTATGATTTGCGTATTTCCTGTGTCCTTCCCCCTCCAATTCTGTGCATAGAAAATGTAATAGTTTTTACCATTCAAAGTCAGTACACGTAGGGCTGATGCAATTCATTTGAAGTTTGCAAGCTACTAAAAAGTAATCGTGGATATATTCACTGCACATATGATATTACTGATCTGTTTGAGCAGTTTCTAAAACAAACTATATAAACTATAGGTGCTGTGGATTGGTTGTTTTTAAACTACTGAACCATTCTCTGTCTGCTGCAAGTGTAAGTGCATGAATCTGAACAGCAGTTGGCTGATTTAAAACTTCTTAATCAGTAAATTTGTTTCCTTCATAACTTGTTTTTGTTTGTTTAAAAACAGCTGTTATAATAGGTCCTGATGGACAGCCCTTAACAGTTTACCCTTGTCATATTTGTGGGAAAAAATTTAAATCCAGAGGATTCTTGAAAAGGCATATGAAGAATCATCCAGATCATATGATTAAGAAGAAATACCAGTGTACAGACTGTGACTTTACAACTAACAAAAAAGTAAGTTTCCACAATCATCTGGAAAGCCATAAACTTATAAATAAAGTTGATAAAACCCATGAGTTTACAGAATATACAAGAAGATACAGAGAAGCGAGCCCATTGAGTTCTAATAAACTAATATTGAGGGACAAGGAGCCTAAGCTACACAAGTGCAAATATTGTGACTATGAAACTGCAGAGCAGGGACTACTCAATAGACATCTACTTGCAGTTCATAGTAAGAACTTCCCTCATGTCTGTGTGGAGTGTGGGAAAGGATTCCGTCATCCATCAGAGCTGAAAAAGCATATGAGGACCCACACTGGGGAAAAGCCATACCAGTGTCAGCACTGTGTCTTCAGGTGTGCTGATCAGTCCAATCTGAAAACTCACATCAAAACCAAACACGGGACTGATTTGCCATTTAAATGTGAGCACTGTCCCCAGGCGTTTACAGATGAAAAAGAACTGCAGCAGCACACAGAATTATTTCAAGGGCATAAGACTCATCAGTGTCCACACTGTGACCATAAGAGCACCAATTCAAGTGACCTGAAGCGACACATTATTTCAGTTCACACAAAGGATTTTCCCCACAAATGCGAGGTATGTGAAAAAGGCTTCCATCGTCCATCTGAGCTCAAAAAGCATAGTGAAACCCATAAAGGTAAAAAGATACATCAGTGTAGACACTGTGACTTTAAAACATCAGATCCTTTTGTACTTAGTGGGCATATCCTCTCAGTTCACACCAAGGACCTGCCTTTTAAATGCAAAAGATGTAAAAGAGGATTTAGGCAGCAAAATGAACTTAAGAAGCACATGAAGACCCACAGTGGAAGAAAAGTTTATCAATGCCAATATTGTGAATATAGCACTACGGATGCGTCAGGCTTTAAGCGACATGTAATATCAATACACACAAAAGACTATCCACATAGGTGTGAGTATTGCAAAAAGGGATTCCGTAGACCATCTGAAAAAAATCAGCATATAATGAGGCACCACAAAGAGGCCATAATGTAATATATGATCTCAAGAAGGAAGCAATTTAGAAACTGTGATATGCTAATTGGGGAAAAAAAAAATCTCATGAACTGTTTCTCCTGGTTTCAAAGCTTGATATTAAATCATAACTTTACATTCTTTGTATTAAAAGTCTTAAAAGTATTAGGGTTGACAGGGGATCTCATAGCCCTATGATTGTTGCTTATCAGAACCTAAAGAGCACTATAGAATGCAGAAAGATGGATGAATGTCTTCAAATTAATAGTGTTACACATTGTTAAGCTATAGAAGACAAAACAAAGATGGTTGTGTTACCCATTTTGTCAGTAACAGCATTTGTCTCCAATATGAAAACAGTTCAGATATATGGTGGGGTTATTTACAAATTGTTTGCAAAGGCAACTGAGTCTAACTTCCTGTGCAGTTTTGAAAGGAGAGTGTTAGTCAGTCACTTGATCATAACGTTTTTAAATCGTGCCTGGAAATTAAATTCCAGAACTGGTCAAATTTGGGGGGGTTTGTCCCTTTTTTTTTGTTTGTTTTTTTTGTTTTAACATTTCATATGGGAAACTTTTTCGTTTCCTTTATTAGTTTAGGTCCAACAAGTAATTTTTTAATGGTTTTCAAAGCTGCTAACCTATTTTATTGCAGGATATGATGTTTAAAATATAGCATTATGTTATGATCTCAAAGGTGGTGTTCTGGTGCTAGGGTTAAAGATGTATATGTATATAATTTCCCTTTTTTATCTGAAACTACAATTGAATGTTGTTCAGTATGGCACATACGACAAAATTAACTTTGACTTTTTTTTTTTAAGGATAAAATGGATGCAGCTCGTAGTGTTGTGACTCAACACTCATTTTTTTTCTTGCTACTTTAAAATGTTCTCTAAAAAGAATATTAAAAACAAAGTTGAAAAATGTAGGGTTTTTTAATTAAAATTCAAAGTACTTAGAAGTTCTTTAGGGCAGTGTTCTTAAAAGGTATGACTATTATTGTCCTACCTCCTAATATGAAATTTTCAATATAGACATAAAATTGCACCTTTTAATCAATTCTTTAAAAAAAAAAAATCTATACCATACTATAAACATGCATTTTCAATCTGTAAGAAAGTATATATGCAGTATTTAACCAGAAAAATATGCTGCCACTAGAGTTTGGAGGTGGATCTTCAGTTTACAGTGTATACATTTAAAATATGCATCCCTTTAAACAATGCTTTGTGTTAGCATGCTGCAAATCAAATGGCGCTTAATATAACAAGCTGGTCTAGGGCTATTTAATGAAAAACCTGTTCATAAATGTTATGCATATAATGTGTATTTTTTACTTTTTTAGTTGCTTCATGTTTGCACACAGCTGTTCACATGATAAATTGTAACTTCATGCTATATTGTGGCTTTGTGTTTCAGATAATGTTCATGTTTTGTTTTTGCACCAGATGAGAATCAGTTCCTTGAGAATAAATTTTTTTTATATTTCTAAACTTCAGAAAGTTAAATTTGGGAAATCTCTTAGAAAAATACGTGTTTTATGTGGCTGTAAAAAATGATGTACACGCTGTAAAATAAGATTGTCACTGTTATGTGGGATTATTATTTCTAAATGTGTTACTCATCGTAACGGGCATACAATAAAACGCATCTCTTGCACTCCAAATATTTTGGAGTTTGCTTTTCATTTATGGTGTTTAGGAAAGTCTCATTCTGTGTAAATTTGCCAGATATTTTTAATTACATTATTCACTAATTAATATGTAATAACATTACAAGTAAACAGGTTGCTTGAGGTATATTTATCAGACTATTGAAGGGAGAGTGTTGTGGGTTTATTTGACTAACTCTTTTAAGTTACAGGTAATGTATTTGTGCTTACTTCTAAAATAACTATCAAACGTGATACTGACATTCCTTTGAAATTTTTTCCTTTAAGTAAAGAGAACATAAAACTTCTCACATGTTTTGGGAAAAGCCAGGTAGGTTTTGTCTTATTTATCTGTGTAATAAGAACAGCTTGCAAAATGAAATACTAAAAATATTGCTATCTTAATTTCCCTCTCTTTCTAGAATGCTTGAATTATTACATCAGTAATAGATTAAAAACTTAAGAAGAGAGTGCGATATTAAATGAACTCTTCATCAAGGTTTTCCAACAGGCTTTTAGCCAGTGAACTCAGAGGTTTTGTACTAAAAACCAGAAATGATGCAGACATGAACCTATTCATCTGTTTGTTTATACTACTTTTTTGTATGCCCAGCAATCAAAGGAGGAGGCCGTAGCATTCCAAAAAATCTTAGAGATTAAAGTTGTGCTTTTTTTGACAATTTTAATGCTTTATTCCTGAACGTTGTATTGAATACATAGACTGAAGGAGTTTCTTCATAGCAGACTGAAGATGATCATTCTGACTCTGTGACAAAGCACACATCGGTGCTGGCTCATTTTTCCACCTTACAGATGGACAGAATAATCAGGTACTTGAGTATTTTAAACGTTTTCTATAGCCAGCTTTGTAGAAAGACTTAATCCCACATTGTCTATGAGTCCCTCACAGTTCGAGGGGTACAGAACAGGATGTGGGGGCTTGAAATGGCAGAAGTTAAACTTCTGGAGAGCCAGCATTTTAGACAGCGGTATGAAATGTGGACATGATGCTTTTAAGCATTGCATTCAGATCATGTTTTGATACCTTTTATTATTCATACTTGGTATTTACTGGTGAACTATATTAACGTTTACATTTTACAAAGTATATTTGAGGATAACAGTAGTGTTTCTTCTGAGAAGTGCAGTGAAAGGCTTTGACCTTTACATATCGTGATAGCTTAAAATTACATATGTGGGCTAATTCTGTGATGAACAGTTGTTTGGAGTAAGACTATTGTTTAGTTTGGTTGTTTAGTTCAGAGTCGGTGAGTGGTACCTACTGTTCTGAAGAGCATGGTACGCTGTGGGGCATCAGTTTCGTTACCTTGATTTTCTATTGCATCTGTTTTTTTCTTGCCCTAAAACTACATACCGTAAAGGGCACAGAAGTTTTTTTAACATATTCAATGATAGCAGAAGGTGTATGGTGGATGCTGGATAAAAGTTTAATTCATTTACAGCTTCATCATTCTATTAAATAGAATGATTAAGTTTTGTAACTTTGTATTACAGAAGTTGAAATTGGTGCTGAGGTTTAACACTCTGTAAGTCCACCTAATGAGATTTCTTTTTAATGAGGAAAAAAAGGACATACCGTTTGAAACATTATAATCTGTGAGGACCGTGTTTTTCAAGATGTGAGGGAGAGGATAGTGGTTGGAAAAACAGCAACCGTAGTTGGTTATTATCAGCTAAGGTACAAATACGGGAAAGTGTGTAGGGCTTGAAGCAGGTGCAGACTGGTACCATCTTCTGTCCGTGAGCCCTGCTTTTTGTGATGGCTGGGTGGAGAAACTTGAGGGTTTGAACTTGCCAGGATGGTTACAGGTGGCATTGTCCAATGTGAAGTCTCAAGATGAGGTACCACTCTTCTTTGGTTGGCTTACTGCATTAGCATTTTGAATGGTTCTTTCTTTATATTAATTGTTTGTCTCTTCTCTTGGCAGCGTATGGACAATGAAACCTAGCTAAGAAGAAAAGACTGTGGAAACAAGGTCTGTCAAAGAGAGGAAAAGCCTTAAGACTTAACCCACGCAGTGTTAAGGTTAATGGTTTACTACCCATATGCTGTTAAATTTCAAACAGTTTAAAAAAATAAGTTTGTCGGACTTTTTGCTTGAGCAGTGGTTTTAAAATTCAGTAGCTTATGATACCGCTGGGAGAGTGTGTGCTTCTACTTGGCCCTTTGCTGGTTCTGTCCAGTGCTGCTTAGATGTTTATGACTGAGGCTGGACTTAACGTGGTGTTGGGTAGTTCAAAATTCCCACCAGTGCTTCTGCTCCTTCTTCCAGTACTGACGTCTTTCTGTATAGGTGCAGATGTCGAGGCTTCTTGTAACTGTGTGCCCAAGCTGGATGATGAATAGGCAAAGGAGGGGTTTGAAGATGTTAGGAGGGCTCTGGTGGTTTAAAAAAAAAAAAGGAATCTTGTGATGGATGGAAGGAGGAAGGAATTGACAAGAAAAGGCCTGTGCAATGTGTTGCAGGTGTGACATTGGTGTTGTGGAGGAAAGGACGTAAAAGTTGGAGTTAGGGAAAGGAAAATAAAAGAATGTGCCTGCTAGGCAAAGAGGAACCTGAGAGGATTATATGCAGTGCTCTTACTTTGTGTATGTTTGAGTAATTCAGGATCTTTTTATATACATCTTGTGCATGTATTCATCCAACAGAAGATAAGACTGGTAGAACCTTTTTTTTTCCTTTTTTTTTTTTTTTTTTGCCTTCCAACCATGTTTCCCCAGTAACTGAAATTCTGTATTAAAGCAAGTGGTCAGCTGGTATTCTTAACAAAAGATTTTACTAGGAAGTGGCATTTTTACTCTTCTGAAATGTAAGAATAAAACTTCACCTGAATCCTCAGCAGTTTGAGGCACAGTTCCTAGATTCTTTTCAGTGCACTTTCCCAGTAAATATTTAAGAGAATTTGTGAGGGCTGTTGTATTATTACCATGGAGGTGTCATGATTTTAAAAATGCTTCATGTCAAACGACAGTAAAATTTGTATCTCAGTACTTCCACAGATCCCTGCTTTGTATAGTCTGTACTTCTGCCCTGCCTGGCTCCCTCCCCTGAGCTGGCAGCAAACCGCCTTCTGTTACCCAAACTGATGAAGCCTTTAGGATGGGATGAAGTGCTCTACAGGCAGGTCCTGCTTATTCATTTTCAAAGTGATGGTAGGAAACAAGTGAAGGAGAGACACTACCACCTGTAAGCCTTGCAAGTGTTCTGACTTAAATGTTGAATTGAATGATAAAAGTTGGTGGTATTGTATTTTATTACTTGTCCTGAAAATTCTGACTGGTATCTCCCATCGTTGTTGTGAAGTTGCATGATCTCTGTTCTTTTAAAGGTACTCTTTAGTAGACATGATATCTTTCGTGCATACGTACTTTCCTTAGCAAAGTTTACGTATGTCCTGTCTTTTGCCATTTTCAGCAAGGGCTTCGAGCTGTTTTGCTGAAACTAAAAACCAGTTCTTGCTTGTCAAATTGTTCCAAATCTGTCCCTGCAGCAACACTGACAGGGTCAGCTACCTTTCCCAGCGTTTATGGTAGGATGCCACCCCGCAATACCAGGAGTAGGAAAGGTGACGTGTGCTGTAAAGCTGTTCACTACCTGGGCGCACAGCATTGAGGAAGTTCAGCTGTTCTTCACTGTGTTTGGGTTTCTCCTCTGCCTGCTCCCATGGTGCTGTGTGTGATGTACAAACACATCGTGGTTGCTTGAGCAAGCAGTGAGTTTCACAAACGTGTGGAAGGGTTGCTCTAAAACATCAGATTTGTTTACTGCATTTTTGTTGTTGTTTGAATGACAGACTAAGAACTCCCAAAAGCCAGGAGCAGTTAAAGGTGATTCATGTCTTGATCGTCATCTGTATTTTCCTTTCCTCAGGTTTCAAATGCCCACAATTAAAGGTAATGAAATTGAGAGAGAAAATACGGAAGAACAGCAGCAGAGTACTCTCAAGGTAAAGGTAAGTTACCTTGATGTAGTATTCAAAGTCTGTGTCGACCCTTGAGACAGAATGCCAGAGGTGTCAGTGGGCTCTGTTTGGCTTTTATTTCACAGCTGAGGCAGAGAAACTGTTCCACATTGCGTACTGAGTTGTGTGGTAGAGTCGGGAATAGAAACCAGGAGAGAATTTTCTCCTGCTTTTCAGTGTCAGAACAAGAAACTCTGCATGCTATCAGCTCTGTGCAGGCAGTGAGGGTTTGTTTAATAACACTATTGATAAAGACAGTCTGTTGTTGTAAATATATGAAGTAAATGCTGTCTTTGCTTTTTCTAATTTGTTTCTGAAAAAATGTAGAAGTCTAGCAGACCTACCCTGAAATGGAGGTGAAAAATTATCTAAAGTATACTTTCTATAACTAGAGTGATATCTAGCATTTACAGAGATGAGTAAATGAGAAAAATGTGTTTCTGTAAACTCCAGCAGAAACAATGTTAGGTAAATCAGTTTAAGTTCAACAGAAAAGAGGCAATAGCTGAGACTACAGCAAGTAACGTATACTTTTATAATAAAAAATACTAAATTTGCTTTTTAAATAAATCTGGTTTGAAAACAAAACCAGCCCCAAATGGCCATCATGTTTCATCTACTAGTCTAATTCAGCTTTTTGACAGGTATCTATTGCTTCATGTTATCTGTGAGTAAAATGTGTTGTTACGACCATCAGCTCTGTAGCATTTACAGTGTATGGAAGCCTTAAAATACTCTGACAAGCCTTAGAGAAGCTGATCCTTGCTACACAATACAGTATTGACATCTGTCTTTCCTGATGAGCGAACTGGGCTTTTTCTAAATAGGTTGTACGTCACCCATCTCTTCAAGTATGGGGAACAATCACGGCGTTTTCAAATTTATCATAATGCCAGCTGTATATGCAAAGCAGTTCATTTGCCTAATCACAGCCTTTGTCATGAGATTATAACACCATGCCTAGCAGCTCTGTGTTCAGAGCCTTCGTGTTTCCGTCCTTTAAGGGCGTTCACTGCTTGTGTTACGCTATTACGTGGTCTTAAGTCATACAGAGTTAAACAGTGGTTGGTGTTACTGGATGGAGTAGTGGTTAGTAAATGCACTGTACAACCCTTGCAATGGCTGACGTGAGTGCACAGTAAGAGTATGTCCATTAATAACTAATTCCTGTTTCTACTGTTCGTAGCTTCTTCCGAGCTCTTTGTGCAATGCTTCCAACTAGTCAAGCCCAGCTGAGACCACGGCCAAGACCACCGTAAGTCAGCAAATTACTTTGTGTCCTTCAGTTGGGATAACTGCACAGATAACAGTGTGGCGACATTAAACAAATGTGGTGTTCTTCCTCTTTTCTTTTTATCGTTTAGGTCACCAAAGGTGAAAAGTCATTAGATGACAGTGTAACTAAATTATTTCTCAGGATAGAATACACTTTGACACCATTTTGTGTCATTAGTGTGTTAACTCTGTGTGTATATGTACCTTGTATCTAACTGCTGTACAGAAATAAGGGGATTATTTTAGAATCTAGTAATTATTGATTTCAGAGGGGCAAGGCACTCCTCATTCAGACAAGGATATTTAATTAAAACCTCTTTCTACAGAGCTAGGCTAAAGTGATGTCATTTGATGGTGCAGACTCTTACTAGGCTTCTGAAACTGCAGGCCTGTCTTAGGCTGGACATACTCACAGAGCAGCAGGTTTTACACTTGGCTCTTCTTCCCTGTTACGAAGAGCAAGAGGTCATCTTTGACATCCCAGCATTAACTGAGTGGAGGACTGGCATCAGCAGCAAGAAAAGCGACCTAACACTATTACTTTACTTGTAAAGCTTGATTTAGAGGAACAAGTTGTCTAGAAAAAAGGCAGTTACCAGACCATCTAAAACCAACCCCCCTCCAGCCTCTCACATAGATGTGAGATGTTTCCAGTACAGACAGACATGATTCAGAAAGTTATACTTAAGTTTATTTCATAGTTACACATAGCCTACAGCGTTCTCTCACCAGTAAATGTTGTCTATGATACCTATTATTTGTGAGTAGAAATACATGTCTGCAGAAATAAAGCAAAGCAAGAACCCCATGGTAAAGACCGAGCACCTTTTGATTGCATAGTTTAAAATTTCCGCTATGGTTCTCTGCACTGTGTTGCTTAGACAACTATTTAATTATTAATACCAAATCGTTTTCAGAGAATTTCTGTGGTCCTGCAAGGAGCAATAATTGTAAATGGAAGGTTGGTCTGATAATGAAATTTAGTCTCTAAGCTATTTTCATACTAAGTTTTTCTATATAAAAATATACAAAGTTCTTGAAATTTTCAAGCACAGCAAAGTAAATACTTATGGCTGGTTTGGGAGCTTATAAAAGTTCAGCTGAAAATACATCAAGTCTGAGGTCAGCAACATTCTTTAAAATTAGCATTTGCCCAATCACCTCACTGAACTAGGTAACTGGTATTTGCCAATTCAGTAGCTAAGTTTGAGGAGTTGTATATCTATCTGGAGTAAGTTCAGTAATTTTCCTTTGTGTTTTAGCTTCCCATACATAGGCAGATGCAAGGTAAGCATTTTTCAGTGACGCATTTTTCAAGCTCCCCATGAAGGGTGTTTCTGGGGTTTGTTTCATCTTCACTAGGCAGCAGTAGATAAAACAGCAATCTGAATCAGACAGACTGGAACCAGCCATTCAGCATGTATGGGACTGGAATGTGTGTCATTCTCACTTCTCAGCATGAGTAGACAGGACAGAAAAACATAACTAATAGTGCAAAGAGGAAAAGGTTTCAGATGTCTTCCTTTTGTCTCTTAAGATTGATTCAGGACTGGCTGAAGAATAGTCATGTCAAGAAAAACTGAAGTCCACAAAAGAGCGGCATACCACTCTCTCCTGAGCAAAAAGTAAGTGCATGAAAAAGTACAAACATTTGTACACAGATGTTAGTGGCAGATTATGGACACAGGTAACAGAATTCTTTATGATGAGGATGAGACGGTGTTTTCCATCATCTTTGTGCTTCCCTGTCCTGAATGTGTTCCCCAGCCTTTCCCACTATCAGACTGAACCTTTTTCAGATGCAAAATAGCAGAAAGTAAAGCAATTTTAGTTGTCGTGACTCCTTTGAGCAGCTCTGATGGCTTAGAGATTTCTTTCATTCCTGAAAGAAACAAGCAGCTTGTTAGAAGAAAATACACAAACTTATTTCTGTATACAGAACTGAACTGCCTGGTATATAAAGCACGTCTCATTTAATTAGGTATTTATTTTCTCTAACAGCCTGACTTTTGAAGTGTCTCAAGTGGCCAGTGAGCCTTTCCTCCTTAACAAATGCTCAGCACATCAGTGCTCACAGGGGCCAGGACTGGCAAGGTCAAAGCCGTATCATTAAGCTCTAAACGGTTTTGTTCAGCAAGAGGCAGATGTCAGAACTGGTATGATTCACTGTCTCCAGTAAACACCACAACAAGGAAAATAGCGCTTTTTTTGTACTTAGGAAAACAACCAAGAACAGGCAGTTACCAGATACCTAAATAGTAGGTATTACAAAATTTCTACCCTAAATGTTGTCTCTAATATATCTAGGATCAACATTACAAAGAACATCTAACTTAAAGGACTGAGCATGGTAACTAGTCACTGCTTGAAAGACCGTTATCGTGGGCAGGCTACTTGCTTTCCAGTAGAAAACCCACGCTGTTCAGAATACCTATCAATCAGCATTACTATTCAATAATGAATGCAGATATAAAGATTTGGCTGACAGTACATAAACACAGAAAAAGCACTTGCAAAGCTTGGAATAAAGGTGAAATTGGCACTTCTCCAACTTACCAAGTTTATCTTGCAGCAAAGTGATTTTGTTTCAGCTGAAACTTGCACTAGTGATTGAGGCAGACCTTGGGAAACTTTAAATACACACAGTTCTCACTTATTTAATGATACTGATCTCTTCAAATGCAGCGTATACTCATCTTTTCCATTTTTTGTAATGGAAAGTACGCCTAACTTCTGAAGTAAGCTGGGGAGGGTTTGGCTTTATCAGTGTAATTTCTTTATTACTGTTCAATTCCTTGACATTTCACTAGGTTGCAATGCAACTGGAGGAGTTTTATGAGATCAGTAATAAAACTCTGCTGTTTGCCAGCGACCTCTAACTTTTATTTTCTTAATCCTGCTCCAGGTAACATATCCTTTTAGAACATGCCAGATGTTTTACCATTCCTCTACTTGGGCTGCTCAAGTAATTGTTTTCTGGGTCACATCCCCCACAAAGCTACTCTCTTGTTTATTTGTGCTGCTCTGCCATACTCTGCCTGCAGACAGCGTCATCAGATTCCATTGCTCAGAACACGCGGTCACGAACTGGCCCTGTTGCTCTTCCTCAAGCCTTCACCTTGTATTCAGACTTGGGAACATTACCTTGTGCCCTGTAACATTAATAGCTTCTGCAGTCCTGTTTGTTTGTTTCCATTTTGAATCACTCCTTAAAAGGTCACCACACTTCTGCACTTCCTCGGTTAGTCACTGCCCCGTCTCAAGGTAAGTTTCAGGGACATGGTGCTTAATATGTTTTAGTAATAGTTTGGAGTCATTAGTAGTGATGATTCAGAGGAGTGCTGCCCATCTGAAACACTCCTTCACCCGAGAGCACAACACGGAAAAAGCTCCTGCCTGACTTAACTCCCCAGTACAGGGGTGCCCGGAAGACCGCCTTGTGCATGAGGGCAGGCGCGGGTGTTTGTTAAAGGTAATTATGTACCAGAGAAAACAAGGAAAGGTTATTTTGTTTATACTCCACCCAACAATTACTGCTGTCTTGCAATAGACGGTACAGTTCCTTGACTTTCATCAGTCACTTTCATGCTTTTTGCAGCCAAGTTAAAGTAACACTATGGCTTTCTCTCAGATGTCAATTTTGGCTCATACTTGCTTTGAAGTTAAATTGAATACTTGGGAATTTCAGAGACTGAATAGTTGATCTCTAGGTAAACTTACGTGTTTCCATATCTCTCCAGTCCTCTCAATTACAATAGTGTTTGATTTATTGACAGGCGGTGTAACCTTGTAGTCATCAGACAAGAGACCCAGAATTGGATACTGATTCCTGTACCTGTATTAAAGAGAGTTGCAAACCTGTAAACTGAAATCTGCATACCCGTGTCCAGATCACTAGCTCTGATCTTGCCACACATTAATCCCCAAAGATTTTCACTAGTAACTAAAAAGTTACAGTCATTTCAATGTCACTTCAATGTGCTGGCCACCCCTCCAATTGCTGTTACAATGCTTAGTATTGAATCCTCCCTGGATAGGAAAACCTATCTTGACTTTCTCCTCTTGAAGTTGAACAGGCAGCATTAAGACATTTGCAGGAGTAACTTAGTTAATAGAGGCTATACAATGGAAAATCAAAAGGATGTATATTTAAGAAAGGTGAATAACTACATTACTTCTTAGTGATGATAGCTGTTACACCAGGGGACTGACTGCCTGATAATTTCTCATGCTTCAGTCGGAAGAGGTCCTGAGAAAACCAAAAGTAAACATTCAAATGAAATAACGTTTTCTGAAGTATTAATTCCTAAAGTCACAACAAAATATTTGCAGAAGTTCCTCTCAAAGAGCAGTCCGAAAAAGTCTGTCCTTCTAGAAGACTGGGAGAGGAACAGCATTGAGTTAAAAAAATCCTTAGCCCCGATTCCTGAACCAGGAGAGTACAAGTGACTTCCGAGCAAGTTTCCACCTACACAGTAAGTGGAGGCTTAAATATAAAAATTCTTAGAAGATAAGTAAGTTGTATTATTTTACCTCTTGCTGCTGTTTAATAAAAGCATCTTTCTCCTCCAACATCGATGTCAGTTCGTGCAACCTTATTTGCAAGTCACTGTTACTTCCTTCTCTCTTTGATATATCTTGCTGGAATTGGCATAACTGAGACTACAAAACACACGTTAAGGAACAGTCAGGTGTTTGGTGCTCCTTGCAGGTGAGCCTTCAGTACTTATCTAGGACTCCAGAGGTATTTTTTTCATTAAAATCATTAACAGTAAGACCCAATGATTTTCAAGTAAGAATGTTGTGCTGCACAGCAAATTCAGAAGTGCTAACTGGACTGAATTGTACCCAGTATCAATTTAGTAGTTTTATAACTCAATAAAGCTAATACAACACTGAACAAGTTGAACTGGCTTCCAGGGTGGTAAAATATTACTACAATGATTTAAATAAGAGATGTTTCCTACATACAGTCTTGACTGGGATTTATTTTTGTTTTCTGTTGGGTGTCTTGGCTAGTTTCTTACTTTATCAGGACACACAAAATAGCCCTTTAGGAGAAGACTGCTAATCTGATTACGCCCTAATTTCTACATCTAAGGAATTGTATTTTTTTTTTTTTAAATCACAGTTTTATGTTCTACCACAAGGGTTTCTGAGCCATCATTAGTGTCTATGTATAAAGTAATGGCAAAACCAAAAGATATCTAAAAAGTATGTAAGGTAGATCTTTTCTGTTCGTTAATTAAAAAAGAAGCTGTTTCCCTGCAGTCACACAAGGTGAGGAATACACACGTGCCAAGTTAATCAACTTACCCTAAGACTGCGGATCTCACGATCTTTATCCTCTCTCAAGTTATTGATCATCTCTACATAACGGCTAGAGAGTTCATCTGTGGTGGTCTGTAGTGTTGGATTAGAGCACGCCTACAGAAAATGAAGTAATTTTTTATTTTAGAGAGAGAGTTTTCATCATTAATTTTCATATGCTAATGTATCTGTGAATAACAGCTACTGAACACAGAACAAGTGAGCCTATTACCTGTAGTTTAAGGCTCTGGATCTCTTGCTCCAAGGCACGCTTGCAGTACTCCAGTTCCTTTAGCTGACACTCCTTTTCTCCCTCACTGAGCCGCAGAGAGAGGAGCTGTTCTTCCAGAGAGCGACATTTTGCAGTACTCTCTCTGAGTCCTTGCTGGAAAGCACAGAAGTGGAATGAATGCGTGGTGTTCCTTAAGGAAGTGACAGGGTCACACACGTACCGCAAACGTATACCAGGCAGCAATTACTCCGAATACTCAAAAGTCAGCATAGTGGCTAGTTTTTGGCTGACTGTAATAAACAAACTGAAAATAGGTTTTTAGATTTACCTGCTGCTGACGATTATTCTCTCTCAGAGAAGCCAACATAGTTTCATATTCTTTTACTTGAGAATCTTTAAAAGCCAAATCCTTCTTAAGTAAGACACTGTCGGTTTCTAACTTCTGTAAGACAAAGTGTTTACAGTCAAGAGCTGCAGTTTTTCAGTAAACTTTTCCCAGATAGATTGAAAGTGCAACATACGGAGTAATTAGTAAGTGATGTTTTAGAACTGAGAAAATAAATACTCAATTTTCTTGAAACAATGGGTTTTTAACTACGTACATAGCGCACAGTTGCCCACCACTGTAGTATCTGTGGCTTTGTGTTGTGTGGTAAGCACTGGGATCCTGCAGACTGCTCTTTCAGTCTGTCCCAGAAAGAATTATTCGTAGTTATTAAACAGAAACCAACAAAAACCCCGTAACTAAGACCATTTCACTGCACAGACTCCTTGTTCTATGTTAGAGATGACAGTTAAAACTCCCCCTCCCCGAACTTTGCATTTTACAGGAGAACACTGAAGTTTCCAGCAGGGCCGAGTACTTGGGCTGGTGTGGGAAACGTCTCTGCTTTCCTAATGGGAATTATCTACTGTCTGTATCAGTAGCTGTAGAGCTCCAGCTTCCGAACTGGGATGCCTGTACGCTGGAGAACCACTGCAGTTGTTAAAGCCACCAGCTGACAACAGCTTTCAGGAGTGAATGGAACTGAGGTCTCCCAATGCCTGGAACAGCGCTAGTAAACAGGCACTTGGTGTACACTCCTTGTCCATGTTCAAAGTAAAAA
Source organism: Harpia harpyja (assembly GCF_026419915.1). Taxonomy (NCBI): domain Eukaryota; kingdom Metazoa; phylum Chordata; class Aves; order Accipitriformes; family Accipitridae; genus Harpia; species Harpia harpyja. The sequence continues at coordinate 23,403,657 of NC_068957.1, read as the reverse complement.
CACCGTTCCATATGTCTACACCAGTGTAGATTATATATGCAGTGTATATACCAATTCAGAGCTTTAATTTCACTCAGCAGGGTCTTTTCTTCCTTTGAAAGGATTTGTTTTTTTAGGCTTCCACAAACTGAACACTTGAAAACCACTGCTAGAAAGAAATACCTCATCCACTGTACGAGTCTTGCAAGTCTATTAATAAACCAGCCATTTCCATTAAAGCAACTAAAGCCTGGACTTCACAGTTTAAATTTCATTCTAACAAACAGACTTCCTACTGACAGGCAAAAACAAATGGATGAGGCCCCAGGAACTGAAAACCATGGCTTACCCCCAAGTCATCCTGCAAATGGCAGAGCTCTTCACGTAAATTTTTGAAAGTGGAAAGCACGAGTCTCAAAGATTTATCTGATGTCACTCTCATCTAGGAGGGGAAAAAGATGAAAATGTGTATTTCTGACTCATTAGTAAGCTTTGTTCACAATACACTTGACAATAGGTAGAACAGAAAACTGCTATACTGCTGAAAATAACTTTAAGGCACGTCATTCTTTGAAGTGCACACAGTTTCTACAAAGAAACGCATTTTCAGGCACTTTGTTCTGCAGATGGCACAGTTTTTAAACTACTGCCTTGTAATACAGGGTAACGTTTTTAAAATGGAATGAACAAGAGAGTAAAGAACTGCATTTGTACACCAATAAAGGGAAAAATAAATAAATGTGTTAATATTGCACAGTCATTTTTTGAGCATTTAGAGCTTTGTGACTTAACACTGATTTAAAAAAATGACTACCTTACCTGAGAAGTCACAGAGGAATAAGTTATCGTCTTTGAGATCTGGCAAAGCACGCTTTCAGCCCAAGGGCAAGAGTATTTAATTAAAATTTTTTTAAAATTTAAATAAAGGCCATACAACCAACTCCTCCCTTCAAAACGAAAAAGATTCTGAAGATTAAAGGAGTCAACTGTATGAAAAACAAAGGCAGTACTGCCCAATAGCCCAACAGTGTTCCCTTTTTTTCTTTTAATGCATGTTAACAGCTCTGTGTTGATTGATGTTAAAACACAAATTGCTGCATTTTGTGATAGTTTTCTAATATTTGAAAGAAGAAAAAAAGATTTTGAAAGAACACACCAAGTAATTCCTCAAGTTTTGACTCACCTGGAAGGGCTGAATATTCTGTGCAAAAGATGTATTTATTTTTTTTTTTTACTATCTATCTGGACAAAAGTGAAATCCTTCTGTCTTTCTCTTCCTCTGATACCTTCCCTTAACTTTATTTGTTGCTGTCAAGATCTCCGTCAATATGGTGATTAGCCCTTGTCCTATTTTTTATCCCCACTGTCGTGCTACTATGTAACTGAGGATTCAAAAATAACATTTCTAGTGTAACTAACTCACCTGTTCATTTGTTTTTTCATTAAAGTGGAATTTCAGTTTTGACTTATGATTTTGTTGGTTTTATTATTATGAAATAATATACTACAAGAGTTAATTAGAAGAAGGAATTAAGTCAAAATGGTTGAATTTAGACTAAAAACATAAGTAAATCCCCACTCAGCAATTCCTTAGTGCTAGAGGTTGCTAAATTCCAGAGGTGTCATGTACTTTCACAGTGAAATTCTCCATGCCCTTAGACCTGAGCCTCTGGGCGTACCCAGCAGAGTGTTTATCTGAGCAGTGTGACAGCTAGCTCAGAGTCATTCTCGGGTGTGAAAACATACCGTACCTAACTCTGTCCGAGAGGTCTGTAGTCGCCGAGCACACTTTGTATGTATGCTGACAAAATCTGGTTCCCCAAAAGACATTATAGCTGCATTTTTTTTAAGGATAGGTGTGAGAATGTAAAACCAGCTGGACATACAGAAAACGGGAAATACGTGTTTCAGCTCTTTCACACAGAGGTGAGCTGAACCGGCTTCCTGGGACGCCGGTTCTAACATGAGGTCATGAACTATTTCGGTGTCAATGTCCACCTTCATTGTAAAAGAAGCACAGATAATTCAAGTTGGGAGGTCGCTTTGCCCAACCCCCCTGCCTGAAGCAGGATCAGCTGTGAAGTCAGACCAGGTTGCTCGTTCACAACTTTATTCAAATGGATTTTTTTTTTTTTTTACCAGGAAGTGAATCTAAGCTGCAGCTCCCAGGTAGGATCACCTTAGCCCTACCTCGGAGAGCCCAGATCCAGACACACCTGCTGAGCAGTGCAGGTGGTTTGGGATCCTGTTCTAACATACCTACATGTCAAATGGTTCGGGAGTCGACAGTGGGATTCATGCTACAGCACTGGTTTTCATCTTTTATCAAAGGCAGAGGCCAATTCCAACTAGCTATCTTCAAAGCACTTTATAGAGGTCGAGTGTTTTTCTAAAAAACACATTGCAGAGTATTACAGTGCTGGGAAGCAACAGAATGAACAGCCATTATCAGAACCTTGCATTCGTGTCTGACTGCCTTACAGCCAAACCCACATGGCTGGCGACTGAAAAGGCAGGTCGAGATGGTGAGGTAGCTGAAGAACAAGATCAGAAGAAACACAAAAGCCTTTATAAATGGAACCAGAACAGAAATGGTTACGTTCTGTTACCAAATGTCACAAGCATGCCTCGGAACTTAGTGCTATGTTAGAGGGTTTTAACCAGAACATTTCTAAAAGTTGAGACCTAAGTAATAAGCATTCTGTGTAGTTGGCAATTGATAGCCAATTCAATATTCAGTAAAGCACCTACTATTTGCCTTTCGCTTTTGAAGTGAAGCATTAATATACAACACAAACAAATAAAAAGATGAAAGATCTGTGTTCTCCTATAATTGGTCAAAAGCCAAGATAGTTTCCAGTGAAACTGCAAGAAAGCACCAGTAAAGCTCAGTTTAAAATACAGGAGCAGTCTGTGGAACCAACTGCCACAACATGGCACTTCGAGCCACCTGTATGATTCCATACCCTTTACTCTAGAAAAAACGGAATAAGCAGAATGTGGAGTGAAGTATGTGATGTACAAAGTCCCTGGTACGCATAAGCCAACTTCCACTGTTTCAAGTTACCGTAGGCTTCCACACCCCCCCTCCACCCCACTCACATACCTGGAGGAGATAACGAATCTGCTGCTTTGTTGCCTCAGACAGTCCTTTAGGAATTAAATCTTCGATATCTTCAGTCTAAGCAAAGAAGGGAGGAAAAGGCAGACATCTTGATTAAGAATTTTGCCTGGTAGATCATAATGTGGTTTCTTCATTAATTACACAGGTCTACTATGAAAAACGCCTTTAGTACAAGGCAAATAAGAATGAAAATAGATCAAAGTGTATCCAGAAAATTTCCAAAGTCTTATATATGTGTGCCATATAAAAACTGAGATGAAGTGATATGTGAAGCATATATTCAAATCATTGAGTTTAACATTTATTTTAAAAGCAGTATTCAAAACAATCCTCTCTCAAGAAAATAACAGCTGACGCTAAGGCAGAACTCCCAGCAGTTTATGATAGGAGCAAATCTCGTGTTTTTGAACAGACTGTCAATAAACTACAAGTGACCAATGTGTCACAGGAGATACTGCCAGTGATTAAGTGGCATTGCTTCATGTAATTTAATCCTAGACAAATATTTCTGCCATCATATACACAATGCCTTTAAAGGTCACAGAGGTGCTGATGATTCTGTCCGCCCGATTCATAAAAGTGAACTTTCTGTAGACATAGGAAGTCTGTTCTGTCAGCTTACGTTCCTCTCATTTCTGCGAGAGGCAGTATTCTTCAATTCTTGCAGTGCATGGCAGCACGTGTTGCTGAACAGCAGCTTTATTGGTAAGAGAGTGAAAGGTCCTTTGTAAAAAAAGCGTAGTGAAAATACATGTACCTGTGTAAGTTCATTTTACAATGAAACCATTATTGGCACAACAGGAAAGACTTTCAAAATTTGACTCTCATACTGGAATAATGCAAATTATTAAAGTTTCCTTTCAATATTATCACGTTTGCAAATGCATGCCTAGCAGTAGGTTTCAGGCTCTGAATGTTACTAACAAGCAGGAATCGTTAACTAACAAAGACCAGCATCCTTCATTTAAACTGGCTTGGCTTAGTTTGCTTGAAAACCCACACCATTGTTAACTAGCACTACATGTCAGGGAACGGCTTGGTCAGAGCACGCCGATGCTTACCTGAGACGTAAATTCAATGTCATGGTTCCTGTAAAACAGACAAAATCCAAGGGACCGATTAACAGAAAGTTTCCTGAGGACTTTAAGAATTCATGCCCGCATTCGCAACTATAAAAAGATTATCTTTCAAATACAGAGCAAGGAAGGATCTTTTATCAGATTAAGAGCTGTTACCTTCCTTTTAAGGTGCTAGGCAACACGAGTTGTTAAATATGGCTCCATGTAGAAATATCTGAGGAGACTGGAATACTAATAGCAGTACAGTTAACACAGGCTAACTATCTCTGTTTCTTTGGGCAGTTATCCCCATTATGTTCGGTTAACCCAATTACATTCTTAATTGGCTGGGTAATGGTTTACCCAGAACTATGCTGCAATATATTGACATGCCTGAAGTGTTTACTTTGCAGTGTCAGGTTTTTTGTGATGATGCTTCAATTCCACTTTTCCCCTGCTATGGGACCACTTTTCTTCAGTGAACTTGGAAAGCACCGAACGAGACCGGGAGCGAGGGGGGAAGAATGAAGTAATGGTGATGGTGAGGGAGGGCTAAGAACATTGTGAAGACTCAGATTACTGGCTGCTGTGATTCTGCATTTCTTTTCAAAGACAATCTGTAGGGCTCTGCAGAATACATGCTTAACATTAATTTGCATGTAGATACTGAGCTTTATGCCTTATGGTGGCCATCTTTTAATCCATGACATAATACCATGACAGAACAAAGGAAATGGCAATTTGGACATTTGGGTTGTTTCACCAGGATGTAATAACAGAATTTATCATTAAATATATGTCAGAGCATGCTGTAAGTGCACTTGTTTGCTCTATGTGCAAACAAGCATAGGATACATAATTGTTACTGCATATTAGTCTAAACAAATTTGAAAAAGCATCAAATTCAATACATTTGCTTGGCTTACAGCATTTTTATGTCCTCAGTTACTCAGCAAATTAGACGAATGTGTAAAATACACAGTCAATTCTAGTTGTCAGGGAAGAAAAAATAAAAAAACAACTTGCAAACAATACTGTCCTTTCAACTGTGCAATGCCAGGATTTCTGGAATACAGAAATGATGGAACAGGTATAATGCCAATACCTTCCTCCTATCTTTTCCACATGCTGTAGTAAACAACTGTGCAAGTCGTTGGTCTTGCGGTGTAGTTCAGCAAGGAGCTCACCAAAGTAGCGGCAGTCCAGCTGGTCATTATTTTCCTGAGAGCAATTCACCTAGCAGAAAATATGCAAAATGATCATATTTGAGTTCCCTTCTTCGGGATGAAAGCTGAACATGAAAATGCTACAAGTACGATGGATTCGGTTTTGATTGCTTTTACTAATTTTGCAGTTTGTTTACACTGTTCCTTTCCCTGCTATTGAGTCTTCCTTGTCTTCTGGTTTTCAGTAAACTATAGAGAAATAAACGACTTCCTTTACAACAAGAATACGCAAAGTAGTATCTTCTACAGCAGTGTCGTCATCATCATCATGCTAATATGGAAAGTGTTGAGAATTAGGAAGTCTCATTACTATACATGCTTCCATAGCTGTAGTGGATAAACGCCTGTGGGCACCACCCAGATAAAACCAGCCGGGTGCAAGATTTCCCACTGCAAAAATGGTATTTGTATTGCCACAGTTCAAATGTTTACATATGTGAACAATAAAAGAATTTCAAGAGCAACCCAAACTGTACCTAAGTTGGTTATGGGAGTATCTGGCTATGGAAGATTCCATGGAGGTCTGACGCTGAGGTCACCAAGCATGTTTGTCTTGCCACCTACATACTGAACAGATGCATGGGGAGGGCTGCTACACTCCCTCCCCCAACAGAAATCATAGTATACACGTATAGCAAGCCTCCTGCAGCCCTTAGAAACTCCAGAACTTGCAACCTGCTGTAAAATGAAGGGCAAAGGAAGCTAGTTTTGTGCTTCCAGTTAATCTATGTCAAATACTTCTTCATCAAAATGAAATATCTTTGAAGGCCTTGTTGATCAGTTTAGGTAGAAAGCAATCCTGAATTGATGTATGTTGAGTTTATAAAATAACATATCTTTTCTCCAAAACTAGAGGCATAAGCCTTACATTACTCCATCTTTGTTGTACAACGACTGACAGATGAAACCTGACTCAATCAATGGGTAACACTCCCAGATAAAGAAAAAACCCAGACAAACCAGCAAGACTTAACACATTTAAAGGACAACAGAATGATGATCAGTCAGTACACCTAAGTGCAGGTCTATGCCAACAAAAAATAGGATACAACACCTAAAACAGCTTTTTTTTTTCTTTTTTTCTTTACAGCATGCGACAAAGTCTTGGACAGTTCTAGACAATGTCTGCAATCACAGCACACAAAGTAGTTACCTGCAACAGACACACAAACTCTGCTGTTTACTTACAACAGGTGTATGGTGCTTAATTACCCTACTGCGAGTTTGAACAAAAAGTTTTGAAATGGGAGATTAGCAATTTTACGTATCTGTAAAGTTTTGTTCTCTGCATACAAAACAAAAATACACTGTGAATAGTAAAACATTCAGCAAATGATTCTTACCGGTTCACAGGTTTGAACTGTTACCCTCCTCACTGTATTTCCTCCACAGTCATCGCTCACAGAGACTGGAATTATTTCACAAGGGTTACTGGTCTGTGTCTGTTGGCACTGGTGAGTGACTTGTGACTGCTCAGAGTGCTGGAAGGGCTGGGCAACATGGCACTGATCGGCTTGCTGGGGAATCTGACACTGGTGCGAAAACTGATACTGCTTCTCCTAGAAACAAGAATGGATTTTTTTTAAGCTGCTGGACACATCTTAATGAGATGGAAGCTTAATATGACTATATAAATGAATGAAATGCGTTTTTGCATGGAATGACTGATGACAGTTTCAGATATTTTAATAATCCTAATAAAATGGCTTTTTTTCCCTAATTGGACATGAGTTTGCCTCACACTTTCACCAACTCCTCAAATTTTAGTAGCTACAAATGAAAAGCACAGGAGAGACACCTTTCCCCGAGTTTTATGTTTCATTATGATGTTACTCTTAACATACTCAGGCAATGGGGACCTCCATTATTTAATTTAACACACATGCATATCCTATTTCATTAAGTAGAGATTAAAAAAGAGCTCCAGTTGAACTACTTACTGAGTTTTTGTTACGTCAGGAAAAAATTAGTATAGGGAATGGCTGAAGACATTTTCCTCTATAAATACGTTCAGCAATTCCAGATTCAGAGTGTACAATACATAAGGGACACATGCGTCTTGTTTTTGTAATTTGGGAAAAGTGCTGTTTACAAAACCACCCACCAAAACAATAAACTAGAAACTAGTTTATGTTCCAGTCAAAACACTGCAATTTACCGATTTCAGCAAACTTCATTGTTTGTCTAGATCATGGCTTTTACAAGTTTACTTCAAAAATTACTTGTTTTGTATTCTACGTAGAAGTATATAAATGTCAATCATCAGGTAATTTTGACTTAAAACTCACAATGCAGTTACATTTTAAAGGTTGAACCAACATCTAATTCTGCACCAACATCAGACCACAGAGACTACATTACATCCACGTTACACAGTGGCACAAGAGGAGCAGAGTGAGGACGCAATACCGACATTCTACCGGTCTCAGGAGGTTTTACATCAGGTTTTGAAAGGGCTACACACCCATTAGCAGCCGTAGCACACTGGGTGCACTCTTTCAACACGTTTTAATTTCACCTGAAAGAAACCTAGTATGCATGGTCCAAGACCGTGGTGCAATGTAAACCAAGGAGTGATATGTGGTGGGAGACTGGGAAATTTTCTTCAAAACTACACTCGTGATTTGACTTAAATCTACATACACCCTGGGTAACAAAAAACAGAAGTAGAAATATGGTTTCCAGGACTAGACTCCACACTTTTTACATTATTTTCTTTGTACACCATCTGTGGAAATAAAGAAGCTATTATTCATAATTATCTCTACTTTTCTCCCCTTTCCACTTCAGAGAATGGTATCACACCTGATTTATCTATCTAAAATCCAGAATGGCATGAAAACCTCAGTTTTAAAAAACAAAACAAAAAACAGGTAAGACAAATCACTCTGAAATACCCTTCATTTCAAATTTTTTCCTGTTGAAAACAACAGTGTTTCAGAGCAATAAAAAAGGAATAATATTTTTGCTATTGACAAAACACCAATTCTAATATGAAATTTCAGATAGCTTTGCCAAATATATTTTTTCAAGAATGGGTTAAAAAAAAAGTCTTTTCAGTTCATTTTTTGTAAAAATTTATATTGGTCATTCTGTTGTGGAGCTACTGCAAGACACTAATTCTCAGTCAATGTTCAGATAAAGACTGACAGTGCTAGAGATACAACAGCAGTTTTCATTGTTAGTGTGAAATAATAAATTCTTAGTAAAAATACAGCAGATGTTCCAACTTCTGTTCTCCTTACATGCAGAAATTGTTTCCTTTACTTTGAGAATGTATCCTATACCTCAACAAGGCAATTCTCAGGTTGGCAGTAGTTCCCAACAACAACAACAACAAAAACCACCCAGAAACATTACTTTTCTGCTACCACCTCCATTTTCTTTTGCAATAGGTTATATAAACAACCAACTTACTTGGTGGGGATTTAATAGCTCATATTTTCTTATTGTCTTTTCATAGATGACATTACTTCCAGGACAGAAATTCCCCCCTCTAAGAAATGGGGATAACGGCTCCTGTAAAACATTTTAATAAAAACATTCATAAATGCTGTCAAACAGCAAATTCAGAATTAGTGTAATTTTGACTAAAAAATGATACAGGTTTTTTGTAATTTGAAGACATATATACTTCGAGATCGTTCTTTTAAGATATGTATATTTCAGTTTATGTCCATTTGGAAACAAAGTGACTGTGCTTCCACCTAGACAATATTTGAAATAAACACAGTAGAAACAGAAATTAATCTCCGCTAGCAGTACTACTGAAGCATATTAATAGAGACTTAACTGCTGAGAGTTGGGAAGCCTGACTGGTGATTTTATAGCATTTTCAATCCTGAACAATTTCACCTCTCGCCATCAGAGGTATGGGCCATGGGATTTCAAAATATTTAGCATACTCCAATGGAAGTGGCTGAGCACTTCACCGAATCAGGATAATTAAGGGAGGAAGAGTTACACAAGCAGAACTCCAGCACTAAACAGTTTTCCTACCTGATCAGGATTCTCGATAATAATCCTTCGAACAGTGCCCTGCCAAGGAAGAAAATAAGCAAAGATTCAGTGATTACTGCACTTTAATCTCTAAAACATTTTATGCTCAGAGCTTAGGCTTACGTGGATTCCCAAAGTAATCTGAATATGGTCATCAGCTATAAACATATTTCTAAGTGATTTCGCCCAGTGGATCTCAATGTTTTAGAGCCAGGGCCTTTCCACCCCAAAGGAAATAACCTATGTACAGCGTGGCAGTACGCAATCTGCTACTCTCAGTCTTAAGTTTGTTTTTTCTCAATCACCTCTTCGCAGGCCTGAGGGAATTAGTCCTTATTTTCTGTAAGTGCCAACAGAATAGGATACAAATCAAAGCCGACACACTGAACTAGGTCTTCAAGGATCCCGTGTCCCCTTTCCACAGACACCGTCTTTTATTTACAGTCATTCATGTTACATATGAAAGTCAGCTGGTGTAAATGGATGTACATCTTCAACGCTTTTTGTTTCACCAAGGGAAGAAAATTTGTATTTTGCTCAAACACCGAAATGGAAGGGTAGAGGAACTGCCAACAAACCACTTCGGGTCACTATCCAATGCACCAAGCAGTGGCAATTGTTTCAAAAAGTGGTCACAAAACTCTGTAATTGACACCTATGAAAAAAGATGCCCACATGGAACATTTGCACATTCTTGAAGGAAAAATGAAATATGCCTTTTTAAATTACAGAAATCTGTGAGTGACAGCAGTTTTCTTTGTTTTCAAATAGATTTTTTCACTGTTTTTCCCAGCACTGTCTACAAGCAATTGCGGACATTGTCTTCCATTTTGTGGACCACCACCAGTTACAACAAATCATACGCATTGCTTGAAGTCTCCACATCCAGTTCTTTACCCAAGTAAGGAAAATTCCCACTGAATCTTATCTAAGGATTGGGCAGTTTGTTCATTTACAGCATACTATTTATTCTTCCTCACAGTACAAACTTCCAATTTTCGTAATAAATCATTTTTTCCCTTAACCCGTGGGCAGTGCTTGGGAAGTTTATATTGCTGCAGTTCAGTCTTGGAGACATTCTTCATTGGGTAAGAGCAGCTCTGAAGTAGGTCAGATTTCCAGTTGTGAACTGTTGCATAAGTTTAGGAAGCCTGAAGCAGTTTTCCAAATCTCCCAAGAGTGAATCATAACAGCACCAGGAAAGAGAAATCAAAGTAGAAAAGAAACTGTTTTCGCAGCAATCATAGTAATTAAGAAATCTCAAAATTGTAATTGCTGCAGAAAACTTAGAAAGCTGCTTACTCCTCCTCCCACATGCCATGTACTTGAGGTAGGTCCGTCAAGGAAGGGAACCCACCGACGCCAATAGAACTCTCTGTATTGGGACATGAAAAGAGACAGTACGGAGGTCTAGAACACACAGCCCAATTCCTACATCACTCTTGACACCTACAGAATTTCAACTAAAAAGTAAAATACTTAAAAAATGAATGCCCACTGGTACTTCCTTCACACCAGTTTCACAGCAGGCATACCCCTGACTCCCAGTACCTCCTCTGAGCCAGGCAAGGCAGCTCCGAGCTTCGCACCACTGGCTCTGTCCGTCGACAATACGAGTACCGTGGGAGGGCAGTAACTGTTCTTATTCAGAGTTGACTACCATCGTATGGCACATGACAACAAGGTAAGCACTGCGCATGAAATTATAAGACACATTTTCAATTTACTGAAAAGTTGGACAAATCTGCCTGAACTAAATCATGCTGCCACAGGGCTTTGGAATACGTAACTCACACTCTCTGGTTTAGAGGGGATAACGTGTAAAATTATTTTATCTAGTTACCTATGTGTTCTCAGAGGAATACATTCAGAACTGAGAAGACTAGAGCATTTTAAGTTGAAATATAATATACTTTTATAATATTCAAAAAGACGGTCTAATCATATGTGGAACATCATACAGAACCTACGAACGTTTTGCTTGGATGAAATTATGCTTATTTTTAAGATACCCAAACTCTTTCATTTCCAAAGAACTTTGATGCAGATACATTTCCCTTGCTCCTTTACAGACAGCGATTTGCCTGCCCTTCCTCCCATACCAGCCGAGCAGGCTGGACCTGCACAGGCTGGAGGGAACCGAGAAGCCAGAAACCCTGCGACTCTGTGCCAGCCTGAACTACCCACACGCGGTTCCTTGCTCTGCACAAGGAGATGCCCTCTCCAAGGCCTCTGGAGCCGTGCTGCAGGAGGTACTGCTGCGATGGCAGATGACCTCGGGCTATTTCCATTTTTCCATCATTCCCAAGGGGCATAGCTCAGGCTACTCTCCAATTTCCTACAATGCTTTGGAGAGGCAACATTTTGTAACTGGGAGAAGGAAGGGGAGGGTGGGATTCTAACGGGGAGGGCCCAGTGCTGTTGTGGATTTCAGTGGCACAACTGGGCTTGGGATTTGTAGCGACTTGATGAGTCATTCTGGGTCTACGTTTATAAAGATAATTTCAAAAGGTATATGCTAACCTTTGAAAATGATTTCTGCTAGTCTTGAAGGTTTTTAAGTAAGATTTTTAAATTTTAAAATAAAGCATTAGATAGATTTATCCAGTCATCATGTGCAAATCTTAGGCAAAAACAATCAGTACAGTACCTTTTATTTCAACAAGTTTCCCTTTTCTTCAGACAAACCAGTGATTAAGGTGAGAACTTCATCTATGTCAAAACCTTTTCTCCATACCATATTGTCTTGTTAATTACAAGCAATCCAGTCATCTAATCAGAATTTATGAGTTGCATTTGGCAGCTGAAATATGGAAATGGCAGGCTACATTTGAGGGCTGTTTCAAACAATACAGGCAAATCTTACAAGCTGGTTAATATTATACCATTTTCACAACGGGAGGCGAGAGCCCTAAGCACTTCGCAGAACCGAGCCCAGCTGTGAAAAGATCTCACTCACAGTATTTCTCACGTGGATAGACAACTCCTACAAACACTTTCAGAATTCTTCCTGCTGCACTGACAGCAGACATCTTGTCTGTGCCATTTCATATATTATTTTTTCATCACCATGGTGAAAGGGTTCATACATGTAAACCATACTGGAAAAGAATTTATTCTAAACAACATTATTCATTTAGATCAAGCAGATGAGAGCAAAACTTGCCATGAATTACTCCAGATGAAGCTTGCCATGGCTGGGAGTAGCATTTGGCTTCTACATCAAGGATAAAAAAAACATTAGACCAAAAAAGTAAAGAAAACTGAATCCTGAACTACAAAAAATACAATCACATGTACTCTATGCACCCACCAGTTTCAAATTTTCCCTCCCTCTAGCTTATTAAAAATGTGCATAAACACAACAGAACACACCTACCATGTGACATAATAAGACAGCGTATCAACAGTGACATAGACATTTGTTATCATCGATCTACAAAGCTCTGCAGAAGTAAATTAAATATTACTCAAAGATAGCCCTTTGCCTTGACAACACTAAGAAGCTTGAACTACATACAGCTCTAGGCTGCCATTAACTGAAAATTCTAGTGTTAAGTTAAAACATCTATGTGACTTAGGTATCATTACATTATTCAGTTTATGCAGCTATATGTGACCTGCTCAAAGGGCAACTGAATCAACTCTTTTGGAAACTCCCTACACTCTTCCCAGCACTTCTTTCTGACAACTCCCATTCAGCCCCAAGTATGCAACTTCTGTCCACTCCCAGCTGACTTCCCTATTTGTTAGTGTTTTCTTCTTTAATAACTTCCTAATAATCTTTATTAAGCACCTTCCCTCTCCACCATTAACACTGCAACCCACACAAAGCCCGATTTGAACTACACCCTCTTTTGTCTTTAAAGTCTAATCCAGCAAAACACTTCAGCAAAAAATTATTTTTCATCAGCATGACTTAATGAATTCAGTGACTAAAACAGATGTTGAAAATTAAACATACTTCGTAGAGCAGAGACAGCATTTGAGTCTGTAATCAAACTGTTCACATACTTATCTGAGTAGAGGAAGCCTGGGACTGCACAGTATTTATTCTAATGAATATTTAATTAATTGAATGCAATTCAGACTATCATCTAGCCTAGTTGAGCAGATCACTTATCTGGGAGGTGAGAGACCAGTGTTTACACTCCTGCCCCACATCTTGCAAAAGAGGGATTAACAGCTTTGATGCAGCGGGAATCTGTCTGTCCTATCCAAGTCATATAAAGCTGTTAGTGAAGCCGCTCACTTTCCAGAATTTACAGAAGCCATCTGCAGAGGAAGGCAGCCCTTAGACTACGCAAATATGGCTTCGAAAGGAAATTAGATTTTGTATTGGTCTTAATCCCTATTCTTTTTCATAGTTAAATATTTTTATACCACAAGAAAAAAAATTAAGTAAGAGTTCAGCTTGAAACAAATATATGTTGCCATATCGCATATAGCGTACCAATCCTACTTCTATTGATATTAACGACAATCTGATTTATCAGAGAAAAAATTGTTTAAGAATAAATTCTGATCTCCTTTTCTGCTTTTATAGTCAAAGCTGTTCTTAAGTGATTGGTTTCTAGTTTTGTTTTTAAGATTTAACTAAGATATCAATTGCATACGTTAAAATCATATTAAATTCCATCAATACCTTCAAGCCGTTCCCTGAATATACACACAGTAGCAAACCTGCTAAACTACATTGTGAAGACTTAAAGCAAAGCTAAATGAACTCCGTTTCTTTGTCCGCTTAGTTGCATACGTTATTAGAGCATCATCGATTCAGAGAGAACTATTAAGCACCCACACCTTTGTATTATATTTACACGAGTAGTAAGCAGAGAAGTGGTTCTGCCTACGTCCCATCAGTGGGAACGGGAGCACCCAGCCTGCAGAAGCAGCAGCACGGGGCTCCTGCTCCGGCTGGATTTTTATGGTCCATTGACAAAATGAGCAAAAATATTGCAACAGAATAAGGTATTTAGAAGTTCAAGTTTCAAAAAACAAACAAAACACAAAAGCAAACTGGACTTGCCAAACAGGAAACAAACTGACTGATCCATTCAAAATCGAATGAAAAAGAAAAAAGTAAAGGGAAATTCATTTTAAGAGTTCTCGATTCAAACGGGTTACCGAGGTGCGAAGCCCTCCTCTCTCGCCTGAGACAGGAGCTACTTCGGTAGCTGCCCACTTCACAGCTGAGCCCCTTCCTGCACCGCACCATGAGCCCGGCTCGGCCCGGCCGGGCCCGGCGGGGAGGGCTGCCCGCCCGCCCGCCCTCCCGCGGGCTCGTAACCCCCCACCACTACAAGCTGAGCGGGTCTGGGGTACACACGCCGCCAAAGCAGAAGCCCCGCTGGGGTTTGAAGACGACCCGTTCCGCTCCCGGGGGTCGCGGGAGCTCGCAGGGAGCGGCCGGGCCGGGCCGGTCCCCTCAGGGCAGCAGCGGGGCGGAGAGCGGCCCGAGGCCGGCCCTCCCCGCCACAGCCCCCCGCTCCGGCGACCCCTCCGCCGGGACGGAAGAGCCGTGGGTTTCCCCCCCCCCAAGACGGGTGTTTTGTGGAAGGGCTGAGTGTTTTTCAAGGCGGTCAGGCGCACGGACGGGTCTCCCCGCTCAGCGTGAGGTAAACCGACTCTTTCAAAGGAAAACCCCCGGCACACACGCGGGGCGGGCGCCGAAGGGCTCGGCCGGGCTCACCCCGCGGCAGGCCGCGGCCCGGGGCTCTCCTTCCCCGCCCCGACCCTCTCTCCGCCGGGCAGCACACCCGCGGGAGACCCGCGGCCTCCCCGCCCCGCCGTGCCCGGCGGCCCAAGGGCGTCTGGCTCACGGCCCGGCGCCGCCTTTGCACCCGGGGCGGCCTTTGCCCTCGACGCCGCCTCAGCGCGGGCGGCAGCGGGAAGAGCCGCGGGCCGGCGGGGCGCGGAGGTGGGCCGGCGGCGGCGCAGAGCCGGGGAGAGGGGGAAAGCCGCGGCCGCGGGAGAGAGGGCGAGGGCGGGCAGGAGACCCGGCGGCGGCGCCCGCCGTACCTGTTGCGGCGGGTCGCAGCCGGAGATGACTTGCTGGCAGCCGTGCGAGCATTCCAGCGGCGAGGCCGCCCGGGAGGAGCAGGACGTGCTCACCCGCCGGCAGCCGGGGCCGTAGGTCCGCACCCGGTCGTACGCCACGCTGCTTTCCTGCTGGTGGTGGGCCGCGGGCTCGAAGCACGGCGGGGGCCGCGGCGGCTCAGGGCAGGGCGGCGGATCCCGGCACGGCGGCGGCGGCGGGGGCTCCGGGCAGGGCGGCGGCTCCCGGCAGGGCAGGGGCCGGGGCAGCGGCTCCGGCTCCCAGCAGGGCAGCGGCCGGGGCAGCGGCTCCGGGCAGGACGGGGTCCGCCGGCCGGCGGGGAGCGTGCTGTAGTGCTGCTGGCGGCGGTAGTAGTGGTGCTGCTGTTGGAGGTGCGGGGGCAGCGTGAGGGGCTGCAGCTGCTGCTGGCCCCCGTACATGCCGGCCGGGGCCCGCTGGCTCCAGAGGGAGCGGGGCGGCAAATGCAGAAAGGAGCCGGGGCAGGACGGCGATTAGTACCTGCGAGAGAGCCGCGCCTAGGGCGGGACACACCTTCGGGTGGCGGGCAGAGCCCCGCGGCCGCCTCCCCCTCTCCGGGCGGGCGGCCAGCCGGCGGCGGGCCCGCCGCTACCAGCGCGCAGGGCCGGCCCGGGAGCGGAGCGGAGCCGGGGGGAGCCGCCTCTCGCCCCTCCGTCGGCGGGAGGGCGCAGCAGGGGCGCAACATGGCGGCCCGGACCCCGGGCGGGGGGTGGCAGACGGCCCGGGCGTGCTTTGCAGCAGATTCACCTTCCTCTCTCGCCTTCGGGTCCTGCCCGGCGAAGGACTTCCAGGAGCGGATACCGCCCTGGGTTCCGGGCTGCTGGTACAGCACCGTCATGCAATCTCGCTGATGGAAAAAGTAGAGAAAAATACGGCAGAATAAAGCCCTTTGTTATTAGCCTATTTACAGCCTGTGTAGGGGGAGCGTACATACATAGTTATCTGCTGCTCAGTTAAGTGACTCAATGCTTTTCGCAGGAGGTTATGAACTTTCCCGCAGAGCACTTCGCATCTGCAAGGAGCCGTCGCCTTCTCCCCCATGCAGCAAACTCTGCCTGTAGCAGCGGTTGTCTGGGAAATGAGTATGTTTTCTAAATGCGTGCATTCCTGCGTCTGCGTCGCAGAGGACAGGCTGCCTTAGGTAACTGGATTGATCGTTACAGGTGGACTACAACGCGGCACTTATCCAGAAAGGATGGAGTTAGTTACTTATTCAAAAATCTCACTCCGTAGAGAAGAATGTGAACTCCAGTTAGTTTCTCAATCCAGTGTATTTTCGTTTGGGTTCCTTTGGCTGCATCAGGCAAGCCCTAACTGAGAACTTAACTTTGTTCTGCAAGGTAATGTAGCAATAACATAATTGTAGAATCTTGTGTAATAAATATTATCCTTAATAATAAACCTCACATTCTTAATTTTGTCAATTTGTTTCCCCTACATGCTTGCTATGCTTTAAGGTCGCACAGTACAGTCACACAGAACAAAAATTAGTTTCTATAGTACCTATTACGGCAAAACATCTTTGATGTTATGGAGCAATACCAGCTGTGTTATTCTACATGGCGTTACATTGGCCATTCACTGAAAGCTCTGTCTCAGAAATTAAAAGTGTGCTCACAAAATCAGCTCAACAGGCGGCTGGGAAGCTATGAATTTTAGGATGACGTCCTACAACAATTCAGTATTTTAAGGTACTGTGACATCTGGAGACACATTCATCAAACATTAAAAGTTTCACTTTTCCTTCAGGCGTGAAACCAAAACAGACATCTAGTTTACATATGAGTGTCTATAAAAAGCATTTGAGGTAAGTTCTAACCCACTGGTTTCAAAAAGGAACTATATGCAAAGAAAACCTATGTTCTCTTAAAACCTCATTCTTGGTTCACCAGCTTGGAAAAGCTATTGGCAGCTTCTCACAAAACAATTTAAAAAAGACCCATCTCTTGGAAAGCAACAAAATATAGTTAACAACAGCCCAGTCTCCATTTTACACAAACCATAAGAAATGGTTTTATGATTCAGTAGGAAGCTACAGAAACTACAATAATACTCCTCAGGGGAAAAAAAGTGCTGTAATGTAAAATGTGGAAAACACTGTTGGTTAGCCAGCTCAAGAATCTTAGTGTGCAGTATACTGCCCTGTTTTAATAAAGAGTGTCTTGGAAATTTCTTACAAGGGTCAGCAGAAAGCAAGCCCTAAGTCATCCTATTGTAATGGAAATACAAAATAACTTCCGGAAAACTCTGTACATGTGGTGAGGATTATTGGAGTCATAAATAATAACAGTAAGTAATATATGCATGGTGATCTGTACCAGTTAATGAAAAGAGCCTCAAACAAAGCATTTGAATTTTAATGTGACCAAAGTTTTATATACATCTAAAACCAAGAATGATACTTCATTCTGTATCTTAAAGGGTGTTGTTACCTGTTCAGTGTGAGTTCTTGCTGTGACAGCTGTGGCTAGGAGGAATAACACTGTATTTTGATATAAAAAAGGAGAGAAAAATACTCACTTGGGAAGACCACTACAAGATACCTTGTATTCTGATGTCTACACCTAAATTATTTCAATTATTTGTCATACAGGGTCAGGAAACTGTCTGAAAGGGTTGAGGAAAACAGGGTTAAGAAACTGGCAAACTGGCAGGCAGCTGCACCCCATAAGCAACTTGATGAGGCAGAGATAAAAATCTGCTTTCAGCTGAAAGGAAGGCTTTAGAGATTGAAGGGGAAGTCAGAACCAGCTGGTAAGCTGAGGCTTCTGTTTTCTGATCCTCCCTTTGAAGGGAGAGCCCTAATGCACTTGATGTTCGGTGGAAAGTGCCTGTCTGCGGACACGGACCCAGATAGCCCAGTGCAGCCACTTTGTTCCTATTAACCTCTTAACCCTGGGCTACCTGGATCAGACTGCACTGATAGTGGGACAACACCCGGCAGGGAAAGGAATCTAAGCAAGAAGGTATCTCTCTCCTCATTCCAAATAGCTGGGACAACCTGGCTACAGAGCTCTGCTCTTGTTTAACCAACAAAAGCGTAATGCCATTAATTGCCTATAAAGGTGAAGCAAGGTATTTTCAGACAAGACAGCAAGTGTCTAGAACTTGCTGTTTAAATCACAGGTAGATCATTGTCTTTTAAAAAGATGAGATCTGTTAAATCAGAAGTGTGTTGATAGCAAAAATTACTTGGTGATGGTCATAGCCTATTTTATGCAGGTCAGGCATGATCTTGCGTTTTGTGAAACTGCTTGTATAAGCAGACTGCACTTCCTGATCTGAGTGTCTTTTAACCCAAAGCTTTTGCTTCTCAACTGCCTTTTTGCCCTTAATTCTGTATGGCTATGGATGTAACATTTGTCATTAGGCAGAATACAGAGTAATACTTTACTGGAAGTACAGAGGCAGAATGAGTTGGACAGAAGAAAGAAATCAGACTTTGTTTATAATAAGCATGTATAAGGATGGAGAAGTGACTGGTCAGGGGGAGGGGGGAGAATGTAAATGCTTTAAGCAGTGAAGTTAAATCTACTCTTTTACAAACACAGGTGGCAGCCTGACACCTGGGAAAACAGAAAATCTGATCTTTGACTACAAAGCTGGTACAATGTGTAATAAAACAGCATTTACCTGTTCTAGAGTATCTTTTGTCCTCTAATTCCTCTTTCCTTCATTAAACAACTACAGATGCTCTGCATACAGAAACCTCTGGAACATCAGGATCTCCCATCTCCTGCTTGAACCCCCTGATACATAGGTGCATTTGTGCGTATGTATCATGCCAACACACTGGGGTAGAGGAGGTTATAGAAGAGCCACTACGAGATGAGTGGGGAAGGGGAAACAACGGATGAGTATTGAGCAGAGGTCTGACTGGGGAAAACCTAGCTCATGTAGAGGGAGTATTGGCTTTGTGGCACCTGGAGCCCCATCTGCCGCATTTCCACAGCAATTTTGGGATAGAGAATACTGAGAGAAAGGGTGACAGGTTGCTCTTTGTACTGCCTGATCCTTTGCCCTTCTGGTTCATGGCTCTGCAATCACAACACACTCTATTTCCCACAAGAAAAAAAAAAAAAAGGCAGCTCTTAGGAAATACCTTGATATTGTTTTAGGACAGCACTAGTTGGCTATTTATATTCTAATTAAGAACAACTATACCAGTTCAGATCAAGATGCCATCTCAGTCTCAAGCAGTAGCGGATGCAGATGCTAAAGAACCATCAGTATATTCCAAGAAGTGTTTGAAGAGGACAAGCCAGCTTGACACTTCTCTCTCAATACTTTCCTACTCACCAACGATTTTCAGCTCAGGGTATTTCATAAGCACAATGTGCATTCTTCTCATCAGTAACCTCCAATCTCATATACATGGACTTGCTCAGTACACCCCTTGAATTCATACTTCTTGCACCCACAAAGTCCTCTGGAACTTCAGCAGATCTGCTACTGCTGCATGAAGAACCCCCTTCTGATTCTTACTCCCAGTTCAGCAGCCCCTAGTTCTTCAGTACAACTTTTATCATTCCTCCGTTAAGCCCTCTCTCTTCCAGGCTAGAAAAACAACAGCTCTATTCAATCTTCTTCACAGAGATGTTGTTCCATATAATGGGTGATTAATGCCATTTTCTTGACCCTTTTCCAGTTCTAATAGATCATTGCACAGTATTCCAGACATGGAAAAATCATGGCTTTATACAATGGTGCAATTATGTTTACTTTTTGTTCTCTGTTATTCTCCTCATAGCTTCTAATGTTTGATTGGCTTTTTTTGACTGCCACTAAGCTGAAGTTTTCTTGGAGTCACCTGTCATGACCACAGGGTCTTGCACTAGAGCAGTAATAGGCTGCTCAGAGCCCACCATTTCGTATGTTCCACATAGGCATTACTGTATAGTCACCCACAGTGACTTTTTATCTGCTGTATTATTTATTTTATTTAGAAATGTATTCTAACAAGGTATCTTGCAATGCATAGCTAGCAAGATTGGATCTGAAATGCTTCTTATGTGATTTCAGAAATTTAATTCTCTTTATACGTTAAGAGTGTTTCAGTGGTAAGAAAAATTCAGCAAGCAGAAAGGGTTAAACAGAGTTCGGGATATGTTTTAAAGACTATCATTTGCTGTGCTGGCATTAACTAACGATCAGACTATAAAGTGACTTGCATGTTTGAAGGAAAACTCTCTTATCCCATTAATATGTTCCTTGTAATAAATTGTGATATCAGTTGAAGTTTATACACTTCAAAAAGAAACGGAAATCCTTGGAATATACCAAAAAATGTAGACTTAAAAATTGCACCTAATGATTAATAGCTAGGATGATTTATAATCTAAAATTGTCAAGGAACATGCAAATACACTCCTCCTACTTTTGCTATACGAGCAGAGGGGAAAATAATCTTTGTATTATAGTATAACAGTACACGGAGTGACAAAACTGAATAAAATTACTTTGTTTATAAGGACACTGGTTTTGTGATGGCTGTCAGTATCTTCAACAACTCAAAAGATTATATTTTATTCTATAAAGTGAAATATTACAGTACTGTACTTACCCCTTAAGCAGAAGTCACTCTTTTGTTCTAACCATTTTCCTGTTTGAATTGCTGAGGTTATTTAACAGTCAGTTTACTTTGTTGCAGATAATTAATACTATGCATGAGATGATTGGTGATCAAACAAAAAAAGCCAACACGTTGAGCAACTTTTCTCCTATCCATTAAAGACCTTATTCAGCATGCTAAAGAGCGAATGCCTCATTGTAATGAAACACTACCAGCCATCAATTACCAAATACCAACCACAAAAAATATAACATTGTATGCTAAATACAGAATTTTATCCAACAATAAGGCTTAGTACAAAATAAGTAGGAAAAGATTATGCTAAACTTTCCTCTCTCCATCATACTGCAAAAGTCCTCTGAGTGCCTTTCAGTGATATCTATATTACACTGCCAGTTCTAATTTACAGTTCAGTGATGCTCTAAGAAAACTGATAAAGGAAAAGGGCCTGCAGTCATGTGGAACATAGTAAGGAACAGCTGATCTGTGGAGCTTGATACTTCTAACTTTCACGCCAAGGAAAGATATGACCAAAGAGCAGGAAACGAGTTCAATTCCAAAGCAACAATTTGCATTTCCCTCTCCTGGACAGACTGCCTAAGGAACAATCCTCTTTATTAAAGGAGATAAAGGAGCTGCGATTGTGACATACTTTAAAATAAATGTTGGTACCTTGTATTTTTAGGGAGAACAAAACAGGTGTTTATTAATCTTTGCTTTTACTTGTACATGATTGTGTCATAGAAACAGCTGGTCTGTCTTTAAAGAATATCTGCAAATAACACAGAAAAGTGTTTAGAATTTGTCTAAAAATTTAAAAACTGTACAAAACTACTAAAAGCAAGGGCATAAGTTCTTAAGATCTGTAAATAAAATCTGCTGTAGCCTGTATAGACTCTTTTTCCACCCAGTAACCTGTCAAGAGGAAAGAATGGTTTCAGATACACTTAATTTCAGATGCATTATTATCTCCACATTATTCAACTGCTATGAAATTTCTATGGCCAAGTATTAAGAATGATAGGAATTTAAAATAACAAGTGTAATCAACAGACAGTTCTTTGGTCAATGTATGTCATAGCTATACATATATTAGAAAAAAATATCTAAATAGCTCAGGCAATCTGGTCACAGAAACTGGAATAGAGGCTTCATGCTACTGTGGCCACACTGTTCTAGTATCCAAACAGGCTAACTGAAATATGTTTTCTCCACATTGTGACCCATATATTTTCTCTTTTATACCATATTATTGGGCTAAATATATTTAAACAGTTATAAGCATATATCCTTCTGTCATGAAATTTAGGGTTTTTTTCCCCATAGTTCCTCTCCCTTGGAGTGACCTAAATTTTGCTGTATTCCTCTAATTTATACCTGAAATTTCAACTGTTTCTGTAAGGACAGAGTTTATGCTGTTTTGTCTTTTATGTGACATGAAAGATTTTCCAGGTTACGGATGCATTTAGCAAGCTTTTGGTTTTGCTTAAGTAAAACATTGTGCAGATTTTCATTTAGAAAGATGATTCAATTTGAGCCCTTAAATTAGGACTTTCTCTTTTGACAAAGCTTACATTTCTAATTTGTCTCTTACTGGTCAGGTAGAAAGTAAGAAACCAACTTGATAGGTTTTGGTTTTTTTTTTTCCATAGATCTGTAGGTGCTTCTCTTGGATTTCAGAAACAGAGCTCATGACAATCCTCCCACATCTGTTTCATCAGCTGATTAAAATGTAGATCTCCTACAAGGTAACACATTTTTGGATGATGGGCGTTACTCTAACCAACTCATTATTAAGAGAACAACTTTATGCACGATCAGCAACTTGGCAGTGTAAACAACATGAAACAGTTCTTTTAAATAGGACTTGATTTTTTGTTTATGAGAGCTTTCATTTACTGGAAGGCTTTTTGGCTTTTATAACCCATTTAAGCATACAAGGTTTCGTTATCTTTTAAAACCTTTTTGCAGTAAAGACTGTTTATCTGGCACAAGAAAGAATTCAGATAGGAGCCTTATGTAAAGCAATGAATATTTGGTTTTCTGATTGTGTTGTATCATTTGTGGTGTGTACTGGAATACATTGAAGGGCAACATTTCTTTCTTTCTTTTTTAAGCCCACAGGACACCTGACAAGTTTTAACTTACCCTTATTCTTCAAAAACTAAGACTCTTTTGCTGATAGGGACTGAGTGTGCTGTTATGCTTAGTTTTTTATTTACATTTAAAGTTGGAAAAAAGTCAAAATCAAAACATTTCAGTGAAATTGTATTTTAATTTTAATTTCAAAATTAGAAATATTGCATTTTAAAAACACAACTGCTGGGCTTGAGGAAGGCATTTTTATTTTCACCCAGTTCCACTAACTGTCTATGCTCAGACTTGCTTTACTCGTGCCCACTGGAAACATAGCAGCTGGCCAATCTGGTTTGCCCCTCTACCCGAACTAGAATACAAGAATTAGTTGTGCCAAGGTAAAGCTAATACCATACTACGCTGCTAGTAAAACCAGTAACTGCCCCGAGCCAGTAAAATGTACCCAGTGCTAGAAATGGGCTTTAGGAAGCACAAACATTCATCCTGCAACTTTTTTACTTCAGTATCTCACCCTTATTTAGGTACAGTGTAAGTCTGTGAAAATGAAAGAGGAACAATTAGTGATCCGTGCATCAGTGATGTGCATCAGCCAAGTGAACAGAGCGTTCCTGACAGAAAAAGGAGGGGCTCGGTCATCCTGTGCTACCAGCTAGCAGAGTTGGTTTTACTTCTAGTTCTCCAAGAGGAGTACTAGCTTCGGAATTTGAAACATCACACTGGGCTGTCAAACTTCTTTGATTTTAACAACATTTCAGGAATCGTGTAGCTACACGGTAGGGTAACATACAACTCACCATTTTGGTAAGTATTGTAACTCTGAAAGCATTCAGAAGTGCTCAGAAATGTAGCACTCGGAAAGCATTTTCTAGTTTTAACCTCTCAATATGATTACTCTTTCCTCAACTTCTGTAAATTTCCTTCTGGGTCAGAGACTCAAAGAGGTCATACAAAATTATGAAGATTTTAATTCTGTAAGTGCAATCCCCCCCATATACTTTCTCCTAGACAACCACATTCAGTTGGGTTGTAAATGATGTTTTAAAACAACCTATCACGATATGGAGGATTACTCTTTTATTATGAATAATGTTATATGTTGCACCTTCCTCCAAGGTAGGTCTTTATACACACGTATTCTATATAAGGCTAGATTCAGAGTAAGAACAAAGTCCATTGAGCACTGAGACATTAAAGAGCCTTGGCTTTCACTAACTGCCTTCTGTTTCCTCATTTAAAGAAGCTTAACAAATTAGTCGTTTCCTATCATGTCTGGATATTGGTTATTCTACGCAAGCAGCACTCTGAGGAGGTTCCCTGTTGTGGGAATACTGATGATTGATCTAGGTATATGAGTTTACATGTGTGCAATACCAAAAAATCATGCTGTTATTTCAACCTATATTAGCTGGTACTTTTATGTCTACATCAGATTATTTACTTTTTCCTCAAACATTTTTCCATTTTACAGAGATGCATTTAAATATTACCAGATTCTGTTTTCTATGGTAACTTATTCATACATAGGTAATACTTCAGCTTTCCTGCCCTGCTTTCTGCTATCTGGTTCACACACAATTGTTCTTTTACAACTACTTTTATTTGTGCATTACTATGTTTGTCAAGAAAAGTCTTTACTTGCATAACTTGTCAGGTACACACATACTAAAAAGCAAGCATACCTACACAGACACATTAAAACAAGCCTATGCGTGATATGTAATATCGCTGCATTAGTTAAGTTCTAAAGAATCTGCTTTAACACTCAGTTTCTTTTGTCCTGTAACAATGGCATAACATAAACCCTTCCTACAAACTTCTCAGAAATTAGCAGCTTCTGGGGTGTATTGTGTGAAATGGTAGTTCCATTCTGTCTGAAGTGCATTTTCAGTATTCAGAAAGACAAAACTTTTCAATCTCAATTTATCTGTTGCATAGACAATTTATTAACTAAGCATTAAGCTACTTCTGTTACATGAAGAGTCAGGTGGTTAGACCCTTGTTCTTTCAATACTGGCATTCTGAACAGTGCTGAAAGAAGTGACTACATATCCAAAGGTGTGTGCATGGCCCTAACCTTAAGGCAGCTGAAGTTAGCAGCAACATTTTCACTTATATTTAGTCACCTTAGCCAGTAACCTACATGAATTGATACAAATACCTTGGAATATTTGTCAACATGGTCACTTCCCTACCTTCTATTGCTGTTAGACCAGTGAACAAGATAGAATCTTCAGTCATGAACTGGTTCAGGCTTTAAGCCAAATTACAAGAGGCTTAAAAACTTAAAGTTGAAAAAGACTGTTTTAAGACTACCCTGTTTTCATAAAATCTTAAAGGCAACATGAGATATTTTGTAATACCCATAATGAGAGCGGTCCTTACTTGAGAGGCTATTGAAGATAATCAACTTGAGAAATTTTTACTTCCTTTGCAAGGGAGATATTGGTCTTCTATGCTAATTTATACCATCTGAAAAACAACATTTACTATTTTAAGATAAGAATATGGGATTTTTTTTTCCTAAAGTAAAAATGGATAAATAAGAGGCGGCAAGTTTCAGACACTAGGTCTTTGTGCGCATGGTCTATGCCATACCTGGCTTCGTTCATTTATCAGCTATTCTTATCCGCCATTAAAGCTACTGGTAAAATTCTCACCTCATAATAATAATAATAACAACAATAACAACCACCACCACCACCATGATCTTAACTCTATCAGAAAAGATGTTGCCCCATTTCTAGCAGCCCAACTTCTCTAAGGAAGATTACCCACAAAGTAGAATGAAAGCATTTCACACCAAAAAGCCCATGGCTAAAATAAACTCAGTGTAGTAGAAAGAGGCATGTGCTTTGCAGAGAGTGAAGAGAGAGGGTAACTGTGTTCTCCCCCACAAGCTACTAATTCACAAACTACTAATTCTGCAGTCAGTGCAGTTTAGACTATCACTTCCAGAACTCCTGACTTAATAATTGCCTTATTATTTTAGTTGCAGGTCAGCTGATAACCCAACTGATCAGTCAGAAAGACACAGAAGAACCTTCTACCTGTGGCCAAAGTAGAAGGTAATTATCAGAAACCTTTCATAAGTGATCCATCAGTCCCCTATCTATCCACCTATCAATGCTGTTTCAGAGACATGGCTGGTCTGTGAGCATCCAGTTTGTAGTTTTATGAACTGGGAAGAGTACTGGAAAATCATCAACTATCAATAATGTTTTTTTCTAACGACAGGAACAGAAGAAAGAATATCCTTTAAGCAGGAGTGACTAGTTCAAACCAGTTCTGCAGGAAGCCTCACACACCAAAGATCAAGAAGAATGCTAATGTGCAATCATTGAACAGAATAAGAGCCAAAACTTGATATAAGGCACGTAATGAATAATGCTATACAATCAGCTTCTATACACCCACAATGTATCTAAATTTATAAACCATACACGCCATTGGATAAAATTTAAATGCATTTCCCATCATTGAAGTGTACTATCCAATCTGCTCTAACACAGGACCATATTGGGATTGAGTAGACCATTCTGTTTGTTAGAAACTTACCAGAATGTGCTGGTATTTATATCTCATAAAAGCTGTTCAGTAAACACAGTACAAAGACCTCTGATTTCACCGAATGCATAAACACGTGCAAAGAATTTCATTCTAGGATTTCGGACGTGAGAGAGCTCTCTGTCAAATGAGCTTAACTACCGTACCCCCATCCCAATAAATTAAACATCTTTCCACCTGGAAAAACTGTCCTGGCTTCACAGGTTTCAGAGTTCTAATGACAAACTCTGAATTTGCATATGACATATACTTTAAGGGAAAATGCAGTATAGCTTCCTAGAGTCAACAGTTTGGGGTTTTTTTTCCCCAACTAATCAGAGTTTGAAGGGACAGGATTTTGAAGATGCAAAACTGTTCCTGTTACATTTCTGTGTGGACTTACATATGTTGGTGTATATTTTATGGATATGACAGTTCAAGCCTGTAAGAATGACTGTTATAATGTCATTCATATTGTAAAGATTCTTTTTGTCAGTCTTAGAAAAAAGTGAAAGAGAACTACAAAGCACCATGATTATCTTTGTTGCATACAATTGCAAAACCTGCTTCTCCAAGCCACACAAACTGAACAGGAAATAAACCGATAAACCAACAGAATAAAAGTATATCAGGGTCATAAATTCTGCCTTGTCAAGGAAAGGAAAGGAATCTAATTCAGCCTCTCCTGAGGCTGAAGAGGAATGAGGCACACTTTATTTCTTTCTTGATTCATCGACAATGGAAGGTGGAAGGGACCTTCAGAGGTCACTTCATATACAGTCGCTTGTGCCAAGGCAGGATCAGCTATACCTAATGCTTCTTAAAGTTTGTCGGTCCCTTTCTAGCAACAGCATAACCTCTGTAGACAATCTATTCCTGTGCTTAACTGTTGTCATCAGAGTATTTTCCTCAAGTTTAGCTTAAATTTCCCTTACAGCTCCCTAAGACCATTATTTCTAGAACAGTTTGTGGTGAACACATTTCCTTTCACAGGTTAAAGAATGTAAGACAATAAAGTTAATAATCTCAAGGAAATACCCACTTTAAAAACAAAACAAAACAAAACAGAGACTCTCTCTAGAAATACCTGAAAGAGTACCAAAAGGAGAAATCATCTTGGTAGGCTATCGCTCTTTGGGCAAACCAAACACACTCACTTAGAATTAGTCAGGGCTTGCAAAACTACTCAGAAGAACCCCGAAAATCTCTACACTTAGCCTGGAAGCTTGTTTGGGTTTGCTCAAGAAGTTACAACCCGCCCTTAGGCCAGACAGGATGTTTGAGAGCTGACTGCAGGGGGATAGGTTATCTGGTTACATGTGATGTTCCCTTCCTGCTGGGAGTGACCCTTCCCTTCTCTGGGAGCAACCTACAAGGGACTGTTAAACCTGGAACTATAATATTTTGTTATAAAAAACCAGCAAGAGCCCCACTGCAGTATTTAAGCAGAGGAGTGCTTTATTCCAACTTGATGTCTTCAAAATGGGAAAGAGGATAACATTTCATTTCAGATTTAAGATTCAAAACCTTTATGTCGTGGTTTAACCCCAGCCAGCAACTAAGCACCACGCAGTCGCTCACTCACTCCCCCCCCCCCAGTGGGATGGGGGAGAAAATCAGTAAAAGAAGTAAAACTCATGGGTTGAGATAAAAACGGTTTAATAGAACAGAAAAGAAGAAACTAACAATGATAACACTAATAAAATGACAACAGTAATAGTAAAAGGATTGGAATGTACAAATGATGCGCAGTGCAATTGCTCACCACCTGCCAATCGACGCCCAGTTAGTCCCTGAGCGGCGACCCCCCCCGCCCCCACTCCCCCCAGTTCCTATCCTAGATGGGACGTCCCATGGTATGGAATACACCGTTGGCCAGTTTGGGTCAGGTGCCCTGGCTCTGTCCTGTGCCAGCTTCTTGTGCCCCTCCAGCTTTCTCACTAGCTGGGCATGAGAAGCTGAAAAATCCTTGACTTTAGTCTAAACACTACTGAGCAACAACTGAAAACATCGGTGTGTTATCAACATTCTTCACATACTGAACTCAAAACATAGCACGTACCAGCTACTAGGAAGACAATTAACTCTATCCCAGCTGAAACCAGGACACTTTATATGCAAAATAAAGGTCAGCATGGTGCTGTAATTCCTTTTCTAAATTCTTTCACAAGAATTTAGAACTTGTTGCAGAATGCTGAGTTCATTACCTCCAACAGTTGTGAGCACTAATAGAGTCTTACACAGTAACTCAAACTTACAACATCATTGTAATTATGATAGTTTTTACTCTGTTTGTGTAGTATTGAAGACAAACAATAAAATGCAATGTTGAGAATCTTCAATGTTTTTCCTAAACTTCACAAATTATGCATTACGTTTTATGTCCTGCACCTAACTTCTCTCACTGAGATCAATTTTGTATTATAATTTATGGAAGTTACCTGGTTCTGGGATTCTTAAAATATGAACAAAATTTGAAAACAAATCTTGAAGTGGCTTCGTCACTACCGATTGGGCTAATGACTGAACAAAATACAGCACAAAGGGAAAGTGAGCGAGCTGACAGAAATTACCTTAAAGGTATTTATATAGAAAATATATAAAATAAAGTAATACAGCACATAAGTGATCTGGCTAATTTTAACAAACTATTTCTATGTAATTTAGTTTCATAATTCAAATGTTTATAGTCGGGTAACACTAGAACTATAGAATGGACCATGCTATGTAACTTTCATTGTAGACTAGAGCAGAAACGTAAGTATTTCAGAACTATCTTAGCCCAATGCATTGGGAAAGATAAGTGACTAGGCAATTTTACTGTGACTCAGATTCAAACAGTTTTGATTTGTAACCCTGGTGTTGTTTTGAATGGATGGCAATACACATCAATCTTGTGCAAGCATTTTACAGAGAGAATTATGGGTATAAATCAGGAAGAAGGTGCTTTGTAGGGTGGAGTTAAACTTCAAAGACAGTGAAATAAAGAACAGTCATCGCTACACCTAACAGCTGTCCTTCTATTATAATTAAATAGAACATTAATTTCCAACTGTTATGACATTTAAACAGCTATATAAAAATAATAAGAAGAATGATAAGCATCATCATCAAAGTTATGAGAGCAAGCCAAGATCACATGCCCAATGTTTCTAAAAGTTGTTATAGACAAGGTGTTCTAGACTGTGAGTACTGTCCAAAATATTTTCTTGGAACATATCCTGATAAATTTCTTTCTTTAAAGAGAAACTTTGCAAAGAATCCCACAGTTCCTACTCATTAAATGAAACAACTATACACTGTCATTGTATTGCATCTATGTATCCTTATAAAGATGTGAAATAATTTTTTTCTTTTAGTCAGTACACATTCATGAATAATTGTCATTTTGTACCATATTACAGGAGGCAGACTAAGTAAAGGGATGTTAAATGATTTATCACAAAGGATAACATTGTAGCTGCAGACCCAGAATAAGAATCTTGACTTTTATTCTCTGATTTTTACACCATTTTCCTTTCCTGCATAAGAAACCAGATTAGATATATACATTCCTTTCTTCTGTAAGTATGGTAATTATAAAATAAACTGTCCTTAATTAAATGGGTGTTTTAAACCCTATTCCCCAGACCTTTTGAATAAAATACTAAAACAATGGAAAGATGACAGGAATGTAAATGAATACATTTGATCTGTTTTGCCATAATTCATGTTCCAGAAAACAACAAAAAAAGTGCAGGTTTTGAAATACTTGGGGTGGAAAAGAAAGGATGAGTTGATGGACCTCAGCAGTTCCTACTGGAGGTTTTGTATCTGCTCTTAAGTGGCTTTCTGGGCAATCAAGCACTGACATCATGCTGGAACCTCTCCAGCTCTTCCCGAGCCGTATGGCTCATAGAAAAGGGTCAGCACAGTCCACCTGAGCTACACTAAAACTATATCCACAAGCAACAAGTCCTGTTCCTGTTATGACAAAGCTGACAGGGTAAGACATTCTTTTCTTTGTGCATTTTCAATTCCTCACAGCATATGTAATAGCTAGTTATTTGAAGCGTATTTCTTTTGTTGTGAGGTTTTGTATGTTTGTTTTTCAGTGAGCCACTTTCAACAAGCACAGAACCCACCAGTGATATCCTTAGTACTGGTTAGGAAATCCTTCTTAGACTATTATGAAGAGTTCTTGGAAAAGAAAGGTATCCGTTATGTTCCAATCAGATTTCATAAAGATAGAAACAGTAATAGAGAAGAATCATTAGAAGAAACCATCATGTATTTTTTATTTTTGAATGCAGAGATATAACATAAACTAACGTCTGAATTCCAGGAGCCACCTTGCTGTAGAGAAAATTCACGCTCAGAATAAAAAAAAGGAATGTAGGCACAAAGGGCTGCTAGCATCTCCCAGCTTGGTCCATATAATCAACCAAAAAATATTTCTGCGTATTCTGCATATATGTCCCATCACTCCCTTTGATATACGACATCAACTAGTTCAGTAGCTGGCAATTAGGCAAGGAATAGCGACTGGTAGGAAGGAGGTGCTTTCTCAAAAAAAAGGGCTTTTTTTCAATTATCTTAAAGAACAGCTGATTAACCTCCCTTTCATATATTCTTGCCAAAGAGTGGCAGTAGGAATTTTCTAGTGAACTTGGTCTTATCTTCAAGACTACTAATTTGGCACAACAATTACTTCCAACCCCTTCCTAACAATCTCCAATTAATTAAATTTTTCTTGTATTCTTATGTGCGTAACAGCCGAATGATAGTCCTACCAGCATGAGCATTTTTACTGGATGTTATGCACCGTTTCCCACACTTTGCAGTGGTGTTATATTTGTTATTTAGAACAAACCCAGATTGTTCCTGGAACTGTGCCTATAGAAACTACTGCTGTAATGTGTTTATATGATATATAATTATAGGCATGCTGTAACCTGTCCACAGCCACTGCAGAACAAGTTGCATTATCAAAAACATAAACCTATCCCTGGATTAAATATTCAATCTGATATATTCCCTTTCTTCAGTACCTAATGTCAAAGAAATTAAATGAACACAGGTTACATTTCTGAGCTTCAGTAGAAAAGCCAGTAGTAATATGACATTCAAAACTACTGAATATTCCCTAATGCAATATGGATTTCAAGCCACTATGTCTGAAGATTAGGCCACTTGGTTAATGTCAGGCATTTGCATTTGGAAATACTCGCCAAAAAACACAAACAAGATGTAGGAAGAAAGATGGTACTCACCTACCAATGGAGTGAGTCACAGTATTCAAGCAGTTGAGTGTACGTATGCAAATATAAATAGTAAAATTTGGTTATAAACCTAGCAAACAACAGATTATTATAGGTTTTAATCTAAGTACTGTGTCAGGATAAATAATTAGGACTGTCTTTAGTACATATTACCTGTAGGGAGAAAAGTCTTTATAGAAATAACATTTTAGTTAAACAGAATAGTGGAGTATGTGAAAGTTTAATTATTAGAAGAATTACTTTGACGTACTTCCCATGTAGACTTTAATACCATTTCATACCCAGTATGTTATATTTTTCTGACATCAAACATCTAAACAACTATTTTCTTGATACAAATTGTAAACACATACCAATAATTTTCTGTTCATGCATCTTTTTCACCTTGTGCTTTTATTCAAGCCAACAAGTTATCAAGAAGAATTTTTAAATCACTGTAATACTTACAAATACTTTTTATCCCATATATTAAATATCTCTTTCTTATGTGATGTCTAAGACAGATTTATAAAACCTCGCTTCAATAATATCTAATGAACTTTCTTTTATATTTTATTGTATAACCTGTTGCTATATATATACAACACCACAGTTAAAAAGCGCTTCTGATGGTATTTTTGTATATGCATTCACATTTACAGATGAGTCAAGCCAGAATACAAAGTAGAAGAGCCACTGCATTCAAAGTGGAGAGAGGGATAGGCACGGTAGGATCTGGTGTCTCAGTTTGTCATTTTATTTTTGCTTTACAAATTTTATTTTGGATCAAGTCCAAACCTAAAAGAGGTGTATTTTGCAATTATGAAATGGATGTGGTCAAAATAACACCAGAACAGCTGGTCTCACTAAAATGAGTTACAGATGGCAGAAACCTTGCAATAGCTATCTTACAAAATTTGGTAGAAAAAATTGTACGATCTGCCTTATCAATTCACTGAGTGCATTCCTGCAGATGTGGGGAAAACAACTTCTGATCTCTCATATCTGACAATTTCTATTTTGTTACTCCAGTAATATTTTTTGTGTGTGAATTAAATATGATTTTTTGATTTAGACTTGCTCCACACTTATAATCAAGTGCAAGAAATAATTATACAGCATTTTCATATGGAGTTCCCATAGTGTTTTCTGGGACATATAATATTATTACATCATGATATTATTAAAGATTATACAATAAGTTAATGCAAGCTGGTATCTTGTACTGAGTGATGAAGTGGAAGGAGGAGGAAGTAAAGAAATACGCTGAAAAAGTACCTTACTGAGGTAACTGCCATTAAAAGGGCATTACAAGACATGTTTGAAATTTATTCTTCCACCGAGAAATTCCAAAAGAATTGCACAGTGGTACCTCAATTCAGTGCTCTTACAGCTCCAGCTCTTCCTTCCAAATTCTATGCAGGTTGTTATAATACACAAAGCTACATGATGTTTCAGTCAGGAAAATAACTGCATCTTGTAACTCATTTTTAAAAATTAAAGTTTTGTACAACTGCATGTTGTTCTTTTGAAGGATGTCTGTCTTGCATTTTAATATTAATGACATGTGAACCAATATAGGAAGTATAACGCATGTAATTTC
Source organism: Harpia harpyja (assembly GCF_026419915.1). Lineage (NCBI taxonomy): Eukaryota > Metazoa > Chordata > Aves > Accipitriformes > Accipitridae > Harpia > Harpia harpyja. The sequence continues at coordinate 23,370,140 of NC_068957.1, read as the reverse complement.
ACTTGAGAATGTTAATTACAAATATATACAATTATCTCTTAATGACATTAATATCTGTTTACAGACATGGATAATGCTTTATATTTAATACATCTAGGTTTATTCTAAACATTAATAACATCTCAATATGTAGAGTATTATAAGCCATTTCTACTCAAAAAACAAAAACCAAAACAAAACAATCTGAGTCTGCCAGCTGGTAAGCATGATAGATCCATCATTAGAATGTAAGACAGTGAAGATTCTTAGCTGATAGGAAAATATGTGTGTATATGGGATAATCCTTTTTTCTCTCAAGTTCTGTTACTAATTTTAGGTTACTTGAGGTAAAACCTTTATATCTACTGCCTGCACTTTATTAGGAAGTGCAGAATATAATTTCATATAGACCTAATAGTAAGCTATCGTTTTTTACATAACATGCTCTAGGCAAAGCTGATCCCAGCTCATCACAGTGCCTTGAATTGGATGACTTCTGTTGACCCTTTTTCTATGATGTGTAAATATGTAAATATAAATGTATGTATGTGTAAATATGAATTTATAAAATAATTAGGCAAATTATCTTCTGAAATATTCCTTTCTCTCCATTACAATCTTCTGCAGCATAATCTTCTCACAACTGTTTTCTGAGTGTTTTCAAATCTGAGGGGGCACATTCTGAACTCAGTTACATGGCAGTAAATACTAAGTAACTGCCCTGAAGTTAATGAAATTACTCCCGTCAGGACAGTGAAGAGTGAAAAATTTGTCCATTCGCCATTACAGAGGCAACTGAATTTTACCAATCAAGTGAAGACAGGGAACTCTTTCTAATTACATTTTATACCATGAATACAAATGCTGTGTTCTCCTGGTGTATCCGGAGTATTTAACAGTAAAGTACATTTGTTATATGTACTACAGGAACAAAGAAAGAAACAAAAAAGCCCACCTCCCACGTTCTTACATGCAAGTAGCTTAGCAGTGCTAAAGCTATCCTGACTCTGTAAACCTGCCCTTTGAATAATTCCGCTGACATGCTCGGAGGGTTCACATGAACAGGGATAGCAAGTGTTGGCCCTTTGTGTGAAGGCGTATTTGGATAGAAGGTCATTCAAGATAATTCTGCTTATGAAGAAGCCTTTTTGAGTCAACCAATTTTATAATTACGTGTTACACTTAAAGTGGAATTTTGGATGTTATTTTCTTTGATATCTTTATGACTCATACTTCAGTTGAGCAAAGCAAGCTACAATTTGCTAATGCAAGTGTGTACAAATTTGAAACTGGTTAGGTTGGGTGTGTCTGCCTATAGAAACATACATTTTCTTATAGTTTTCAATAAATGTTACTGGTGCAAAATTATCTGGCTACATCTTAGTTGAATTTAAATATTTCATAGTTTGAATACAATTCTTTAAAAGTTAACTCAACTGGGTAATTGCTGAGGTTCAGAACAGGAAAACTGCATTAATTATGAAAAAAACAGTCACTGAGTAAGAAGTTGTCTATCTTGATCAGGTCACATAGGTTATATAACCAGTTGGCATCATTTTACATCTTTTGTACATGCAGGCCCGCTTCCCTCACACATCCTATGGAAAGCAGGGGGCAACTGGTTTTCATCTGAGAGAATGAAGAAATTACTCTTTTTGTTTTCCTTCAGGCTGTAGCTCATAGTTTGGAAAGCTTGGAGCAAACATGCTGCCTTTTTACCATTTTGCAAACACGAAGGAGAGCACAGCCCATAGCTCATTTCTATTGCTATGTGGAATGTTGCCAACATCATTTGCAGGGATTCATAGTCCATTTTATGTAGATATTATAGTACAAGTTAGACAAACTCACCAGATACAGCAAAGAGTAGTAGCATGTAGGCACTTAAGGCTCTGCTCTCCCATTCTGTGCTTGTAGGGTTTGGCTCAGGTGCTGGAGGAATAGACAGGGCACTCCTAATCTGGAGGGCACTGCATCTCTGGAGCATAGGTAACCTGTATAATGCAAGAGAGTCTGTAAACTGCTTTGGTTGTGCTAACAGCCAAACGAGTCATCAGCAATCCCCAGAAGAAGGGAAATAAATAGTTTGAACCAACTCTGTTACATCCAAGTAGCTGTCCTCTAGCTGAAAACTTGGTCTTTAAAATCTTTCTATCCTGTCTAAACTAGTACAGCTGGGGACTATTACCAATTCGGAGGTGGAATGCCACTGTAGTCATCACAGTATAAAAAAACAAATCCAAGACTTTTTGAGGATGTTACCGACAGACTGGGACTTTTGGGAAAAAATATAAAAATAGACTTTGTGTTTAAACATAGGTAACTATCCCCAGTGCATTTACTGGTACTATCTGAAATCCCTATTTATCAGTCATATACTTGCAATATATTGTATGAGAAAAATAAGGCTTACAAATCAATATTTCAGCTTACTAATTCACTGCGTTGCAATATAGTTTGTTTATTATTTGTAAATTTGTAAATATGTGGAAAATAATTGTATCATTTGCTTTCTCAAAATAAATATGTTTTTTTCATCTACCAATCCAAATGTTTCAGAAAAACCGAGCGATTAATATCATATCTAAAACTGTGATTATTTTAATAAACATAAAGCAAGATATTGGACTAAGTATGACTCCAACTGTGAGTGATTTATAGTGATAAAAATACACAGATGCCATCTGTACCAACAGAAGAACACTCATCACAAATTTGTCTTATGGTAACACTTCCCTTTCATTTATACTGAAATGAGCGCCATTTCCTTCAAAATGATACTGACAGTAAAATATGGCGACTTTTAAAATGAGTAACCTAACAGTAGGAGAAATACACTGAAAACTATGAATTAAAATACTCATTTGACTCGCTCAAGCCCTCCATGATCTATCATCAAATGTTCACCAAATATTAAGCTAAGTTTGCCAGACTAGCTATGCTAGCTTAGTAGCTGCTTCCATACTAAGAGTTTTTGTTGGGTGTAACACCCCTTACCCCTCCCAAAGAAAATCAAAACAAAAAAATACCTCAACCAAAATGGCAAAAGCTTTAAGTTCAGAACCCAGCCTAAGTCATTAGACTGACTTCATCAGCTTGTCTATGATACGTTTGCCAGCATCTTTGCCAGTTCAGCATTAAGCAAGAGGGCCATGGGGTATGCACCAGGGAAACTAGAGCAGGTAATGAGAACACGGTGATAAATATCAGTCAACTTCAAATACTAACAGCAAGATCAAAAGAAAAGTGGAATTTAAATAAAATCTGCACACAGAGAACTTCATTAGCAGCAGTTGCAGAAACAAAGATATGATACCCAAAGCATTATTAATTTATAACCATGCACCAGATACTAACAGTTTTGAGAATGGTGAGGATTAACCATCACCCATATAAGCGTAATAAACCGATGGCAAGTGCAGTGTGCAGGATAGGTTCTAGCCTGGTCCCCCTGTTGAGGATGCACAGCCACAGCTGTGCTATCTTTGCCTTGCACTCTCAATTCTGCGTTGACTCTGAACTTCACTGGATGTAGTAAGGAAGGTAGATTACATACTCCCACAGCCTCTTCAAAATATTTTTTACTAGCAGTGGCCTTAAAGTACCCGTATTCTGCTTTGGGTTCTAAAATATGGCAAGAATGTAAATTAAAGTGCAAAGTAAATCCATATTTATTTCTGATTTTTGTTCTGCAACTGTGCTTCCACCCCCACTTCTGTTAGTGCTCCAGCCCTTCATGATTTCCTTTGTATCAAAAAGCTGCCAGATTTAGTTCCTGAAAACTTCAAGCTAGTTTTCTTGTTGAAATTTAGGAAAACAGAACAGCTGTCATTCAAACATACTTCAGCAAGTGGCAAGCCTGTTCACTTTCAAATGTTTATTCCCCCAAAATCAACACTTAAATGACATGTCCTACTGACATGTCATAAAAAACACATTGAGATCCGACAGACATGTGGAACAAACATGTGCCAGAGTCTGAGGTTCCAGAGCTCCTACACATCTGATGTTTGGGATATTTTTAATATCTCTTTCTTTACTGTTTTAAACTGTGCAGAGTTTTTTGGTCCAGTGGTTATTGTTAGTCAGGTTATGAATTTACCTTCTTGGAGTGAGACTTGACAATAATTCCACCTGAAGCAATTCACCACATGCGGGCACAGCCAACAGTAATGGATAAGCAAGCAACTGTTGCCACAAGCTGAATCACTGAAGCTGCTTCTTTCATGCAGATTTTGTGATTCTGGTGTCCAAACAGGACCATACTAGTACGCTACACTCAAATCCAAGATCTTTTTCCTCCTTAACCAGATTGTGAGATTAAGAAGCCTTCGCTTACCAGCTGGCCAGTAAGCATTTGTTCATGAGCCCATTCGTTCATAACTGACATTACTGTGATGGTCCTCATTAAATCTTCTAAAATGACGTGCAATAAATGCAACACAAAATCCAATTTATCAAGGACTAGGGAAAGACATAGTTAAAACTCAGCTCTTGATAGTGTTTCCTATAAGAAACAAAACAACTTTTAGACTCCATACAAATATCACAGAAATTAAAAGTAAGTTTACTGTACTACATACAAGACAAAACCCAACAGTTTAGTTTCCATCATTTAAGCCTCGCTACTCATTCTAGGGGGTGGATTTTTAATTCAAACTTTGATGCTGCTATGTTCATTATCAATGTTCCACACTAGTCAAATGCCACTTATGTGCCAGGAAGACATGCAAAAGTAGCTGATCTGAAATTATTTTCCCTAATGACATTTTCTTTCTGGATGTAAATAAAAATTGTGTATAAAGGTGTATCTGTATAATGCAGTTACATGACTTGTATCAAGTAGACGTTATAAGTACAATCCTAAATTAAATAACTGCACACGAAAACTCTATGAAAATGTAGTCCTGGTCTTTAATAATCCTCGTTCACCTGTCAGTTAGCAACCAAGCATTATGGACATTTCTCTGCTGGTTTTTCAAAGTCAAAATCATGCAATATTTTTTCTAAAGTAGTAAGCATTCACTCTTAGCAAGGTTGACAGTTGATTTATTTTTTACTAATGTTAATGGGAAAAAACCCAGCAAGCAGTAGACACTTTTCTATAAAAGGTGCCTCTATATATAGTTTCTACTGATTAAGTAAAAGTTGCATAAATCTTCATGCTGTCCATGCTGCAAAATGCTTTCATCTGAACTTTCTTCTCTTGTGAAAAGTGATGGAAGATTGCTTCAGGTGTCTGCACTCAACAATACCCCCATACCAAAAACAATACAGCAGAAATAATTTAAAAATGTGATTGAAGACTGAAAGAAAAATGCTAATTTTACATTCTTTGCTGTAAATTTACAGACATGAATGGCATCCATGTACCAACAGTTTTCATACTTTCATACCCCCAAATTAATAGGAGAACAGGTGTAAATAGGTGTAAAAACATCTGTACAGGAAAGAACAGACACTTGAAAATAAATGTCACACTACAATTCGCATATAAAACAACTCATAGCTTGAAGAATAAACAAGGCTAACGAATAGTTTGTTTCTGTCTTCTGAAAAAGCAAAACAAAGGTAATAATTCGCTAATCTATAAAATTCTATTATAGTACTCATTATGGGTATGTAATTCCGTGCTATTATCAAAAGTTATACTTCTCAGAAATACTGCTGGGTCTCAAATTTTGTACTCATTTTACGTAAACTTGTACTGCTTGCTTACTTCACAGCTCCTACAGACTTCACCTTTTATGTACAAATGGACACTCTTAATACTTCTGTTTAAAATCTGACAATTTTCATTTAACTGAAAGAAAATGCCTAATCAAAGCCACTGAACATAAGCAATTGCGACATATGGCTCCCCAGCTGGGAAAGTGACTGACCAACGTATCAGCAATTTGAGAGACAGAGACAAACAGCCCCATCAAATACCCTCTCACCAAGGGACAGGTGCACTGGGATGGAAGCCAAAAGACCATGCTTCAAAGACCCAATTATGGAGCAAAACCATACGAAGGCAGCAGGTACTGTTCCCCATTTTACAAATGAGGTTACTGAGAGGTTGGACAAGAACCCTTTTGGAAATAGCTGGGAAGGGATCCATATGTCTGTTCTGACAAAACCTATTTTCATCCACTTAAATGACACTCAGAAAAAAAACTCATCCAAATGTATGTTTCTGGTTAAGCAAGGTGTGCAGACACACTTTTATCACCAGCCTCCGTGTAAATATTTAGCTTATCACAAACTATTACAGTTTTTCTGTGAACATTTCGCTCCGGATGGCTAGACTCTGTCCTCCTATTTTCATTGGGATTGAGACCATGCACCTTTCAACAATGCGATGCTATTTCCCTCAAGGTTCAATGAAAGCAAACTTGTTGTTAGGAAATACGGCAAGGAGGCGGCAGAGAGAGGAACATGAGTCTGAATGGGGAAGTGGTCGATAAAAGACTATCAAATCGAGGGTCCTCGTTTGTGGGAAACTGCACAACAGAGGACAGTAAATGAACAGAAACGCACAGAAGGCAGGGACGGGGCAGGTGAGAGAATGAGACTGTGAGCCCTGAAGTAAGGAGTGTCTGAAAGACAAAACTATGTGCAGATTAATGCAGGGAGACTCTAGGAGAAAACAGAGTGTGGGCAAGATGCAGAGGGGGAAGAATGCACTGGATTGCTGGGACAATGAAAGAAAAAGCAAGCAGAGAAGGACAGTAATAAGGAGGGGAAAGAATTGGAGCTCAATACATCCTGAGATGTATGACAAGTGTACAGAAGCCAACCCTAAGTAGCCACAAGGAGAAAAAAATTTGGAATTATGTTTAAAAAATGAATCCGAACTTCAAAAGTAAATTTAAAAATAATCACAGTGATCACATTTTTTTTCCAGAGACTTAAAATCCAGAAAACACGCCAAAATCAGTTTCATTAAAATGTATGTCTTAAAGTCAATCTTGTTATGATTTTTTGAATTTATGGAACCAGAACTGTCTTCCTTCAAATGTATATAAAGCCTTCCAAGTGTCTGAATAAACACATTCAAATTCAGTCCCGGAACATATGCTAAGTATCTTGGACACTTTCAACAGTCTTTCAACTTCTGTTTTCAAACACAAAATGTTTAAACTGCAATGTAATAGTTGTTGTATTCAGATATCATTCAAATCACATGGTAAAACTGATTTTCATTACATACTTCAGAACAGTTGATAGTAAGAAAGTTAGAGAACACCTCCCTCTACTGTCCCTTTCTTGTAAAAAAAATCATGCTGCTTAAGTAGTTTTAGATCAAAAGCTGAAAGTAGAAATGCATTCAAGATAAGCAAAAAACTGTATTTTTCATGTGACACTTCTTTAAAAAAAAAGAAAAACACTAAGTATACTAACCTCCAGCTCAACAAAAAAAGAGGGGGGATTGTAAACCATATGCAAAGGGAAGAATATAATCTGAGAAAGGAAGAAAGGAAGAAAAGAACCAAAAGGCATACTGAAGGGCATACTGTCACTTGTATTTGGATAGAACAGATATAGCAACATAGTGTAATCTGTGCATGAGAACCTCAGGTGAAACAATCAACGTTTAGCTTGTATTAGTACTTCAGCGGTACATTGTTCCAATTTTCTTAGGTACTAAAAAAATGCACTTATTTCTATTATGACCATGTCTACGTTTAGGCTTTGGATCTTAGGGGTCAGCCAACCATCTGTATCCCAAGCCCATGAAAACTATATTCCAAGCTCCAAGAATTAAGCTTCAGGAACTAGTGTAATCAATCAAGGGCATCAGAGAACTGCCACACTGCATCTATCCGAGTATCCTGTCTTTATGATGTCTAGTAGGAAATCCTTAGGAAAAGAGTGTAAGAAACAGGTTAGTGTGGTCTTTCCTCAGGAACTCTGCCCTAGCTTCTGATAACCAGGAGTTTGGGACCGAGATTTCATATAGAGTCTTGTATCTAACAGCAACTGATCAACTCTGGCTTCTTTAATTTTCCCAGTCTCTTTTGGTCCTTTTAATCCTAAAAGTTCTACAGTTTGCAAAAAAGTATTTCCTTTTACTTGTTTTAAAGCATCACCCCAATAATTAACTGCTTGCTTTGGTTAAGCAAAACAGCAATTAACCATCCTGCATTTACCTTCAATCCCTTCTTCATTATATCGACCATTAACGTATCCCCCTTCTGTCCTCCCTCTCTCAGGCTGAACAATCCTCAGCCATTCAGGCTCTCCTCATACAGAAGTCATTTGTACCACCGTTGGTCTGTATCATTCTCTGGCTCTTCTATGGTCCCACTACGTCTTTCTTAAGCTGAGGTGACCAGCATCACAGTGTTCAACACACTGGCACACCTTAAGCACTTACAGTGGCACAATGATGTTTCTGAGTTCAGCTCACAAAATACATTCTAAGTCCATGGGAAATTTGCCTATTGATTCAGCTGAATCGGAAATTCACCACAAAAGCTGCTTTAAAATAAAATCTGAATAAAACATCCACACATTTTGGATGTCTTTTCCAAATCAAATTTGAGATCAGTTTGAACTTTATTTTGCTTGTCTGTACCTATGCTTTGTCTATGATGAAAGTCAGGCCTAACTGTAATAGGCCCTGAACGTTGCATCTGCTTTCCTAAAAGGATAAGGCATGTTCCAACAACCTACAATAAGTTCATGCAATAAAAGACAAAACTATAAGAGATTAATAAACACCTATGGTACAAATTAATGACTAGTCTTTCCTGCAATTATGATTACGTACCTTATAATTTTTTCAGATTTGAAATTACATTTCATCTTACAATTCAAATATGAAAAAATAAGTATTTTATAGATACCAAAGGTAAGGCTCTGCTCCCTGTCCCACTGGTTATATACTCTAACAAAAACTTCAGTATCTACTTGCAGCAAAACCATTCTCTGGCATCAGTGTGAGTTTTCTTTTTTAAGACATTATGGTTAGGCTTTAAATGTTTAGAAGTTATTTTATTTTGAAATCAGTCTTCAAAGTAAAATATTGAGCATGAGCTCAGATAAGTGCAAGCTTCCTATTTAGGATAGCATGTGCTATCTCATTGTCTGTCAAAAACCAGATTTGAAAATGTGTAAGTAAGTGCTACATATGCAGGGTTGGTTGTTTTTTTTAAATGAAATTTTTATCCATTATGCCCAGAGGCAACTCACACTTTCATCAACTGCAGTATCTGCAATCACCCAGTTATTCTGCTAACAAGTGGATTCCAAAAGAACAGATTTTGGTGAAATGAAAGCATAGTATTAAAATGCTCGCAGTTCTAGAAGTGCAAGAAGGCTGGCTTTTTCTGTGCTAAGCAGTCCCCAAACAATTTTTAAAAACCAAGCAAAAAGGAATAGGATTTGCTGTGTACCTTCAGGGGTAGGAGATGACTCATTTGAAGAAACACAATCAGCAGTGATAGAGGCAGCTCTTGTCATAATTTTCTGCTCCAAATAAGCAAAACTTCATATCTGGATAACTGGAAGGGTTCCTGCTTTCCATGTTTTTTTTTTAAAAGTGAATGAGAACTGAACTTCAGCAACTAAACTTTAGCTAAACGTTGCAAGCAATGGCATTACAGAATGACAATTTATATCTGAGGTGTGGTCCATGAGAAGTTAAAAAGTAAACTACAATACTTGTCTGCTAAATTTTGGTTCTTTACTTTGTAAGTGAAGTATATAGAGATCTGTTCATCATCCTTAAAGGAAGCAGAGACTCTAATAGAGATAAAAGTCCTTTGAATTCCTGGTACTTTAATTTGTGAGGGACACAAAGAGCATAGTGAGGAGCTACTGCAGGCTGGTTAGTATGTTGGGCTGGAATGGTACCAGGAAAGAGGACACTGTACAGCTCAGGTTGTGGAAGTGGCAAAGGAAGCCTAACGGTCTGTGCGTCCGCATGCATAGAGGGGAAAAAAAGAGATGTACAAACCAGTGGCTTAATTTTCTTGCTTTGACAGCACGTCTATGTAATAATCATTGCTGTTTCATAATGCAGAATGCCTTGTTCGTATATTTTAAATATTCAAGATAATTCTTATTAAAGAATAAAAACAAAATTTTGCCCTCGGTTATCTTCTCATGCCACTAGCTAGCCCTTTGAATCTGATTATTTACTATTTAAAATGTTAGAGAATGATTTTCAATATTCTTTGTGCCTGGTCAAACTGCTTTTCACTGTGTTATCCATGAATTACTTGATTTCAAGAACTACGTCAAGGATTTTTGTTTGCTACTAAGCTTTTCCGTGGAGATATAGAGGGTACGCTTGTACAATGAACTTACTACTTGTGGCCCATAATGCAACAGAGACCCTTTTTTGATATTATGTGACCCTAATGTTGCTTTGTTAATTCTGTTTCAAAAATCCATTTATACTTCAGTCCCTTCCGTTAACAGACTACGGAACTAATTTAATCGTCAGATGTTTATAGTTATTTCTGCAAGAGGTAGGTATATGCACTGAATGTTTTCCAACTATCCCATCTATGAATATCGAAGGGAAATTTTAGCCTAATCTATGCTCAGTCTTTCAATGAGTTATCTAAACCATTGTGAATTAATCTGAAACACTCTTACAGAAAACAAAATAAATCACCCTATCTACCACAGCCAGACAAATAACATCTAAACCATTTCAGGTATAATACATATAACTCACCTAAAAGCTCAACAAAGCCCAAGTTTTCTACTCATTTACTCATTTTTTACTCATTTACTTTTGCCTTCAAAAAAACCCCCAGCCAGCCCTAACAGCAGACAGTCACAAATTTCAGTGTAAAATGAAGTTCTTCACCCTCTACCTACTGAAATATTTTAAACGTACCGCCTGTGGGTTGTGCTTAATTCTCACCACTTTAATACACAAAGTTAAATGAAAGCCAACACAGAAGATAACACTGAAAGATACACTAAGTGGGTAGAAGCCAGCGGTAAACCTGTAGCGCGTTTGCGAGGAGTTCAATGTTGTGTCGCCGCCCGTTTGCAACTGACGTTACTCTCAGGTCGGTGCTTTTCCTCACAACTCCCTCCAGAAGCACCGCGCACCCACCGCACCGCAGCTCCTGCTGACAGACCCGCTGCCGAAGCCGGCAGTCACGCAAGAGAATTTGGGATTCGGCCGCGCTTCTGGCCTGCCGAATCCTTCCTTCCTCCGAGGAAAGCGGGCGCAGGCCCGGCCGCCTCCCCGGCAGGTGTCAGTGTAAGGCAGCGCTGCCCCGCGGAGGGACCGGCCCCCGCCCGCCGCCGCGGAAGGCGGGAAAGCAGCGGCGGGAGCCGTGAGGCGGGAGGCGGGCTGCTTCTCCGGCCGCGCACCGCTCTTCAACCCAGGCACAAACAGAAGGGCTAATTCGTTGGAAAAGAGGGTCCAGAACTCGGCCGGGGGCTGGAATAGGTGAACAAAGGCTACGCAGAGCCGTCAGGCCAGCTAAGGGCCGGAGACCGTCCAAAGGCCCGAGGCTGTACCCAGAGATTGCCACAAGATTTGAGCCGCTGTGTCCAGACGGTCCTGCCTCACCCCTCGAGTTCAGTCACTCCCCCCCTTTCTTCATAGGTATGGGGGGAACCCCTGGACAGACAGACACTAACGTGTCTTTTTAATTTTCTTAAGATTATAAATTATTCAAAAAGAAAACCTAAGCAGAAGAATAATACTGTACCAGCAACGGTAATTGAACTTTCTTGCCTGCACACTTCATCGTTCCATATTTAATTACGTGACCGTATACTGTTTCCCCCCGTATTTAGTGCAGAAGACAAAGCGTGCTCACTCAGGCAAGTCTTCAATATTGCTCTCAGTCTTCACAATTCTGTGCGGAATTCCCTACTTTATTTACTCTGTGCAAAACCAGCATAGAACCATCCATTTCCTCAAGGTGTTTTCTTTGGACTGTATTGCCAACAGTTTTCTTCTAAGTACTAATTACCTTATATGCCCGGTTCTCCCAGAACATAAAATTACATCATGAATCCCATTCGACAAATAAACTGAGGTAGAGTGATACATCTCAAAACACAAGGAATTGCTGGGAAAGCGGAACTGGGAGTCATGTTCACATTTGCCTCTTTCCCAAGAAAAGCAGGTATTCACAACTCATACTAAGTTCAGTTGCAGCCCTAAAAAATCTAGTACCGTGCATCTCAAAGGACCCCTAACTGGACTGCTCTTTGCCTAGGTGACAACCTGCCAAGACTGACACATTCTGTGGGAACCCTGTGAAAAGCCTGTTACAAGGAGGGGACATGACCACCTTCACTTACAGGCCTCTGGGGCTGTTGGGTTGGTTGGTTGGTTGGTTTGGTGCACTGGCCACTTCCAGTGTAAACACGACTGTTCTCACAGGCAGCAAACTCACAGGAAAAACGCCTGTCACTCCCTGAAAGAGAGTTACCTGCACACAGACTGAAGAGGGCCTCTGCTGCAAGATTGTTATCTTTACATATCATGTATTAACAGAAGAAAATAAACAGTGCTTATACAAACACTTCCCAAATAACCAATGTTGAACTCTGTAACTTACCTTTCTAATATGTTGGATTATTTTTATTAGTTCTTTCATTTTATTAAAAACAAAAGCATGAATAAATGTCTTCAAACAAAGCATCCTTATTGGGATTTGAATCTGAAAATGCCAGGCTGACAGCCATCAGCACTCATATCCCTAGCTCAGCTACACTGGAAGCAGCAAAAGACAACTTTAACCTGTTGGTCCAAATGCTAAGTGGATACCTGAAGAGCTTCACATTAAAGCACAGCCAAAGACAAAGTCACGGCATGTTCTCTGTCACATGTAGCATGTCCCGTGGATGTTGTACGTCCCACCTCTTAAATATTAACTAACTTGCTTAGTAGTTAAGTAGCCAGGAGACTGGCTACTGGAGCCACGTGAGGGGTCTCCACCTGGCCAGCGCTGCTCCAGACTCTTTGCTCCTTCTCGTAGCCATAGTGGTTTAGTCAACAACTGGATTCTTTCTCCAAGAGGTGCTGGTTCACCACATGCTGCTGACGCTGCCTTGGCAGACTCACCGTCTGGGAATGGTTCAGAAATTTTGCCATGCTATCAGAATTACACTGGACAATGTGACAGTGGCATAAACAGTGTCTTTTAACAAAATCGCAAGAAACATTCTCTCTACACTTTTATCACCAGAATGGTCTTAAGGTTAGAGCACATCAAAGGTAGATAAGAAAAGCTTTTTCATATCGGAAAGCCCTGAAGATTACTATCAGCTTCTCTTATCTGCCAATAAGTGCCTGACGACCTATTAACTCTCCTTGATACTGTGTGGTTAACTAAGACAGCTCTTCCTCTTGGAAAAACAAGTTCTGGGCTAGTTTTGGAAAACCACTTTTAGGACTGCCAGACCAAAGAAAACATTTCAACAATAATCCAGGAAAATTCAAAGGCAGACAATATCTCTGTTGTTATTTTAAACATTTTCCAAGCCATAATCCATAATCTCTTTTCCTATGCCTAGCTCTCACTGGATGCAAGATGAGAAAACACAGAAAATACTGTACCACATTATCGGAAATATTAAAAGCCATGCCAAAACTTTTGCAATTAAATGATTTATAGATAATAAAACAATAGATATGTTATAGATATGTCACAAAGTTTCTCTCTGTTAGCTAATTACTTTACACAGTCTGGTCAAAATTTATCATTTTGATGGTACTTTTAAAGAAAAATAGGGCTTCCTTCTTAGGCTCTTTGATTTCCTTGTTATAATCAAGATGTTAAAAATTTATTTCAGTAAATATGATTATAAAACAAATAAACTCACTTTTAAAGAAGCCCTGATTTGAGCATATGATCGAATGTGGAATAATTGTATCAAATGAAATTATGACTTCACTGATTCCAGTATTTTTTTTCTATAGGGCTTTCATGCTTTTATGAACTAAATATACTGCTTAATACATTTTCTTTTAATATAAAACTGGCGATATTTTTAACATCTTTTGCATGCAAGCATTCATAATAAAGTATTATTTTTTAATGTTATATGTAGCATATAAGGAACGAAAATGGTGCAATTTTGTGGCCTTATTTCTACATAAAGGATAGAATGATTTGTAGGATTTATTAAGGCTATAATTATTAAAAACTCAAGGCAAGTTTAATTATCAACTGTCATTTAATTTATGGAATGTGAGCTCACATTGCCTACAGGTAGCACACAGGGAAATGTTTATTTTGTGAAATCTAGTAAAAAGAGTTTGGAGTTTTTTCTAAATGCTAACGTTACATAAAATTTGCATTTCTGCAAATAAAATTCACAGTTTTTTGTTATATTGCAATAAAAATCAAGACACACATTGTGAACAAGACTTTCAGACCAATTAGGCATACAATTACATGTGCAGAAGGCATGCACAATTGTGCAACTAATTTGTGCATGAAATTACTTTGATTGCACATACTAATTGGATAAATGTGTGTGCAAATGCCAGCAGTCATTTGTGCTAGCAATTATCCAATGTGCATACATAGTCATGGCAACTGCATGCATAAATTAGATGCAGTCTTGCATACCTAACTGGTCTTGGTTTTTAATCAGAAATCCTTTTTTTCCTCTACCAGGTCACTTGGACACAATATTTTTGGAAATTTCATACTTATTTCTTATCCAGATGAGCCAAAGCAATGAACACTAGCATTACCAAGTAATCTGATTTTTTTAATGAACAAGAAAAGGAAAAGAAGGGAGTTCTTTGCTAAAGATACAGCACCTTCTATCTTCCTTTGATAAGGGAGATGAGAAATATAAAGCAGTATAAAACAAGACAGGAACATGTAAGTATACTTTCATGACACTTACCTCAATAAGAATTACAAAATTTGTTTGTAGGTTATAATTTAAAAAATGAGACAGTGTGAAAAATTTTCTGTATTCACATGGAGGTTTTAGGTAATTCTTCCAGACATCACTACTACGCTTGCACACGTAAGTTCAGTGTTCACAATCATCAATATCAAAATTAAAAGAAATTCTTCCATTTAAAAGCAATGGATTGGAATTAAAATACATATCCACACAAACATATAGGTAGGAGTCCAAATCCTGAATGAATCCTTAAAAGAAATAGTTGTTTACATTATTTCTTTCAAATCTAAAGAGCTCTTTAAACATACATAGATAGACAGTAGGAAAATGTCTTTCAGTAAGAATGGGCTATTCAAAGGAGTCTAGTGGAGTCTGAAATTCAATGGGAGGAAGGTACCAGAAAGTCCTTTACATCCTTGGAAAATCCTAATCTAAACAGATATTGAGCAGCAAAGGAGAAAAAAAAAAAGTGTAAGGGTGAAGTTTAGGCAAACTCACTATTATAAATCTACCAAGAATACTAAAATTGAGTGCTTAGAAAGCAGTCTCAGGAATCTTAAAGAGATTTTTTTTATTCAGTCAAGCAAGTTTATTTTGCTAGCAGAAGGTATGTTATTATGAGTCTATCTTATGAGTAAAACAGCTTCCTCCCTCATTGTCTTCAGTTCTGATCACAGTCTTTAAAAAAAAAAACAAACCAACAGGTACAGAACAGACCAAAGGGCTCTAGAGAAGAGCAACAAAAATGATCAAAGCTATGAAAAAAATACAAGAGTGAAAAATAGGAGATTTTTCTTTAAAGTTGAGATGAGTAGGAGAAGACATGATAGAGATAAAATAGGAAACATTTAAGAAGGTAAATTAAATGCTTCTTTTTACTTTCATAACTGAGGCAGAAAATTGAAAGGAAGTACATTTAAAGCTAAAAAACCACCACTCTTAAAAAAAACCCTAAACTACAATTAATCTGTGAAATGCACTGCCAACAGATATCACAAGAAAAAAGGATCTTACTAGTATTAACATGGAACTACACATCTCTATAAAAATTGCTAACATCTGCAATTGCACCAATTAATTTTATGAAGGTTTTATATCTTTTCCCAAAACCAAAAAACCTACATCTCTTCAAGATAATTTTTTTGTTAGAAGATGATTATAAGATATCCTTTTAAGAAAACCCACGTACTTACTTAATAGAAAGTGTTCCCTGAATGATGTCTCTACAGAAATCCTACTGTGGGTGATCAGCATCCTGGTAGCTCAGAGGAACGATAGCTCCCCAACTAAGACTTTCAGAGAAGCTGTGCATATAATGTAGACCTTGATGCTAAAAATATTGTGTCTTAAAAGCATTTACAAAGATCCCAAAAGGCACCTCTGCAGATTTCGGTATGGAAGCATCTGATACCACCTGTGACTCACAACAGGATACTACAATACCTGAAAGATTCATGTAATCAAGAATGACAATTGTAATCTACTAGCAGTTTGTCTCCTCAGTGGCTTTTTGTTTCTTGCCTTTTTTTAAACAGTGGCTCTATCATTGCACATTCTCCCCTCCCTATTTCTAGCCTCTTTTCATTCTGCCTCCCAATGTCATCTGATAATGCTCTGCCTAACACAAAATTATTTATTTTACCTTTAAGGTAATCAGAAAACACGCTCTCTTTTGGAGTTATCTTTAAGGTCAAAGAAGTTAGGGTAGGCAAGGCTATCTTATAATCTGATATAACATGTTTCCATCATGGCCTGTCAACAGTCCCTATGCATAATACATGGCAGTTTCAAGACGCAGCCATATTCCATCTTTTTATAAACCACAGCTTTTACCATTCCTTCATGCACTCACATTTACTTTAAAAAAGATGGAGATCTGAACCGAAACAAAGTTTTAATCTTCTGTGTAGTTGTCACTACATCTGAAGTTTCACCGAAAAAATCACTCTAATCCTATAGTGACTAAAGACCTTAAGAATTCCAGGAACGCACAACAAGCTTTTGGTTATGTGGAAGGCTATATGCCACTCATGAGGGAAAAGTGACTTCTTTGGCATTTGACAACTGAACTCCAGAACAAATCATTTCATTGCTTAGTTTAGTACAGTAATAGCAGCAGTGTGTTTGAATCCACTGGAAAAGCACTGATGATAAGTAATTTGTCTGATAATCATATGGTGGTAATCAGTATACCCATACAAAATTTATTATATTACTGTATGCTAGCAGAGATTAATAGTTAGAAGGTACTTATAGCAATTAAATATTCTTGTGGTTGGGTTTTTTCATTTCTCTGAATTAGTAGTTAAGGACACCGTAGCTGTCAAAAAAGATTTGAAAGTACAGGAAAACATAATGATTAGCTAGCTATCATTCCTAAATGATGTATGTCCTATGTCCTTAGAACTAGATCTAACCTGAAAGGCTTAGAAAATGCCTTTTGTAAACTAAGTGAAAACTTCTAAAAAAAAAAATCCTTACGTAAGAAATACAGAACCTGGGTTTATTATCAAGATTCAATGCACTAACATTCTTAGCACTCACCGAGGAAGGAAAAAATGTTTCTACATTGCTAAACAGCTTTAAAATTCTATTGTTAAAGACAGAACGAAAGAACTAGAAACAGTTTAAAACTGATTGTCTACTCACATTCTCCTGAGCAGACCCTTAAAATTATTCCACTCCTCTGACTAATGAATAGCCACTACTTTTCTGGAAGAAAGAAAAAAAAAAAAATTAACTGAAAACAACCCCAAACTCACGCCACAGAGATATTAACTTCTCTCATGCCTGATAATGCCTTGCCACATTGTTATCTGTTGTACTATGAAAAATAACTAAAAATTGTTTTCTAAACATTTTCTCCAAAGCATTCATGATGCTACAGGCCTTCTGCTAGATCACCCTGCATGCATTTCTTCTGCAAACTCTGGAGTTCTGGTCTATTCAGTCCGTCCTCGTAAGGAACCTGCCCCATACTGCCAATTATTTCACTGTCATCTTACAACTTTTCTGGTTTTTCAAAATGCGTTTGGAAGTAAGGGTATTTCTGA
The DNA here is from genome assembly GCF_026419915.1 of Harpia harpyja. Lineage (NCBI taxonomy): Eukaryota > Metazoa > Chordata > Aves > Accipitriformes > Accipitridae > Harpia > Harpia harpyja. The sequence continues at coordinate 23,352,264 of NC_068957.1, read as the reverse complement.
GGCAAGACATGTGTGAACTTCATAACTAGTAAGGCCTTACCTTAGCAGAAGGGTGCCTTAGTTTTTTGTTTTCTGTTTCTTAAGTTTTACGTTTCTCTTTATGAGTGGCCACTGGGCATAGCAGCAACACTGAGCTGACAGTTTCAAAGCATCCAGACCTCTGTTGTGACTGGTTAGAACTCAGTTACAACTATCATCCTGAAAATTTACTTAATGTTTTCCCTCCCACATGCAGTTTTACTTCAAGTGTTTTTTCCTTAAGTGAAAACTCTGGATTTTGTGGGCTATGCAGCAGTAAATCTGTGGACTAAGCTAGCCACCGATACCCCAAATACCTAAATCTCATGTGATTTTAGGCAGGTAACAACCTCCTTGTTGAGTTTTCTGTCCTCACAAACGGGAATATCAGCCCTATTTATGAGGTTTGCGAGTGTGCATCACCCCACAGATGTGTACTAACAACAGTATTATAAAAATACTATCAAACTAACAAACTATGCTATGTATTAAGCTCCATAATGTTGAAAGGAGGTGGGAGAGGAGGTATTTGGATTTTGATAGCTTTTATATCATAATAAAGATGGAGGGATAGCAGTTTTGGAACTTGTTGATATGCATGGAACTCCAGAAGCTCCTGTTCTTTCACTGCATTGCATCTATCATGGCTATTCTCTTCCAAGACATAGAAAAATGATTCAGCAGAAATTGAAGTTCCTCATTTCTATGCTGCAAGGGCTCATATTCATTTTCAAGGCAGTTCACAGCCTCAGAAAGATAGTTATTGTTAGCATGGACCATTCCTGAAACCTGAGATGCCCTGCTGAGGACACTCCATCAACAAAATCACAGTTGTCCTGCTCTTGTGTAAGTGATGCCCTGCTGTCCTCACAGCCTATTAGATTGCCCCAAGAAAATGTGTCCCATGTCACTTAGTGAACTCTGAATTTTTAGCTGTTTGCTGCCATCAGGTGTAACACAGTTCTCTTCCTTTTTTTCTCCAGATGGCAGCGTCCTCTACATACAGTGGAGAAAGGAGGACTCTAAAGTAGTCTGTTACATCTCTCCTGGCAGAAAGAGCCTTTTAAAGTGTTTGAAATTCTTATACCTTTACTCAAAAATTTACGTATTAAAACTACTATCCAGTTCTAGCAGAAGCAGGAAAGAAAAATTCAATCCTCTAACACAGATTACAAGAAACTAGTGGTTTGGGTTTTTTTTTTAAACAGCTTAATTTTTAACATTCCTTCCATGGAAATAATGTGAAACAATAGACGTAGTTAAAATAAATGTCACAGATGGATCTTGTGACTATTTACAACTAGAGCTGCAGTCACTGTTTTTCTTGAATTTTGATCTTTAAAGGGCTTGCACAGAAAAGACAGACTAAGCGTCTTGGGTTCTAGCATTATGTTTTCAGTCAAAAAGACCAAAGGAGACTATGGAGAATTTGAAAGCAAAATGACTAACTATGACACT